>NC_041380.1:118967972-119079464 GCF_002162155.2 Triticum dicoccoides
AACTCCGGCGGCCGGAGCTCCCTCGCCGCCCGATGCTCCGGCCACCACGGCTATCGCCGGCCGCTGCCCGCGTCCCCTCGTTCCCCGACGAGCCCCCCTCGCCGCCCGACCTCGTCGTCCGCCGCCCGCCGCCTCGGCTCCGGCGAGCCTCCCCGCGGCCCCGGGCTCCTTCTCCGGCGAGCTCCCGCCAAGTCCGGCCACCGCGACGTCCATTTCCGGCGACTTCGGCGAGCTGCTACAGTACCCGCTACAGTGCCAGATCTAGATCCGGTTGATTTTTTTGCCCAAAACCCTAACTCATGTTGCCCTGTTCATCGCATCGTAATTTTGCATCCGTAGCTCCGTTTTGGGCATATAGCATATCAAATTGTTCGTCTCAGAGAGCACAACATTTCATTCCATTGCATCATTTTCGTTTGAGTTCATCTTGATGCCCGAAATGCTGTTAGAAGAGTGCTACTTGAGATTATTGTCAGATCTACTGCTCCATTTAGATATTTGTCATTTTTGCCATGATTATTGTGTGCATGATATGCCCATGAGCTCTACATATGTTTTGTTAAGGGTTTTGCCATCTCTCCAGTGGTGCAACCCATGTATTTTTGTGATGTGTGTGGTGACTAGCACAAGCTTGCAAAGTGAGGCACTTGGTAATGCTGATTTCAGGGACTTAGCATTTCCACTAAGTCCTTGAGCTGTTTATCTCATATGGCCATATGTTCATGTTGTTTCCTAGTGATCCGTGTATCTTTTGAGGATGATCAGTAAGGATGTTTTGTTAATCTTGTAGTGCTCTATCCATCCATGTCTTTGTTTGCAATTATGGAGCACCCTAGCTTGAGTCAATCGAGTTCTACTTTTGCTACTTCGTGAATCTGGGCAGATTGTCTACTTGTTAGCGATTTCGCCGATGATGTTGTAGTTGATCCGTGCATGCTATGCTATTGTTCTTGCCATGTCTAGCTTGCATTTTGTGTATTCTTGATGGGTGTATGCTTATATTGTCATGACTTGCTCTGTAGTGAGTGCATCGAGCTCGTAAACATGCCTACTTGATATCTGTTTTCAGCATGCTCCAGTTTTCACTAAGTCTGTGATCTGATTATGTTTTTGCCATGTTCACATGCTTGCAATTGTATTTTGTGATCCCTTTTGGCTCAAGGTCACTAAGGGACTTTTGTTAAGATCTTTGAGTAGCTCCATGACATGCTTTACTTTGCCATGTTCAGGTCCTGTAGCATGTAGTTTTGTTGCTCCGAAGAGTGCTACCTGATCTAAAATTCCAGACAAGTGTTAATTTCACTAAGTCTGAAATCTGTTTACCATATGCATTTTTCCCATGCTTGTTTGAACCTGTTAATGGATGATTTGGCTGTAGCTCAGTGCTAGACTTTTGTTAAGCATCATGAATTCATCCCTGCCATGTATTTTTTTGTCATGTTTGGATGCTGTAGCATGTTCATCTCATTGCATTTAGATGGCTACTTGCTGTAAATCGCAGAACGTGGTCATATTTGAATTGCATGCCATTTCCAAACCGTAACTCCGATTCCGACGTTCTTTATATCGTTTTCAAGCGATTTAATCTCATATTTCCAGTGGCATACTTGGATTTCCAAGTTGAGTCCAGGTTCATGCATTCCCTGTCACATCTTGCATAGGCATCCCGCATCGCATCCCGCATACATACCATGTTTGCATCATATTGTTTGATCCTTGCACGTGGTTGATTGTGTTCCGTTTGCTTGTTTGTCTTGTTTGGGTAGAGCCGGGAGACGAGTTCGCTAACAAGGAGCCTGTTGAGTTTGCTTTCGAGGATCCAGTCAACTCTGACAACTTTGCAGGCAAGATGATCATACCCTCGAAATCACTACTATCTTTGCTATGCTAGATTGCTCGCTCTTTTGCCATGCCAATGCTACGATGCCTACCACTTGCTTTCAAGCCTTCCAAATTGCCATGTCAAACCTCTAACCCACCATGTCCTAGCAAACCGTTGATTGGCTATGTTACCGCTTTGCTCAGCCCCTCTTATAGCGTTGCTAGTTGCAGGTGAAGATTGGAGGCCGTTCCTTGTTGGAACATTTATTTATTTGTTGGGATATCATTATATTGCCATGTTATCTTAATGCATATATATACTTGGTAAAGGGTGGAAGGCTCGGCCTCTCGTCTAGTGTTTTGTTCCACTCTTGCCACCCTAGTTTCCGTCATATCGGTGTTATGTTCCCGGATTTTGCGTTCCTTACGCGGTTGGGTTATAATGGGAACCCCTTGATAGTTTGCCTTGATTAAAGCTTTTCCAGCAATGCCCAACCTTGGTTTTACCATTTTCCACCTAGCCCCTTTTTCCCTTGGGTTTCCGGAGCCCGAGGGTCATCTTATTTTAGCCCCCCCGGGCCAGTGCTCCTCTGAGTGTTGGTCCAACCGAGCGATGTCCGGGGCTACCAGGGGCAACTCTGGGCTGGCCTACCCGACGTCTGGCTCATCTGAGTGTGCCCTGAGAACGAGATATGTGCAGCTCCTATCGGGATTTGTCGGCACATTCGGGCGGTGTTGCTGGTCTTGTTTTAACCTGTCGAAGTGTCTTGAAGAACTGAGATACCGAGTCTGATCGAAACGTCTCGGGAGGAGGTCTATTACTTCGTTGACCGTGAGAGCTTGTCATGGGCTAAGTTGGAACTCCCCTGCAGGGTTTTGAACTTTCGAAAGCCGTGCCCGCGGTTATGGGCAGATGGGAATTTGTTAATGTCCGGTTGGAGATAACTTGAACCTTAACTTAATTAAAATTAATCAACTGAGTGTGTTACCGTGATGGCCTCTTCTCGGCGGAGTCCGGGAAGTGGACATGGTGTTGGAGTGATGCTTGCGCAGGTTGCTCTCTAGTTTCTCGCTCGTGCTTTGCCTCCTCTTCTCACTCTCTTTTGCGAACAGGATAGCCACCATATTTGCTAGTCGCTTGCTGCAGCTCCACATATTTACCTTGCCTTACCTATAAGCTTAAATAGTCTTGATCGCGAGGGTGTGAGATTGCTGAGTCCTTGTGGCTCACAGATTACTATTACACCAGATGCATGGCCTGATGATTCCGCTCCAGGTGACGCGCTCGAGCTCAAGTGGGAGTTCGACGAAGACTCTCAACAATACTATGTCTCTTTTCCTGATGATCAGTAGTGGTGCCCAGTTGGGGGTGATCGGGACCGTGTCGCATGTTGGGTTATCTTTTATTTTGGCGCCGTAGTCGGGCCATGAGTGTTTGGATGATGTAATGTTATTTATGTACTTGATTGACGTGGCGAGTGTAAGCCAACTATGTTATCTCCCCTTTTATTACCTATATTACATGGGATGTTGTGAAGATTGCCTAATTTGCAACATATGCCTTCAATGCGATTATGCCTCTAAGTCGTGCCTCGACACGTGGGAGATATAGTCGCATCGAGGGTGTTACACAACAATAATCTCCGGATCAGTAGCAGCAACACCGGCTGGGGTAGGAGGATCTGCACCGCCGCCGGCTCAAGTTTTGTCTGATTTATTCGATGTGTTGGCGAAATTGCTGGCAGCTGTGGTAACCCAGCAGATCAGGATCAGCATAATGCAGAGGTGGCAAAGGTGAAGGATCAGATAACTCAGGCTAAAGCAGACCTGGCAACAGAGAACGCCAGGATGGCTACGGAGCGGGCCGAGTTAGAGGCTTAGGCCTACCAGCTTAGATTGGATCAGGGTGCCTCAGATGATGTCATGAGGAGAGGATACCACTCTCATCTTCCACCGGTTTATGAGCCAAGTAATCTCTTCAACACGCCAGGTGCAGGAACCAGTAACCAAGCAGTGATAAACCGGACGAAGGCACCAGTAACAGGGGCGCCGGTTCAGCCGCGCACGATGGACCCGCCTCGTCAGAACAACATCTTGTCGCAACACATTCCAACACCTTCGGGTCATTACTCCAACCCATTGGATAATATAGTGGCCGCCGCTTCACGATTGGCAGCCCTCCCAATCGACGGCGAGTCACCGGTGGCAATTGAGACACAATAGGCTAGAGAGCTCCTTCAAACGGCTTTAACCCAGCAGCAGGCTTATCCGCATAGCCGCGAGAGGATTCATTCTGTTGGCAATATGCCCTAGAGGCAATAATAATAGCATTATTATTATATTTCCTTGTTCATTATAATTGTCTTTATTCATGCTATAATTGTGTTATCCGGAAATCGTAATACATGTGTGAATAAAAGACACCAACATGTCCCTAGTAAGCCTCTAGTTGACTAGCTCGTTGATCAACAGATAGTCATGGTTTCCTGACTATGGACATTGGATGTCATTGATAATGAGATCACATCATTAGGAGAATGATGTGATGGACAAGACCCAATCCTAAACATAGCACAAGATCGTGTAGTTCGTTTGCTAGAGTTTTCCAATGTCAAGTATCCTTTCCTTAGACCATGAGATCGTGTAACTCCCGGATACTGTAGGAGTGCTTTGGGTGTGCCAAACGTCACAACATAACTGGGTGACTATAAAGGTATACTACGGGTATCTGCGAAAGTGTCTGTTGGGTTGACACGGATCAAGACTGGGATTTGTCACTCCGTATGACGAAGAGGTATCACTGGGCCCACTCGGTAATGCATCATCGTAATGAGCTCAAAGTGACCAAGTGTCTGGTCACGGGATCATGCATTACGGTACGAGTAAAGTGACTTGCCGGTAACGAGATTGAACGAGGTATTGGGATACCGACGATCGAATCTCGGGCAAGTAACATACCGATTGACAAAGGGAATTGTATACGGGGTTGCTTGAATCCTCGACATCATGGTTCATCCGATGAGATCATCGAGGAGCATGTGCGAGCCAACATGGGTATCCAGATCCAGCTGTTGGTTATTGACCGGAGAGCGATCTCGGTCATGTCTACATGTCTCCCGAACCCGTAGGGTCTACACACTTAAGGTTCGATGACGCTAGGGTTGTAGGGATATGTATATGCAGTAACCCGAATGTTGTTCGGAGTCCCGGATGAGATCCCGGACGTCACGAGGAGTTCCGAAATGGTCCGGAGGTAAAGAATTATATATAGGAAGTGCTATTTCGGCCATCGGGACAAGTTTCGGGGTCATCGGTATTGTACCGGGACCACCGGAAGGGTCCCGGGGGTCCACCGGGTGGGGCCACCTATCCCGGGGGGGCACATGGGCTGTAGGGGTGTGCTCCTTGGCCTGCATGGGCCAAGGGCACCAGCCCCAAGAGGCCCATGCGCCTAGGGTTAAGGAAGGGAAGAGTCCCGGAAGGGGAAGGCACCTCCGAGGTGCCTTGGGGAGGAGGGATTCCTCCCTTGGCTGCACCCCCCTAGGAGATTGGATCTCCTAGGGACGGCGCCCCCCCTAGGCCCCCCTATATATAGTGGGGAGATGGAGGCTCTCATAACCCACGCCTTGGTGCCTCCCTCTCCCTCTCCAACACATCCTCCTCCTCCATAGAGCTTAGCGAAGCCCTGCCGGAGTACCGCAGCTCCATCACCACCACGCCGTCGTGCTGCTGCTGGAGCCATCTTCCTTAACCTCTCCTTCCCCCTTGCTGGATCAAGAAGAAGGAGACGTTACGCTGACCGTACGTGTGTTGAACACGGAGGTGCCGTCCGTTCGGCGCTAGGATCTCCGGTGATTTGGATCACGTCGAGTACGCCTTCCTCATCCCCGTTCTTTGAACGCTTCCGTGCGTGATCTAAAAAGGTATGTAGATGCAATCCGATAACTCGTTGCTAGATGAACTCATAGATGGATCTTGGTGAAACCGTAGGAAATTTTTTGTTTTCTGCAACGTTCCCCAACAGTGGCATCATGAGCTAGGTCTATGCGTAGTTCTTTTTTGCACGAGTAGAACACAATTTGTTGTGGGCGTAGATGTTGTCAACTTTCTTGCCTCTACTAGTCTTATCTTGCTTCAATGGTATTGTGGGATGAAGTGGCCCGGACCAACCTTACACGTACGCTTACGTGAGACCGGTTCCACCGACTAACATGCACTAGTTGCATAAGGTGGCTGGCGGGTTTTGTCTCTCCCACTTTACTTGGAGCGGATTCGATGAAAAGGGTCCTTATGAAGGGTAAATAGAAGTTGACAAATCACGTTGTGGCTTTCACGTAGGTAAGAAAATGTTCTTGCTAGAACCCTACTTCAGCCACGTAAAACTTGCAGCAAAAATTAGAGGACGTCTAACTTGTTTTGCAGCAAGTGCTTTGTGATATGATATGGCCAAAGTTGTGATGAATGATGAATGATATATATGTGATGTATGAGATGTTCATGCTATTGTAATAAGAATCACGACTTGCATGTCGATGAGTATGACAACCGACAGGAGCCATAGGAGTTGTCTTTATTTTTTGTATGACCTGCGTGTCATTGAGAAACGCCATGTAAATTACTTTACTTTATTGCAAACGCGTTAGCCGTAGTAGTAGAAGTAATAGTTGGCGAGCAACTTCATGGAGACACGATGATGGAGATCATGATGATGGAGATCATGGTGTCATGCCGATGACAAGATGATCATGGAGCCCCAAGATGGAGATCAAAGGAGCTATGTGATATTGACCATATCATGTCACTATTATTATTTGATTGCATGTGATGTTCATCATGTTTTGCATCTTGTTTACTTAGAATGACGGTAGTAAATAAGATGATCCCTCATAATAATTTCAAGAAAGTGTTCCCCCTAACTGTGCACCGTTGTGACAGTACGTTGTTTCGAAGCACCACGTGATGATCGGGTGTTAGATTCTAACATTCACATACAACGGGTGTAAGACAGATTTACACATGCAAACACTTAGGTTGACTTGACGAGCCTAGCATGTACAGACATGGCCTCAGAACTCAGAAGACTGAAAGGTCGAGCATGAGTCGTATAGAAGATACAATCAACATGAAGATGTTCACCGATGTTGACTAGTCCGTCTCACGTGATGATCGGACACGGCCCAGTTAACTCGGATCATGTTATACTTAGATGACTAGAGGGATGTCTATCTAAGTGGGAGTTTATTGAATAATTTGATTAGATGAACTTAATTATCATGAACTTAGTCTAAAATCTTTACAATATGTCTTATAGATCAAATGGCCAACGTAGTCCTCAACTTCAACGCGTTCCTAGAGAAAACCAAGCTGAAAGACTATGGCAGCAACTACACGGACTGGGTCCGGAACCTGAGGATCATCCTCATAGATGCCAAGAAAGATTATGTCCTACAAGCACCGCTAGGTGACCCTCCCGTCCCACAGAACCAAGACGTTATGAACGCTTGGCAGACACGTGCTGATGATTACTCCCTCGTTCAGTGCGGCATGCTTTACAGCTTAGAACCGGGGCTCCAAAAACGTTTTGAGAGACACGGAGCATACGAGATGTTCAATGAGCTGAAAATGGTTTTTCAAGCTCATGCCCGGGTCGAGAGATATGAAGTCTCCGACAAGTTCTTCAGCTGTAAGATGGAGGAAGATAGTTCTGTCAGTGAGCACATACTCACAATGTCTGGGTTACATAACCTCTTGACTCAGCTGGGAGTTAATCTCCCGGATGACGCGGTCATTGATAGAATCCTCCAGTCGCTTCCACCAAGCTACAAGAGCTTTGTGATGAACTTCAATATGCAGGGGATGGAAAAGACCATTCCTGAGGTATTTGCAATGCTGAAATCAGCAGAGGTAGAAGTCAAAAAGGAACATCAAGTGTTGATGGTGAATAAAACCACTAAGTTCAAGAAAGGAAAGGGTAAGAAGAACTTCAAGAAGGACAACAAGGGAGTTGCCGCGCCCGGCAAGCAAGTTGCCGGGAAGGAGCCAAAGAATGGACCCAAGCCCGAGACTGAGTGCTTTTATTGCAAGGGAAGTGGTCACTGGAAGCGGAACTGCCCCCAAATACTTAGCGGACAAGAAGGCCGGCAAAACAAAAGGTATATGTGATATACATGTAATTGATGTGTACCTTACCAGTATTCGTAGTAGCTCCTGGGTATTTGATACCGGTGCGGTTGCTCACATTTGTAACTCAAAGCAGGAGCTGCGGAATAAGCGGAGACTGGCAAAGGATGAGGTGACGATGCGCGTCGGGAATGGTTCCAAGGTCAATGTGATCGCCGTCGGCACGCTACCTCTACATTTGCCTTCGGGATTAGTTTTAAACCTTAATAATTGTTATTTAGTACCAACTTTGAGCATGAACATTGTATCAGGATCTCGTTTAATTCGAGATGGCTACTCATTTAAATCCGAGAATAATGGTTGTTCTATTTATATGAGAGATATGTTTTATGGTCATGCTCCGATGGTGAATGGTTTATTCTTAATGAATCTCGAGCGTAATGCTACACATGTTCATAGTGTGAGTACCAAAAGATGTAAGATTGATAATGATAGCTCCACATACTTGTGGCACTGCCGCCTTGGTCACATAGGTGTCAAACGCATGAAGAAGCTCCATGCTGATGGACTTTTATAGTCTCTTGATTACGAATCATTTGACACGTGCGAACCATGCCTCATGGGTAAAATGACCAAGACTCCATTCTCAGGAACAATGGAGCGAGCAACCAACTTATTGGAAATCATACATACTGATGTGTGTGGTCCAATGAGTGTTGAGGCTCGCGGTGGCTATCGTTATGTTCTCACCTCACTGATGACTTGAGTAGATATGGGTATGTCTACTTAATGAAACACAAGTCTGAGACCTTTGAAAAGTTCAAGGAATTTCAGAGTGAGGCTGAGAATCAATGTGACAGGAAAATCATGTTTCTGCGATCAGATCGTGGAGGAGAATACTTGAGTCATGAGTTTGGCACACACTTAAGAAAATGTGGAATAGTTTCACAACTCACGCCGCCTGGAACACCTCAGCGTAATGGTGTGTCCAAACGTCGTAATCGCACTCTATTAGATATGGTGCGATCTATGATGTCTCTTACCGATTTACCGCTATCTTTTTGGCGCTATGCTTTAGAGACTGCCGCATTCACTTTAAATAGGGCTCCGTCGAAATCCGTTGAGACGACACCGTATGAATTATAGTTTGGGAAGAAACCTAAGCTGTCGTTTCTAAAAGTTTGGGGATGCGATGCTTATGTCAAGAAACTTCAACCTGAAAAGCTCGAACCCAAGTCGGAAAAATGCATCTTCATAGGATACCCTAAAGAAACTATTGGGTATACCTTCTACCTCAGATCCGAAGGCAAGATCTTTGTTGCCAAGAATGGATCCTTTCTAGAGAAGGAGTTTCTCTTGAAAGAAGTAAGTGGGAGGAAAGTAGAACTTGATGAAGTATTACCTCTTGAACCGGAAAATGGCGCAACTCAAGAAAATGTTCCTGAGGTGCCTGCACCGACTAGAGAGGAAGTTAATGATAATGATCAAGATACTTCTGATCAAGCTCCTACTGAAATTCGTAGGTCCACAAGGACACGTTCCGCACCAGAGTGGTACGGCAACCCTGTCTTGGAAATCATGTTGTTAGACAACGGTGAACCTTCGAACTATGAAGAAGCGATGGTGGGCCCGGATTCCGACAAATGGCTAGAAGCCATGAAATCCGAGATAGGATCCATGTATGAAAACGAAGTATGGACTTTGACTGACTTGCCCGTTGAGCGGCGAGCCATAGAAAATAAATGGATCTTTAAGAAGAAGACAAACGCGGATGGTAATGTGACCATCTATAAAGCTTGGCTTATCGCTAAGGGTTATCGACAAGTTCAAGGGGTTGACTACGATGAGACTTTCTCATCGGTAGCGAAGCTGAAGCCCGTCCGAATCATGTTAGCGATAGCCGCATTCTATGATTATGAAATATGGCAAATGGATGGCAAAACGGCATTCCTTAATGGTTTCCTTAAGGAAGAATTGTATATGATGCAGCCGGAAGGTTTTGTTGATCCTAAGAATGCTGACAAGGTGTGCAAGCTCCAACGCTCAATTTATGGGCTGGTGCAAGCATCTCGGAGTTGGAACATTCGCTTTGATGAGATGATCAAAGTGTTTGGGTTTACGCAGACTTATGGAGAAGCCTGCGTTTACAAGAAAGTGAGTGGGAGCTCTGTAGCATTTCTCATATTATATGTAGATGACATACTTTTGATGGGAAATGATATAGAACTCTTGGACAGCATTAAGGCCTACTTGAATAAGAGTTTTTCAATGAAGGACCTTGGAGAAGCTGCTTATATATTAGGCATCAAGATCTATAGAGACAGATCAAGACGCCTCATAGGTCTTTCACAAAGCACATACCTTGATAAGATATTGAAGAAGTTCAATATGGATCAGTCTAAGAAGGGGTTCTTGCCTGTGTTGCAAGGTGTGAAATTGAGCTCAGCTCAATGTCCGACCACGGCAGAAGATATAGAAGAGATGAGTGTCATCCCCTATGCCTCAGCCATAGGTTCTATTATGTATGCCATGCTGTGTACCAGACCCGATGTAAACCTTGCCATAAGTTTGGTAGGAAGGTACCAAAGTAATCCCGGCAAGGAACACCGGACAACGGTCAAGAATATCCTGAAGTACCTAAAAAGGACTAAGGAAATGTTTCTCGTGTATGGAGGTGACGAAGAGCTCGTCGTAAAGGGTTACGTCGATGCTAGCTTCGACACAGATCTGGATGACTCTAAGTCACAAACAGGATATGTGTATATTTTGAATGGTGGGGCAGTAAGCTGGTGCAGTTGCAAGCAGAGCATCGTGGCGGGATCTACATGTGAAGTGGAGTACATGTCAGCCTCGGAGGCAGCACATGAAGCGATTTGGGTGAAGGAGTTCATCATCGACCTAGGAGTCATACCCAATGCGTCGAGGCCAATCAAACTCTTCTGTGACAATACTGGAGCTATTGCACTTGCCAAGGAACCCAGGTTTCACAAGAAGACCAGGCACATCAAGCGTCGCTTCAACTCCATTCGTGAAAATGTTCAAGATGGAGACATAGATATTTGTAAAGTACATACGGACCTGAATATAGCAGATCCATTGACTAAACCTCTCCCTGGAGCAAAACATGATCAACACCAGAATTACATGGGTGTTCGATTCATCATAATGTAACTAGATTATTGACTCTAGTGCAAGTGGGAGACTGTTGGAAATATGCCCTAGACGCAATAATAATAGCATTATTATTATATTTCCTTGTTCATGATAATTGTCTTTATTCATGCTATAATTGTGTTATCCGAAAATCGTAATACATGTGCGAATAAAAGACACCAACATGTCCCTAGTAAGCCTCTAGTTGACTAGCTCGTTGATCAACAGATAGTCATGGTTTCCTGACTATGGACATTGGATGTCATTGATAACGAGATCACATCATTAGGAGAATGATGTGATGGACAAGACCCAATCCTAAACATAGCACAAGATCGTGTAGTTCATTTGCTAGAGTTTTCCAATGTCAAGTATCCTTTCCTTAGACCATGAGATCGTGTAACTCCCGGATACCGTAGGAGTGCTTTGGGTGTGCCAAACGTCACAACGTAACTGGGTGACTATAAAGGTATACTATGGGTATCTCCGAAAGTGTCAGTTGGGTTGACACGGATCAAGACTGGGATTTGTCACTCCGTATGACGGAGAGGTATCACTGGGCCCACTCGGTAATGCATCATCATAATGAGCTCAAAGTGACCAAGTGTCTGGTCACGGGATCATGCATTACGGTACGAGTAAAGTGACTTGCCGGTAATGAGATTGAACGAGGTATTGGGATACCGACGATCGAATCTCGGGCAAGTAACATACCGATTGACAAAGGGAATTGTATACGGGGTTACTTGAATCCTCGACATCGTGGTTCATACGATGAGATCATCGAGGAGCATGTGGGAGCCAACATGGGTATCCAGATCCCGCTGTTGGTTATTGACCGGAGAGCGATCTTGGTCATGTCTACATGTCTCCCGAACCCGTAGGGTCTACACACTTAAGGTTCGGTGACACTAGGGTTGTAGGGATATGTATATGCAGTAACCCAAATGTTGTTCGGAGTCCCGGATGATATCCCAGACGTCACGAGGAGTTCCGGAATGGTCCGGAGGTAAAGAATTATATATAAGAAGTGCTATTTCGGCCATCGGGACAAGTTTCGGGGTCATCGGTATTGTACCGGGACCACCGGAAGGGTCCCGGGGGTCCACCGGGTGGGGCCACCTATCCCGGGGGGCCACATGGGCTGTAGGGGTGTGCGCCTTGGCCTGCATGGGCCAAGGGAACCAGCCCCAAGAGGCCCATGCGCCTAGGGTTAAGGAAGGGAAGAGTCCCAGAAGGGGAAGGCACCTCCGAGGTGCCTTGGGGAGGAGGGATTCCTCCCTTGGCCGCACCCTCCCTAGGAGATTGGATCTCCTAGGGCCGGCGCCCCCTAGGCCCCCCTATATATAGTGGGGAGATGGAGGCTCTCATAACCCACGCCTTGGTGCATCCCTCTCCCTCTCCAACACATCCTCCTCCTCCATAGAGCTTAGCGAATCCCTGCCGGAGTACTGCAGCTCCATCACCACCACCCTGTCGTGCTGCTGCTGGAGCCATCTTCCTCAACCTCTCCTTCCCCCTTGCTGTATCAAGAAGAAGGAGACGTTACGCTGACCGTACGTGTGTTGAACACGGAGGTGCCGTCCGTTCGGCGCTAGGATCTCCGGTGATTTGGATCACGTCGAGTACGCCTTCCTCATCCCCGTTCTTTGAACGCTTCTACGCGTGATCTACAAAGGTATGTAGATGCAATCCGGTCACTCGTTGCTAGATGAACTCATAGATGGATCTTGGTGAAACCGTAGGAAATTTTTTGTTTTCTGCAACGTTCCCCAACACATTCCACCCCCCCGTCCAAGTCGGAGCTACAACAGGTATATCGATGAACCGACTGTGTCGAGCAGTGCGCGACACCGTAACTCACCGTGAGGGCATAACCCGGCGGGTGCTGGTACTAATGCACAGGATGTGGTGGATCATGGTCGTGCATGTCGAGAAGCCGAGTTAGCAGCACAGCATGCGGCTCGTCAGCTTACTCCGGTCCATCCAACCACTGTAATGGAGCCAGGTGTGGTCTTCAGTTCTTTAGGGGTGCTGTGTCTCACCCCGGCCTTGCGTAATGTGCGACTACCCAAGGATTTTAAAGGCCCTCATAAGGTGCCCAATTACACTGCCGATTTACCCCCTGAATCATGGGTTGAGAGTTATGAGATGGCGATGGAGATGCTGGATGTGGATGAAGCGGTGTGTGCTAAGTACTTCACCATGATGTTGGAAGGAACAACTCGTACTTGGTTAAAGAGTTTACCAGCTAACTCCATTGGGTCATGGGCCGAGTTAAAAAGCCGGTTTATCCAGAATTTTAATGATACGTGTAAGCAGCATATGTCGATTGTGGACCTAGCCGCTTGTGTTCAAGAGGATGGGGAGTCTACAACCCATTGGGTGAAGCGAGTCCCAGCTATTCTACATTCATCAGACCGCATCAACGCGGATACATCAGTTTTAATGTTGGAAGGCAATTGCCGGTTTATACCATTAAAGCTGAAGTTGGGAAGGCTCAAACGTCACTGCAATGACATGTTAACGCTTATGGCCGCTTTGGTTAAATATGTCGATTCAGATAGTACCAAAGACCCTGAGTCTGAGGATGACAAACTGGGGAAGGAGAAAAAGAACGGCAATACCAAGGGGCAGCAGCATAACCCGGCAGGTCATGGGAACAATGGTAAGCGCAAGGCAGACAATAGCTTGGACTTTGTGGCTAAACCAATGGCCAGGATAACGGTCAGCGTCATAAGGGTAAACCGCCCCAGCGGGGTGGAGGGTCCGATCCCAATCTGGAGCGCCTGTTAAATCAGCCTTGCCCAAAACACAGATCGAAGGAAAGGCCAGCTTCACATCTTTGGAAGGATTGCTTCATTATGCGAGAGTTCAAAAATTCCAATCTATTTCAATATGACAATGGCCCGCCTGGCGGTTCAGGACGTGGTTTTCATGGGCCGGGTTATGGAGGTAACGGCTCCGGTTCAGGGTTCCAAGGCAATCAAACCGGACATGACAATCAAGGCAATCAGGGCAATCAGGGAGGTTATAACCATCAGGGGAATCAGCAAGAGCAACAATCGGGTTATCAGAGCAATCCGAAGCAGTTGAATAGTGGGCAGTATCATGTCTTCACCACTAGCTTGTGTAAGCGCGATCAGAAGCTTCATAAAAGGGCCATGAACTCCGTTGAACCAGCGGTACCTCAGTATCTGCGCTGGTCTGAACAACCCATTTTATGGAGTTGAGAGGATCACCCACCCCGGGTTGATAATCCGGGTCATCTGGCCTTAGTGGTGGCACCTCAAGTTGGGGGGTATAAGTTTACCAAGGTGCTTATGGATGGGGGAAGCAGTATCAATATCCTTTACTATGATACCTTCCTCCGTATGGGGTTGACAGATAAGAATCTTAAACCGTCGAACACCGTCTTTCATGTTGTGGTGCCTGGTAAATCAACTTATCCAGTTGGCAAGATAGCTCTGGAGGTGGCTTTTGGAGATGATCATGATTCAAGATCAGAAACGTTAACTTTTGAAGTGGTGAAAATCAAGAGTCCATATCATGCCCTGTTTGGACGGCCGGCTTATGCTAAGTTCATGGCAAGGCCGTGTTATGTTTATCTGCAACTTAAGATGCCGGGTCATAAGGGGACCATCACAGTACATGGGAGCAGGAAGATTGCTTTAGAATGTGAAGAAGGTGATGCACATATGCTGAGTCAGTTTGTGCCATAGAGGAGCTGAAGTTTTATAAGGACAATGTTGATCCGACGGACATGACTTCTCTGAAAAAGCCAACTACAGAGCATGATCCGGCGTTGAAATTTAAATCGGCTACAGACACTAAGATGGTTGACTTTGTTCCTGGTAATTCATCCAAGCAGTTCAGCATTAGCGCTAACCTAGATCCCAAATAGGAAAGCGCGCTCATCGAGTTCATCCATGAGAACTGGGACATCTTTGCATGGAAGCCTTCTGACATGCCAGGTGTACCGAGGGAACTCGCTGAGCACACACTTAATATAGATCCTAAGTTTAAACCGGTCAGGCAGTTTCTCCGCCGCTTCAACGAAGAAAGGCGTATGGCTATTGGGGAGGAGGTAGCTCGGCTGTTGGCAGCTGGGTTTATCGTGGAGGTCTTTCACCCTAAGTGGCTAGCTAATTCGGTGCTGGTTCTTAAGAAAAACGACACTTGGCGTATGTGTGTGGACTACACGGACTTGAACAAGGCTTGTCCAGCTGATCCTTTTGCCCTCCTTGTATTGATCAGATTATTGATGCTATGGCGGGTTGTGACTGTTTGTGCTTTCTGGATGCTTATTCTGGTTATCATCAGATCAAAATGGCAGTTAAGGACCAAGAGAAGACAACTTTCATAACTCCCTTTGGAGCCTTCTGCTATGTATCTATGTCTTTTGGGCTCAAGAGTGCCCAGGCGACTTATTAGTGCTGTGTTCAGAATTGTCTTGATAAACATATTGGGCGCAATGTTCATGCTTATGTTGATGATATTGTGGTGAAATCTAGGAAGGGGGAAACATTGATAGATGACTTTAAGGAGACTTTTGATGACCTCCGGGTTTATAAGATGATGCTTAATCCGGCCAAATGTGTCTTTGGTGTTCCGGCAAGCAAGATCTTGGGTTTTCTGGTGTCTAATAGGGGCATTGAGACTAATCCGGAGAAGATCACAGCTATCACATCTCTGGCTAAACCGGCATGCATCAATGGCGTTCAGCGTTTGGCGGGCCGGATTGCAGCTTTGAGCCGGTTTATCAGTCGCCTTGGGGAGAAGGCTATCCCTTTATATCATATGTTAAAAAAATGGATGACTTTGTCTGGAGTGACGCGACTGATAAAGCGTTTGAGGACTTGAAGAGACAGTTAGCTAAACCGCCTGTCCTTGCAGCTCCGGTCGATAAAGAACCCTTATTGCCATATGTGGCTGCTAATGCCCGGGCTGTTAGTGTGGCTACTATTGTGGAGCACAAGGAGGTCGGAAAGGAGTATCCGGTTCAACGACCGGTTTATTACACCAGTGAGGTGCTTATCGAATCAAAGCAGAGGTACCCACATTGGTAGAAGCTGGTGTATGGGGTTTTTTATGGCAAGCCGGAAGCTCAAGCATTATTTTCAGGGTCATCCTATCATAGTGGTTAGTTCAGCCCCCCTGGGGGATATCATTCAAAACAGAGAAGCAACTGGCCGGATTGCCAAGTGGGCTATTGAGCTCAGACCTCACGGGATAAAATATACGCCTCACACACCAATCAAATCCCAAGCACTTGTGGACTTCATCAATGATTGGACAAAGTTGCAGGCACCGGAGGAAAAGCCAGATAACACATATTGGACCATTCATTTTGATGGGTCTAGACAATTGGAGGGCTCATGGGCTGGAGTCATATTAACTTCCCCATGAGGTGACAAATTTTGTTGTGTTCTCCGCTTAATGTTCCCTTGCACTAACAATGCAGTTGAATATGAGGCCTTACTCCATGGTTTTCGAATGGCTAAGGAGATGAATTTAAGCTGGGTTAAGTGCTTCGGTGACTCGGACCTGGTGGCTCAGCAGGTATCTGGAACTTGGGATTCTAAGGATCCACACATGGCTGCATATCGACGAGAGGTGGACATAGTGGCTGGTCATTTCAAGGGTTATCAAGTTGACCATATAGACCGGCGAAAGAATGAAGCGGCGGACGCTTTAGGTCGTCTAGGCTCTCAGCATAAACCGGTGCCACCTAATGTCTTCCTAGACGTACTTCATAATCCGTCAGTCAAGATACCCACAGAGGAGGAGTTGGCTATTCCTGACCCGGAGGCCCAGTTGGTGGCGGCTCTGCATGTTATACCAGATTGGACAGTCCCATACCCGACGTACATGAACCAGGGCGAGTTACCGGATGATGAAACCTTGGCCCGGCAGATAATTCGGTGATCCAAGTCAATGACCATTGTCAACGGGGAGCTACATCATTGCAGCATCACAGGAGCGATTCAGCGTCGTGTGTCTCCTCAAGAGGGTTGTGAGATTTTGCGAGAAATCCACGAAGGTGATTGTGGTCACCATGCCAGTTCAAAATCCTTGGTGGCTAAGGCTTTTCATCACGGCTTCTATTGGTTGACGGCTCATGCCGATGCTGAGGATTTGGTAAAGAGGTGTGACGGTTGTCAAAAGTTTGCACGCCGCGCTCATGTTCCGGCTCAGGAATTAAGAATGATTCCAATCACTTGGCCATTTGCAACTTGGGGGCTAGATATGGTTGGACCCTTTAAGAGGTCCAAGGATAAGAAGACCACCTGTTGGTGGCTGTTGATAAGGTTACCAAGTGGGTAGAGGCAGAATCAGTCAGCAAGTGTGATGCGGCGACGATGGTTCAATTCATAAAAAGGTGATATTCCAGTTTGGCTTTCCACACAACATTATAACTGATAATGGTACTAATCTGTCCAAAGGTGCTATGGAAGAATTTTGTCAACGTGAGCACATCCGGCTTGATGTGTCATCAGTGGCTCACCCTCAATCTAGTGGTCAGGCAGAGAGGGAAAATCAGGAGATTTTGAGAGGTATCAAACCCTGGCTTATGGTTCCTTTAAAGCGGACGCCGGGTTGTTGGGTGGAGGAGTTACCTTCCGTGTTATGGAGTATCAACACCACACCCAACAGATCGACGGGTTACACGCCTTTCTTCATGGTTTATGGAGCAGAGACGGTTCTCCCTATTGACATCCGTCATGACTTGCCCCGTGTGGCGTCTTATGTTGAAGCTGATAATGAGAAAGCATGTACGGACTCACTGGACCTGTTAGATGAGGAGCGTGATCTTGCGGCATCACGTTCGGTGATTTATCAACAAGATCTGCGACGCTATCACAGCCGCCGGGTTAAAACTAGAACCTTTCAAGAAGGCGATCTGGTGCTCCGGCTCATCCAGGATCATACTGATATGCACAAGTTATCCCCACCTTGGGAAGGGCCTTTTGTGGTTAGCAAAAAATTGCACAATGGATCATACTACCTTATCGATGTTCGAGAGCACAAAGACTCACGTAAATCAGAGGAGACCCAGCGGTCGTGGAATATAGCTCTTCTTCGGCCTTACTATACTTGAGCCACACGCTCTTCTTATGTACATACTTATGACAATGTATATATTATATAATAAACCGGTGCCTCAGCTAAAGCGGGGCTCTGTTGTTTTTTACATCGTGTGTGGTTACATGGGGGCTTCTACTTATAAAGCGGAGTTCTACTAACCCGGCTTATAAAGCCACACAGATATAAAGGAAATCACTAGGGGGCTTGGTCGTATTCGAACCATAGCTACGCCTCTTGATTGGCTTAAGGCCAAAAAGGAAAATCACTAGGGGGCTTGGTTGTATTTACACCATAGCTACACCTCGTGATAGGCTTAAAACCAAAAAAAGGAAATTATGTGGAACCAAAGAGAGTCTGTTGGAACAAGCACAACTCAAACATAGGTACCCACTGAGCACAGCTCAAATATTACTTGGGGGCTCCTTGCTTCTCAAAGAACAATGAGCTTGTACCCTTGTAATAGGCTATCAAGCCAGGCTTGGAAGCCAGGTGTATTCACCTAAAACCCCGGGTTATCCTGCCTCTTTAAGTAAGCCACTCCGTCCAAGTAAACCTGGTATGACCCGTCGAACGTTTGACAAGTTAATCTCATAGACCCAGAACTTGTCAAAGTTAAAACGATGATTGGTTAAAGATTGAGGTCCATCTTAAAAGACTTTGAAAAATGGTTTAACTCAGCGGCCTGGCAGCCCATGAAAAGCCTCGATTTAGGGACTAGCAGCCCATGAAAAGCCTTGCATATTCTTCTTGTATTTTTGCAAAGTTTCTTCTCTTTTGATAAGATTCATTCATATTTCCTAATAAACCGACGTTTATTACAACCTGGCATGTCTTACAATGCTAAATTGTCAGTACATGATTAGCTATAATCCGGCGTTTATTGCTTTGGTCTGGTTTTGACTACAAGTCACCAGTATTATATGGATAAACCAGTGTTTATCATAACCCGGTACGGTTTTGATATAAACCGGCAAGGATAAAAGGAGTCATCAATACTCCATATTGGTGTTATCACCCTTGTTATAACAACAGTTGGTAAGCCAACGAGATATATCACAGGTATCATCTATTTTATATCTAGATGTTACAGGCTTGGTTCGACACCCATGTTATATATATATATATATATATATATATATATATATATATATATATATGTGTGTGTGTGTGTGTGTGTGTGTGTGTGTGTGTGTGTGTGTTTGGGCATCATGACCCATCCAACGGTAAACCGCTAGGACACTTTCAAATTTCTTGTATGCAGGAACAAGTTAAATAAGCCACTTTGGATTATGCATATAATAGATCCCAAGAGCATGGCGAGTTATCAATATCAAGCAAAACAAGTATGCTCGATGGCATAACAGACAAGTGTTTTGAGCTAGCCTATTACAAGGCGCTCTAGGGCCCACACAGAATAATTGTTTCAACAAGTTAGGCAAATGGTTAAACCGACTTCCGGATTAGGATTCTTCATCCAGACGGCTTGAAGATTGAGGGTCATCTTGAGTTGGTGCATCCTCCTCCTCTCTGCCCAATGGCTGGAAATCAATTGTTGTCCAATCAATTCCGGTTAACGCTTGGAATACGGCTTCTTCACTTATAAGGGGGGAAGGATCTAGGTCAGGGGCATAAGTGTGCTTACGGATTGAGGAACAAGATTCTCTACATCATGTATCGGCGCAGGATATCTTTTCTGATCAACATCGTAAACTGGCTGATAATGAGACAGATCTGTTTCATTCGCCAATTTGCTTGCTATAGGACGCATCTCCCTTGTTAGCCTTCGGAGATCATCATTGTTGAATTCTGTTCCATCTTCCTTCACGCTGGGGTGGCCTTGGCCAATATCTGCCGGTTCAAGATCTGGAATCCATGCCTTGGCCCAGATTAGCGCAGTCAGTGCGCCTGACCTTGCACCTGATTCTTTAAGTTCCTCCAACCGGGTAGGCAACATGGACAGCTTCTCGATGGTTTCTTTTATCAATGTGGGAGGAGGCCTGTTGTAAGCAGCAGTGCTGATAGCCCGTTGGGATCCGGAATACAACTGTTCTATCAAGGTGTAGGTTGCCTTCAGCTTCATCCGCATATCGGAGCCCAGACGGGTAATGCGGGTCCCTGTGACATTGCGAGCATCAGTAAACCGGTAACTGATAAGGTAAAGGGGACTTGAAACATACTAGATAAGGGCACTTACCAAACACAGCAGAAGTCATAGCGTTTATCTGCCGCTTTAAATCGGTCAGTTCCTCAACCACCGGTTTAAGGGCTGCTTCTGTGTCTTCGGTTTTCTTTGCCAAAGCGGCCTTCTCGGCATCCCAATCTGCATGTTCCTTCTTAAAATTTTCCTTCAGCTTCTCCATGGCTGCTAAGGCCTTAGTCAGTTCCTCCTTGGCTTTGGAAGCCTCCGCTTGCTGAGATTTCATGTTTTCTTGAAGGTCAGCGGTTTGGGAGTCCCTTTTGTTCAGCTCAGCCTATAAAGGAATGACATATCATCAGTGGGATGTATATATTTGAAGTACCAAGCACACAACAAGTTATGCACTTTGTACTTGGGGGCTAATGCCTATTTGCTTTGTTATCAGAAATTTTTACAAGTCCCAAGTACAATGCAAGCATTATCTTTGGCATTTGGGGCTAATGTACATTTGTTCAAATCGAAGCATTGGTTAAAGTCCCGGTTCACCTTGGAAAGATAAACCGGCCCTTGGGGACTACACAGGTGAAAAATTACAGGAATACAATGATAAGGTACCAGTTTATTTGAAAAGATCGACTGACATATGGGGGATAAGTATGCAAGGGTTAAGATATTGCAAAGTCCCGATTTATGATTGCCATCATAAACCGGCCCTTGGGGGCTACTAGAGTTGGTGTTTGCAGTTGGACTCAAGAAAGGAAAAGTTATGTCATTACCTCATAGCGTTCCTTCATCAGATTCACCAAACCGGCTTCATAATCACGGTTTGAGTATAGACGGTTGAGAAATCCAGAGTGGAGTTCATGCATGTTCAAGTGGGCATAACTTGATAAATCGGTGCTCCACTTGCCTTTCTCCATGGCAGCACGTTCTTCTTTGGCACTATGTTTTGCCAATATAACAGGATGGCCAGGAGAGGTGTGGCCAACACCATTAATGATAACCTCATCTTCCTTGTCACCAGCAGCCTTTTCTGGAGTTGGTGGAATGTCAGTAGCCTTCACTGGACTAGGAGGTCTGTCATCAGTCCGGATTGGACTTGCCGGTTTATCATCTTGCATAGCGGTGTCAACTTCTGCTTGTTCATCAACATTATGATCTTGAGGAGGCGGTTCATCAAATGTGGCCTCAGTATTTGGACCATCCGGTTCTGCAGTCAGCTTCGGTTTAATCACCACATGGTCTTCAGACGGATTATTCACCCGCGTCTTCTTACTGGGTCTGGCTTTGTCTCTAAAAAGAACAGATGCAAAGGTTACCATAACATATAAAGTATGAAACATCAAAGGATTGAATTGAAATACTTACCCAGCAACGGTCTTAAGAGGAGGGAGTTGTGTGGCCATTGATTCACCAGATGATGAAGGAGGTGTCACCTGATAATTCGAATCAGACAGATTAAGAGGTTGTCGGAAATAGTCTGCCTTGGGATAAGAAGTGTCAGAAGTGGGTGAGACCTCAGGTCGGCGTTTTCGAACCGGGGTGTTCGGTAAACCGTTCGAAGTGACCGTTTGGCCGCTGTGCCGGGTTGTGCGGCCAGCCTCGTGCTGCTCCTTCTTCAAAAGAAATTTTGGATCCAAGTGAGCAAGAGGGCAAGAAACTCTTACTTTCCGGACTGCTTGACATATTTTCTGTGTTGGCAGAGGGTCTCAACCAGAGGAAAGGATAGTTACCTCTACTTTGTTAGCTTGGCTGCCCTCAGCGTCCTCCTGATAAATATCATTGTTAATGAGGTGCATGAAAAGTGAACCAAGTGAATCAAGTTCTACCTCTGCTTCCGGTTCATCAGGGTCGTCATCAAGCTCTAAACCGATGGGTTCAGGTGCCTTCCTTTTTGTGGTTTTCTTGACAGCTTTCGTTTTAGGTCGAGAAGGCTTCACCGCTTTCTCCCGAGGTTTCTTTTTCTAGAACGGATCATCACCCTGTTTAAGAACGGGCATAGGGTATTCAAAGTTGCTCAGTCCAAAAATATTAGGTGTAAAGGGGAAGCAAAGACAATACTTACAGCGGGCGGTTTGTTCTGTGTGTAAAAGGGACTTAACCCGGTTTTGCTACAGACGGCTTCTGGTTCATTCAGCATTTTCTTAACAGACTCAATGACTTCTTCATCTATTAGCTGAGTATCAATACGACATTGGGAGTCTTTTACATCACCAGTATACTCGCACATTAAACCGGAGCAGCGACTTAATGGCAAGATACTCCAGGATATCCAGCAACGGATGAAGTCCACACCTGTTAAACCATTGGCCATGAAAGATCTAAGTTTGGCGAGTTGTGGTGCATACGAGGCCCGTTCCTTAGCACTTAGCCATTGCAGAAGCGGATGAGTATTGGCGAGCCGGTGAGCACGGTAACCTGACAGAGGGTTCTCATCTTCAGGAGAGGTGTCCTTGCAATAGAACTAGGTTTGATTCCACTCCTTTCGGTGACTGTGAAGTTTGGTGTGAGGAAAATCAACGTCCTTCCTTTTCTGAATAGAGACGCCACCAAGTTCAGTATTGGGCCCGTCTACGAATTCAGTGTGGCGGTTTAAGTGGAAGAAATCCCGGAACAGCTCGACAATTGGTTCTTCTTGTAGATACGCTTCACAAAAAACCTGAAAGTTGCAGATATTGGATACAGAGTTGGGTCCAATATCCTGTGGGTGGATTTGAAAGCTGGCAAGTACATCTCTGAAAAACTTGGATCCAGGCAGTTTAAAACCATGGCCTATATGATCAACAAACACCACCACTTCACCCTCTTTGGGGGTAGGAGGATTTTCAGGTCCAGGAGCTCGCCACCGGATTTCATTTTTCCTTGGTAAGGTACCAATTTTGACCATTCTGTTCAATTGCTCTGTAATCCGGGAAGGGACCCAGTTACAGGAATAGAACTGTTTGGCCATGGCTAGTGAAGAGATGGAAAGAAATAATGTCGGTTTATGATTCATTAATGATAATGCGTACGGTACAACAGGTTGAGGAAAAAGGAATTCAAGCATATAAAATTGATAAACCGGAGGAAGTTATAAACCGCCTATGACAGAGTGTTTATAAGTGGTAAAGCAATGAGCGGTTTACAAGGGGACTAATGGTACATGACAGATTATTTTCTACAGAGATAAACCGCCTGTGCAGGCAAATAAGGTACAAATCTGAAGAAGCAAAAAGGGCTAAGTGAAGAAAAAACAGGTTTCACAGAATCACGTTCGTGTTTTGGATCTACTACAAGTCAGGAAAAGAAAAAGATTTAGACCTAAAAACGGTTGGTCCTGGAGCAGTTCACTAAAGTACAGATCAAAGTTTTTATGCACACAAAGGCTTGATTTAAACAACCAAGAAGGAGAGCACTAGAGCTATCACATGGAGCGTATCAAGCCTAAGGTCTACTATCTAGGGACTGGCGAAGAACGAGAGAGGAACGCCATGAACTTGGAGGAACCCTAAAAATGGATCTAGAGAGGAAGGAGGGAAGGACTTACTGCGGCCGTGGAAGCAGCGAAGGTGCGCTGCGGTACTCTGGTACGAATAGGTTGATGTCGCGGCCGACGGTGAGGTAGAGGTGAGGCTTGACGATGGCGGCGGTACTCGGGTGCGGAGACGTCGCGAGGAAGAAGAAGGGATGAAGAGGCAACGTAAAGAAAAGAATGGGACTCTACGCCTCTATTTATAAAGGGTAAAGGGATAAGCGACATGCGCGGGAATCGAGGAGCCCAAATAATGGATATATAATGTGGTTGTCGTTTCGATTGTTGGATGCTCAGAAATGAAATGGCATCTTCGGCTTTAAATGAACAGATGACGTCATCGTGGTTTACTACAAATCTGGAGGATGATGTCACGGCGGTTTACAAGATCTATGTCAAGGTGCAAAGGGAGGAATTCTTCTAAGTGTTGAAGATTGACATGAACAAGTTCAAATCAATCTGGGGCCTAATGTTGGGGATATTACTACTGGACATAAACCGGCCAAGAGTGGCCGGGTTAACTATATGATGATTACTATTTGAAGCCCAGGAAGACAAAGGATGATGGTGCTTCATGAAGGCCCAAGGCCCTAAGGCGGGTTAAGGCCTGTAGACATAAACCGGCACAAATATGTAACTTGTATCATAAGTTAGAGGGAACAGAGACCGAGCCGGACATGTTATGATCCGGCCTCGGGATTCTGTGAACCGACATGCGTCAACCTATGTATATAAAGGGACGACCCGGCGGTGATTTAGGGACAACACAGAACAACTTGAGAGCCAGGCAAAGCGGATTCGCTCCCTGGTCATCGAAACCCTAGCAATTCCATCACAACTGGATTAGGCTTTTACCTTCATCAAAAGGGGCCGAACCAGTATAAACTCTTGCGTCCCTTGTCCGCTTTAACCCCTTTAAGCTAACCCGTAGCGATGGCTCCACGACTAAGTCCTTTCATGAGGACATCTGCCGAGACAAAACCACAACAAACATGATACTCTTCGAGCACTGAGCCTCTATTAAACGAGCGCCTTCTAGGACTTCTTCGAAATAGTGCTCAGCCGGGACCTAGCCTACGGCCGGACCTCGGGTCGCAATAGTGGTGGCCTCCATCTCTGCCCAGTATGTCTTAGCACGGGCCAGAGCCATCCGCGCACCCTCTATGCACACCGACCTCTTTAGAGCATCAATATGCGGCACAACAGCAAGGAATCGTTGCACTAAACCAAAATAACTATTCGGCCTTGGCCCCTCCGGCCAAAGATGATCCACGACAGATCTCATGGCAAGCCCGGCCAACCTATGGAGCTCGGCCCACTCCGCCATTTGTTCATTTAATAGTAGCGGACGTGTTGGAGTACTGAATTGCGACCAGAACAATCTTTCCACTTCATGATCTTCCCGATCTTTGAAAAACTCAGTCGCATCAGTATCACTCATTGCTAAGTCCGAGTACGTCTGCAACACTCCATAATTGATCCAGAGGGGCATACTTCAGGTCTCCGAACTTCGTCCGCAACAAAAAGGGTTTCCCGGCCGTGATATCTCCGGCTTGACGGAGCTCCTCCTTCGCTGCTCTGATTTCAGAACAGGTTTCCTTGGCTGCTTCCATGTCTTTTTTCAGGTCAGCTGCTTTCACTCTGCTTTCCTTTTCAAGAAGCTCATTTCGGCCGGCGGCATCTTTCAGCTCAACAGCCATCTTGGCTATTTTATCTTCGATCTAGCGATGAGCAGCCTGTTTGGCTCTAAACTCTTTGACCGCCTTTAGGGCGGCCGCATCACTTCTCCTAGCTTGTTCCTTGGCTCGGGCAAGTTCTGCCCGAAGGGTCTCCACGGCGGCATCTCCATCTGCAATCACAACATATTTTAGATACTAGCATCGTGCTCCTCTTAATATTTGTTGACCACCCGAAAATACATACCCTGTGCCTCGTCAAGCCGCTTGTTCACAAGCGCAATGTCGGCATCTACCGCGTCAAGTTGCCGCCTCAGTCCGACAAACTCAGCAGTCCGGCCAGCCACCGGACCATCAGCCGCCTGCACATGAAAGCAGTGCGATCATTACCTGGGACTATGATCCTCTGTTTGCCGCCTCTGGGAAGCAACCAGAGACTCAGGGGCTACTATCTGTATAGAGCACACCTAGCGTGTGCGGTACTGTAAAAAAACTATATATTACTTTGCGTACCTCAAAGCCTCTTAGCAGGCTCGTAAAAGCTTCATGCAACCCACTTTTGGCGGATGAAATCCTCTCAATTACCATACCCATTAAAGTACGATGCCCCTCTGAGATAGCTGCTTGATCCACAAGACCCATCAGTGCGTCCGGTTGTGCACCAGACAGTCCCGGATTCTTTCTTTTGCTCTCCTTAGGAGCCGAATACCCCGGACTTTGGCTGGCCGAAGGGTTACCTTCTGGACTTGGTGGATCAAGAGAAATCCTTCGTGATGACACCTCCGGGTCGTCCTCCCCAGGAGGCGGGGAGACAGGGGGAGGCGTTTCGCTCTCCATCATCTCCAGAAGAAGATCCCCTGAAGATGAACTCTATCGAGAAGGGCTACGAACCGGACTGCAAGATATATGTCCTGGTTATTGTCCTCGGAGATAAAGCAGGATATATTTACCAAAAGTACTCTTGTTCACTTACATCTCGATGGAGGGCTGCCCCCCTAGCGGGCACTGTGCGGTAAGGACGCCCTCCGGGGCAGGGCCCCCGGGCAAAGGTTTCTTCCCTCGTTTGGAATCCTTCGGTTCCAAGTCTTCAGAGGCGGTCCTTTTCCTTCCTTGGGGAGAGGGGATTCTGGATTCTCCTTCCCGATTATCCTCCTTCGTGGAGACACTAATCCCCCTGGTTTGGATAAGTAATGCGTGAAGCCCGCCTTTGGCTTCTTTATTCCCCCCTTTATCTTCTCCTGATAGCACTTGATAAGGTGCATGCTCAAGCATCCTGGCTAGTACAGGATCCGACGAGCCTTCGGGAAGGGGGGCCGAACACCTGATCATCTTCGCCTTTCTTATCCAGTCCTGGCCAAGAGCGATTTTTTCAGAATGATGTTGTGACAAATAAAAAGACAGCATGTTCGGCCGCAGAATTACTTATGTGGGTATCTGGACGGTTGCGGTCAATACCCACATCCTCGGTGGTGTCCGGACACTTTATTCATGATCTGAAGAACAATCTATACATCTCTTTGAGCATCATGCTGAAGAATTGTTGAATAGTTCATGGTCCTTCCGGGTTGAACTGCCACATACGGAGAGATCGATGTTGGCATGGCAGGACCCGACGAATTAGCATAACTTGCATTACCTTGACAAGACTGACATCTCTCTTGAGGAGATCTCGGATGCGACTTTGCAATGTCGCCACGTCATTAACTGGCCCCCAGTCCAGCCCCTTGTTGACCCATGACGCCAGTTGTGGCGGGGGGCCCGAACGAAAGACGGGGGCAGCTACCCACTTAGTACTTCAGGGAGCTGTGATGTAAAACCACTCCCGCTGCCATTAATTGGACGTCTCCGGGAAGGAACCCTTTGGCCATTGAGCATCAGAACCTTTGCTTATTAAGGCGCCTCCACATTCTGCGTGTCGCCCATCGATCATCTTCGGCTTCACATTAAAGGTCTTGAGCCATAAGCCGAAGTGTGGGGTGATGCGGAGGAAGGCCTCACACACGACGATAAACGCCGAGATGTGAAGGATAGAATCTGGAGCTAGATCGTGAAAATCGAGCCCGTAATAGAACATAAGCCCTCTAACAAAGGGGTCAAGACCAAAGCCTAGCCCTCGGAGGAAGTGGGAAATAAATACTACACTCTCATTGGGTTCGGGAGTGGGGATGACCTGCCTTTGAGCAGGCAGCCTGTGCGAGATTTCGTCGGTCAGATAGCTGGCTTCCCTTAGCTTCTTGATGTCCTCCTCTGTGACAGAGGAGGCCATCCACCGACCTTGAAGGTTGGATCCGGACATGGTTGAAGGTCCGAAGCGCTTAGCCTGAGCCTTGGGTGTTGGAACTCGAGTTGGGGGAGGGGAAGGATTAAGCACGAGAAGAAAAGGACATGCCTTGGCCCCTTTATAAAGAGGGTGAATATCAAGCATCCTCCGCGTGGCCATTTGGAACTTGCCTAAAATTGAGGAGTCATACTAAAAAGCACGATTGGGTTACCCACACCCGTATTGATGAGAATCCCGTAATAAGGGGAACACGATCTCTGCTTCGACAAGACATGCCAATAAAACGCCTTGCAACACGTGCAGTGGCAGGCTGGGAAAAACGGTTCGTAATGACCAGACCACGGCAGGATGTCACGTTATGATTGTCAGCAGATTAGATTTGTGGAATATTATACTCTCTACGGTGGTATGTGGAATTTTTTTGCAGAGCCGGACACGATCCTTGTGTTCAAAATCTTCTATGGAGTATTCGGAGGAGGAACCCGCCTTGCAATGCCGAAGACAATCTGCACGCCGGACTCATCGTCATTGAAGTCTGGTTCAGGGGCTACAGAGGGAGTCCTGGATTAGGGGGTCCTCGGGCAGCCGGACTATATACTTTGGCCGTATTGTTGGACTATGAAGATACAAGATTGAAGACTTCGTACCGTGTCCGGGTGGGACTCTCCTTTGCGTGGAAGACAACCCACCATGTACTCCTACATGGCCTCTCACCGCTACCTTTACCAAATCGTGTTCACACACTTAGCTCACACACAGTAGGACATGTTCATCACTGTTCCAATTCACCCCCGATGAATCAGACCTGACTCAACTCTAAGTAGTAGCAGGCATGACAAACAAGCATGAATGAGTAGGCACATTAGGGCTCAAACAACTCCTACCCATGCTAGTGGGTTTCATCTATTTACTGTGGCAATGACATGTCATGCAGAGGATAAGGGGTTCAACTACCGCAACAAGTAACAGTTGAATCATTGTTGTCCTAATGAAGTAAAAGAGAGCAGGAGCGAGAGAGTGGGATTGTATCGGAATGAACAAGGGGTTTTTGCTTGCCTGGCACTTCTGAAGATAATATAGCTCTTCATCGGTGTCATCGAACTCATCGTCGGAATACGCCTACCGAGAGGGGACAAGCATCGGCAATAGAGAAGAACACAATCAATGCAAATGCGACAATATGATGCATGATCATGACATGGCAATATGCTATGATTTGTGCTAATGCATCTAGCAACAATTTAAATGAAGTCCATATGAACCAAGGGTTCATATGCAAACTCCATAAGGGGTATTTAAAATGCCATTATCATGTTTTCACTTATACAGGGGGTATAAGTTGGTTGAACATGCATGAAAGTAGCGTAAATGGATAGATTGGATTTTTCTGATAATTTTTCATATATAATTTATTTCATTTGGAGTTACGGTTGATTTTCTATGATTTTTAGAAGTTTAGGCAATTTTCTGGAATTTCCTGCAAAAGAATAAATCTAGAAAAGAGTTATTGCACCAGCATCACGTCATTGTGATGTCAGCGGTCAACGGGCGCGGTCCAGGTCAACCTTGACCAGTGGGACCCACTGGTCAGTGGTTAGTTAACTAACTAAATTTAGTTAGTGTTAAACTAATACTAATCCTAGTTTAGTTAGTGGCCTGGGGCCCACATGTCAGTGAGCCAGGGGAGGTCAAACCCCTGGTCAGCTGGGTCAAACTCGCCGAAGTTGACCCGCGTGTCATCGCCGGCGACACCAGAGACGGTGGAGGGCGTCGGAAAAGCTCCTCCGGCGACCAAATGAGCGGCGGAGAGGCTCTACGGGGAGCTGGCGATCGCGCGAATCAAACGGGGCAAGCAGGAGCAGCTGGGGTGGACTGAGCTCATCGGAAGGGAGCTCGCGGCGGCGGCCGGAGTTCTGCCAACGGTGGTTTGCGTGTTGCGGGGCATGTCCGAAGCCGTGGATGGTCGTGATCGACCCGCGGAAGTGCAGCGAGTGCAGCGGTGGGCTCGGACGCGTGCTTGCACGGCCGTGGTCGCGGTGGCAACATGGCCTGCGGCGAGGAGCTGTCGGCTCTGATGGCTACGGTGGTTAGAAGGCCCGGACGAGCACGGGGAGAGAGGGGGAAAGGGCAGGGGCTCACGGCGATTCCAGTAGAGGCAACGGCGAGGCCGGGGAGGGGCTGGAGCTCGCGAATCCCTGGTAAGTTCGCCGGTGGTCAGAGGTTGAAGACGAGGTCGGGGACGACGCTGCAGGGCTTCCGGTGGGGCGTGGCTCGGTGAGGGGGTGGAGGACGAGGTGGCGGAGCTTCTAGGCGCATCGGCGAGGCGTGGGGTGGCCGGTGGCCATGGCTACGGCGAGCGGCGGCTGTGGTTGTGCTCGAGTGCGCTGCAAGGAGAGAGCAGAGGAGGGGGGAGAAGGAGTGGATAGGCCAGAGGGGTTGGGGCGGTTGCATGGCGCGTCCAGCTAGCCTCCAGCGTCGGCCGAAGCAGGAGGTGGCTCGGCGCGTGCCGGCGCGCGGCGACCATGCGCGCGGTGTCCGACTAGCGGGAGCTGGACGACGACTGGCAGCGCCAGGTGGTGGGCTGGGCCAAAACAGGTGAGGCCCAGGTGAGTGCCAGGTAAAAACCCTCTCTCTCTCTCTTTTATTATTTGTTTCTGTTTTCTAATTTTTGCAATTGTTTTGGTCTTTATTAAAAATGCCAGAGCATTTCCAAAAATCCTGAATATATTTGTGGGCACTGTTGAAATTATTCCCAACAGCCCTCAACTAGTTTCAGAATTATTAGAGCATTTAAAATATTTATAGGATTTAAATGCCCCAATTCAAGTACAATATGAGTTAATTCAAAAATCCAAAAATGACCTAGAAATATGTTTATCATTTTTGGCAGAGGTTTTTACCTTTATCAGAAATGATGAACATTTCCAAAGGCATTTTGGGATCATTGAGAATATTTCATTGTGATCCTAGTTGGATTTCATTTGGTGCTAGGGTTTGAACATCCCCATTTCAAGTTTAGGCAAAATTTAAACAAGATGCACACATGAAGCTAGCCTAGTGCAATGCCAGAAGCTAGGGATGTGACACCGGATGATGCCGAAGACCAAGAAAATCCCGTCGAGCAATACTCCGAACAAGACGGTCGGGAGGATGGGCGAGTTAGCCCTGATGAACAGGCTGCAAACAAAGACTCGGAGGACAATAATTATCTTCCACCCTCCGAGGATGAGGTGAGCCTCGGCGACGAAGACTTTATCGTGCCTGAGGAACCTCTCGAGCAGGAACACTTTAAGCAATGGCTAATAGCCACTACAAGGAGCCTAAACAAGAAGCAGCAGCAGCTTCAAGCTGATCAAGATCTGCTCAACGATAGATGGACTGATGTCCTGGCAGGAGAAGAATATGGCCTCGAGCGCCCAACCAAAAGTTACCCGAAGCGTAAACAGCTACCTCAATTTGATGACGAGGCACCTGAGCCCGTACCATCAGTGTGTAATGCGTCTGTTCGACCACCATGCGGCCGGGACAAAACGACAACTCAAGCCGAACACCGGCCCGTCATACCTCGCTGTAAAGGCAGAGACAAAACTGCTCAGGGATACACGTATGACCTGTGGCAGGACCTGGAGAATAAAGCAGGTCCGTCCAGATCGATCTACGGATCACGGGGGTGTGCCCCAACGCGCGACGACGGCTATCAAGCTGAACATGGCAAGCACAATTACGTCCGAGCCGAAAATCACAGATGGACTCCATCCAAACTACGTCACGATCTAGCCGGATATAGAGGCGCTGCACACCCCCTCTCCTTCACTGATGAAGTAATGGAACATGAATTCCAAGAAGGGTTCAAACCCATGAATATCGAATCATATGATGGAACCATAGATCCCGCGGTATGGATCGAAGACTTTATTCTCCATATTCATATGGCCTGCAACGATGATCTTCATGCCATCAAATACTTCCCCCTAAAACTCAAGGGGACAGCCCGTCACTGGCTGAACAGCCTACCTGAAAACTCCATTGGCAGCTAGGAGGACTTGGAAGAAGCCTTCCTTGACAACTTCCAAGGTACATATGTTCGACCTCCGGATGCCGACGACTTAAGTCACATAATTCAACAGCCCGGAGAGTCAGCCAGGAAATTTTGGACTAGGTTCTTAACCAAAAAGAACCAGATCATCGATTGTCTGGATGTCGAAGCCCTAGCGGCCTTTAAACATAGCATCCGAGATGAATGGCTTGCCAGACACCTCGGCCAAGAAAAGCCAAAGTCCATGGCAGCCCTCACGGTGCTTATGACCTGCTTTTGCGTGGGCGAAGATAGTTGGCTAGCCCGTAGCAATAACAATGCAAGGGAACCTGGCACTTCAGAAGCCAGAAATAGCAACGGCAAGCCCTGACGCAACAGGCACAAGCATCGAAACAATGGTGACAATACCGAAGACACGACGGTCAACACCGAATTCAGTGGCTCCAAGTCCGGTCAGCGGAAGAAGCCCTATAAAAGAAATAATCAGGGCCCTTCCAGCCTGGACCGCATACTCAATCGTCCATGTCAGATCCATGGCACCCCCGATAAACCAGCCAACCATACTCACCGGAGTTGTTGGGTTTTCAAACAAGCTAGCAAGTTAAAAGCCGAAGACAAATAGAAGGGGTCGCAAAGCGAGAATGACGATGAGGATCCCCGTCCACCGAACACAGGGTGATAGAAGAAGTTTCCCCCTCGAGTTAAAACGGTGAACATGATATACGCTACCCATATCCCCAAGAGGGAGCGCAAGTGCGCTCAGGGATGTCTATGCGATAGAGTCAGTCACCCCAAAATTTAACCCATGGTCGTCATGCCCGATCACCTTTGATCGCAGGGACCATCCGACTAGTATCCGTCATGGCGTTTCAGCCGCATTGGTCCTCGACCCAATAATTGATGGATTCCGCCTCACATGAGTCCTCATGGACGGTGGCAGTAGCCTGAACCTGCTTTATCAGGATATAGTGTGCAAAATGGGCATCGACCCATCAAGGATCATGCCCACCAAAACTACCTTTAAAGGAGTTATACCAGGTGTAGAAGCCCGCTGCTCGGGCTCAATCACATTGGAGGTCGTCTTCGGATCTCTGGACAACTTTCGAAGCGAAGAGCTAATCTTCGATATCATCCCCTTTCGCAGTGGCTATCACGCACTGCTCGGACGAACCGCGTTTTCCCGATTCAATGCGATGCCGCACTATGCTTATCTCAAGCTCAAGATGCCCGGACCACGCGGTGTCATAACAGTCAATGGAAACACGGAGCGCTCCCTCCGTACCGAGGAGCACACCGCTGCCCTGGCAGCAGAGGTATAGAGCGGTCTTCACAAGCAGAACCTTGATTCGGCTGCCATACTCCCGGACACTGTCAAACGAGTCCAGACTACTTTGTGGCAGGACAGTCCAGCCCGTTAGGAGCTCGATTAGCAATTCGACCTCCGTCTCAGTCCCGACCAAGTGGCGGCATACGTACCGCACGTACATAACTTCACACTAAAAATACCATGGGCAGCGACGGAGGCACAACCAGACCATGGTCCACAATATGTCTCGAGCTTCCTTGGACACTCATACTTTTACTTTTCTTTTTATCCTTTTCAGGTTTCTTTTCCGTAGGCCCCTCTCGACGGCCTCATGATCGGTCCTTTCGAAGAACGGATATACCAAGGACCCGTACGCAGCTCCTCCTTGGTCTTGGAACGTTAAATAGCCACTATTGCTTATCACACTATTTGTACACAATACGCTTTGACGTATTAATCAAGCTATAATGGAAACAATTTGCGGCCCAACTTTTGCGGCACTAGCTTGCTACTTCATTTTTTCTTGATAATCTTATCAATTGCACTCGTACACTTTGGTATGCCTTAAATCGCCAGGAGCTTTACTGCGCTCCATTCTATGGCAACAAAGTCCAAACACTTTTACAGTACAGTTCGGCACCCCGAAATTCAGCGTTATATGCATTGGCTCCGAATCATGTCTTTGGTCAATTGTTGGGTTGCTCGGCTCCTGTGCTTACTACCTTACGTTCCACTCTATCGGCTAGCGTAGTAAAGGGAGAACTACTGCAATTGTCTCCTGGTTTATCCGGATGAGCACCTCAGTAGAGAAAGCCGAAAACTGACTGTCATGATGCGACATGAGTCGGTCAGCTGTTCGGAGGTTAGAAATCTTTTGCGATTTTTTCCGCATTATGCGATGAATCGGTCTTTACCCGATCAGGTGTTTGCAACACCCTAGTTCGGAATCACAAATACTAGGGGCTGCGCCTAAAATTCTATTGTCAAACTCCTATGGCTAAGTGAGGGTGATAAAGCCACATAGTCCGATTGCCTGGTTCGTTTTGCTAAACACCTCCTTCAAGGACCAAACTTTTGGATAAAGAGTGTTTTAGATTCATCCCAAACATCCCGTACTATCTACGTGGGGGCTGAAGCCGACGACTGGCCAACTATCAGACTTAATAAAACGGTCGCACATGAGGTAAAATTTTAAATAATAAACAACAAGCATTATATTACACATCAGTCTTGTTTTCGTCATACAGGGCAGGATAACATGAAGGTACTTATTCAAAGATAATGTCTTTTGAGCACTGGCCCTCTACAATGCGGGATCCCTTGAGGACATCATCAAAATAGCACTCCGGCGTGCGGTGCTCCTTGCCAGCGGGCAGTCCCTTGGTCACGAGTTTGACGGCGTCCATCTTCGCCCACTGTATCTTGACACGGGCGAATGCCATCCGTGCACCCTCGATGCAGACTGACCGCTTGATGACGTCCAGACGGGGGCAGGCATTGAACAGCCGCTTCATGAGCCCGAAGTAGCTGCTGGGTATGACTTCGGCAGGCCATAGCCGGATTATCAAATCCTTCATGGCTAGTTCGGCCACCCTATGCAGTTCGACTAGCTGTTTTAGCTGATCGCTAAAGGGCACCAGATGTTCTGGCACAAGGTATTTCGACCAGAACAGCTTCTCCATCGAGCTCCCCTCTTCAGCTCGGAAGAACGCCGCAGCGTCGACAACACTGCGCCAGATCCGCAAACGCCCCTGGAGAACTCCAAATCCGGGTCATTAAGAGGAACCTTTTCTTCACATACTTGCTCTGCATAATAAAGGCCTTACCAGCTGCGATTTTTCTGGCCTCTTGGATCTCCTTGAGGGTGCCTTGGGCTTCGGCCCGGGCATCTTGTGCACTTTGGCGGGCCTTGGCAAGTTCAGAATCTTGATCCGCAATGTGGCGCTCCAAGGACTCGCATTTCTGCACAGCATCATGGAGCTCCTACTAGACCTCGCCAACCCTGGCCTCGTGTTTCTCACAAGCAGCTTGTTCCTTCACCGCTCTGTCCTCGGCCTCGGCCAGCGCCTTCTTGAGGGTTCCACCTCGGTTGCCGCTCCTACAATTACCATGACATTATAGTCAATATAAATCATCAATCCTTTCTGATATATTGCAGGTCATTACATACCTTGCTTCTCCTCCAGCTGTTTCCTTACTTGGCCGAGCTCCTCCTCGGCCCGCCCCATCCTCTGCTTCAGTCCGAAGACTTCAGCAGCATGGGAGGTCACGGCTAGTAGCGACGCTTGCTTATTCAAATAGACATATATGGTTAGTCTCCTGTGAAAAACTATTCGATCCTCTGTTCGGGTTTTTTTGCAAACACCGGACAGAGTCTTAGGGGCTACCGTCTATACTGGGACTTTCTTTTTCCATAATTACGTCGCTTACCTCAAAGCCTGTCAGAAGTTGGGTACATGCTTCGGTCAGTCCGCTCTTAACAGACTGAACCCTTTCAATCACTATACCCATGGGGGTGCGGTGTTCTTCCATGATAGAAGCGCCTCTCAACGCTTCCATTAGAGTATCCGGTGCCTCTGGATGGACATACGTCACCAGTGGGATATGTGCACCTCCTTCTTTCGAAGGAGGTTGCCTGCTTGATTCCGGAGCCGTATGGGCCTCCGAAACAATATTCGACTGGGGGCCGCAATGGATATGGCCCCCATCGCAAGTCTCCAAGGGGATTTGCTCCCCCAGGTGTCCGGCTGCTGAGGTTTCGCCCTCCGGCGCAATCCTAATGACCCACTGCGCCTCTCCTGGGCTCATAAAGGTCCTTCGGGACACCGCCCCAGCGTCGTCCGTAGCTTTGGGAGAGGTGGCTGTCAGCAGCGAATCGCTGTCCATAGCCTTTGGATCTAGTGAACCTCTCGATGAGGATCACTGGGAGCTGTCGTGGGCTAGACTGCAGCACGTGATTCAACACTTTAGAATTACGAAATAAGAGAGTTGGGCATATAAGTGCGTCAGAGCCTTTGAATACTTACGATCCGGCCAGGGGCTTCTCCCTAGGGCGCCACTCCGAGCTGCTGTCGGTGTCCGACGCGGTGTCATCTGCAAGGGAGGTTTTCCCCCTCTTGGACGCTTCGGCGTCCAGGCATGTGGAGGCCGCCCTTTTATTCCTTCCCCTTGCGGGGGAGGGGGAGTTGCTTTCTTCTTCTTCCTCCTCCTCGTCGTCGGAGGCGGGTGAGGACTGGGTCTCGACGTCTTCGGACGTCATGTCCGAAGTGCCCTTGTGACGGAGGCCTCCTCTGGCCCCTTTGGCCTTCGTCTTGGCCTTCTTCTCCGGCGCATGGTAGGGCGCCGGAACCATCATCTTCGTCAGAAGAGGAATTGCAGGGTCTTCGTGCAGCGGAGCTGGACTCTTTATCAGCTCCGCCTTCTTCGTCGATCTCTAATAATAATAATAATAACGGGGAAGCTTAGACATGCCCCTTGAATATGTGAGTAAAGGATACACCTTGAAAACATGAGAAAACTTACCGGACTGGTGGGGTGGGTCAGGTTGTACCCACGGTCTTCGGTCTCCTTCGGCCATGTTTTGTCGGCCTTGAAGAGCACCTTCCAAATACCATCATGGGTAACGCCGAAGAAGTGTTGTAGGGTCTGGTGCCGGATCACAGGTTCGGCTTTGGCATGGAAGGATCCGGTGAAAGAGCATCACCTGGATCACATTGACAAGCTTGATGTTCTTGTCGACCATGCTCTTTATGCGCGTTTGCAGCACTGTCAGCTTGTCCGACGAGGCCCAGTCTAGGCCCTTCTCTAGCCAGGAGGTGAGCCGCATTGGGGCCTCAGACCTGAACTCGGGGGCTTCGGCCCAGGTGGTGTCGCGGGGCTGTGTGACATAGAACCACTGTTTTTGCCACCCTTTGATAGTATCCACGAAAGTGCCTTTGGGCTACACAACATTGGGCATCTTGCTCACCATGGCGCCTCTGCACTCGGTGTGTTGGCCGTCTACCACCTTCGGCTTCACATTGAAGATCTTCAGCCACAATCCAAAGTTGGGTGAGATGTGGAGGAAGGCCTCGCACACGACAATAAATGCCGAGATGTAGAGGAAGGAGTTGGGGGCCAGATCATGGAAATCCACCCCATAATAGAACATAAGTCCATGGATGAATGGGTGGAGTGGAAACCCCAGCCCACAGACAAAGTGGGGGATGAAGACTACCCTCTCGTGGGGCTCCAGGGTAGGGACAATCTGTCCCTCAGTCGGAAGCCGATGGGCGACTTCCTTGGCCAAATATTCGGCCTCCCGGAGCTGTGTGATGTCTTTCTCCTTGACAGAGGACACCATCCACTTGCCTTGCGCTCCAGATCTGGACATGACTGGAGTGCTGTTTGGAGGCGGAAAGGATGGGAGCTTGGGCGCTGGAGCTCGAGAACTTATGGTCAGAGAGAGAGAGAGAGAGAGAGAGAAGGCGTCGGTGAAAGGGGGTGAGTCCGTATCCCTTTATAAAGGCAGCGAATTTCAAGCGCCTCCCCACTATCCTTAAAACTCTCCTGTTTCCCAATGGCCATGCAGGTGGCACGGTTGGATTACCCACGCCCGTATTGATGAGAATCCCGTAATAAGGGGACACGATCATGGCTTTGACAAGACGTGCCAATAAAACCGCATCTCGAAATATGAAGCGGCAGGCCGGAAAACGGTTCAAAATAATGACCGGGTGGTGATGTGGTGTCACGCTACAAAAAGTTGTCAGCGGATTGAACTCGTGGAATATTATACTCTCTGCGGTTGTGTGTGGTTCTTGTTTTGCAGAGTCGGACGCGTTCATTGTGTTTGAAAGATGTTTTGAAGTATTCGGAGGAGGAACCCGCCTTGCAATGCCGAAGACAGTCTGCGTGCCGGACACCTCGTCATTGAAGTCTGGTTCAGGGGCTACTGAGGGAGTCCTGGACTAAGGGGCCCTCGGGCGTCCGACCTGTTGGACATGGGCCGGACTGTTGGGCCGGGAAGATACCAGACTAAAGATTCTCTCACCCGTGTCTGGATGGGATTCTCCTTGGCGTGGATGGCAAGCTTGGCGTTCGGATATGAAGATTCCTTTCTCTGCAACCAACTTTGTACAACCCTAGTCCCCTCCGGTGTCTATATAAACCGGAGGGTTTAGTCCGTAGAGGCAATCACAATCATAATCATATAGGCTATACTTCTAGGATTTTAGCCATTACGATCTCATGGTAGATCAACTCTCGTAACCCCCATACTCATCAATATTAATCAAGCAGGACGTATGGTATTACCTCCATCAAGAGGGCCCGAACCTAGGTAAAACTTCGTGCCCCCTGTCTCCTGTTACCATCAACCTCAGAAGCACAGTTCGGGACCCCCTACCCGAGATCCGCCGGTTTTGACACCGACAGCCACCTATTGAAACCATGCTGAAAATCATCGTGTCTTCATTGTGTTTGATCTTCCAACTCCACCCCTTACTTTCTGTACAATTGCATGATTTACTATTTTCCGCTGCTCTATCCTTGGATATGCATGTATAGAAAATATTGGTGTTATCTTAACTTGTGCCAAAATCTGCCTAAGTCTCAAGAAAACTGAAAACTACACCTTTGGTTGGCTATGTCTATTCATCCCCCTCTAGACGTATCTTCTCCCGATCCTACAATTGTGCGAGGGTGTGAGGATAATACAGTGGCCCTAGTGACTTCTTGGGGAGCATTTGATAACCCACAAGTATCGGGGATCAATTGTAGCCTCTTTCAATAAGTAAGAGTGTCGAACCCAACGAGGAGCTAAAGGTAGAACAAATATTCCCTCAAGTTCTATCGACCACCGATACAAATCTACGCACGCTTAACGTTCGCTTTAGCTAGAACAAGTATGAAACTAGAAGTACTTTGTAGTTGTTATTGGATAGGTTTGCAAGATAATAAAGAGCGCGTAAATAAAAAGTAGGGGTTGTTTAGATGAAGACACAACTAAGTTAGTTTTAGTAGAGAGCTTTTTTTTACGAGAAAGTTATTTGTCCCTAGGCAATCGATAACTAGACCGGTAATCACTACTGCAATTTTATTTCAGGGAGAGGCATAAGCTAACATACTTTCTCTTCTTGGATCATATGCACTTATGATTGGAACTCTAGCAAGCATCCGCAACTACTAAAGATCATTAAGGTAAACCCAACCAAAGCACTATAAGGCATCAAGTCCTCTTTACTCCCATACGCAAACAACCTACTTACTCGAGTCTGTGCTTCTGTCACTCACGCCACCCACCATAAGAAAATCATGAACATATTGCAAACCCTACAGCGGGGATCCCTCATGCTTGCGCGACACGGAGAGCACCATAGGAAAGCACCAATAATAAAACATGCAACTCAAACCAATCACGATCATCAATTAACCCATAGGACAAAACGGATCTACTCAAATATCATAGGATAGCCATACATCATTGGGAAATAATATATAGCGTTGAGCACCATGTTTAAGTAGAGATTACAGCGGGTAAAAGAGGGGTTACACCACGGCATAGAGGGGGGGGGGAGTTGGTGATGAGGGCGGTGAAGTTGTTGGTGTAGATTGTGGCGATGATGATGGCCTCGGCGGCGTTCCGGTGCCACCGGGAGAGAGGGGGAGAGAGCCCCCCTTCTTATTCTTATCCCTTGACCTTCTCCATAGATGGGAGAAGGGTTTCTCCTCTGGTCCATGGCCTCCATGGCGGCGGAGGGGCGAGAGCCCCTCCGAGATTGGATCTGTCTCTCTCTGTTTTTGCGTTCCCTTATTCTGCCCTTTCACCGTTTCTTAAATTCTCGGAGATCCGTAACTCCGATTATGCTGAATTTTGGATACGATCTTTATCCGGATATTAGCTTTCTTGCGGCAAAATAAGGGCACCAACCGCCTTACGGGGTGGCCACGAGGGCCCAGGGCACGCCTGACCCCCTAGGCGCGCCCCCTGCCTCGTGGCCCCCTCGGGCATTGTCTCGCGTTGATTCTGCTTCCCAAAAATCACATATATTCCAAAAAAAATCTCCGTCAGTTTTTATCCTGTTTGGACTCCGTTTGATATGGATTTTCTGCGAAACAAAAAACATGCCACAAACAGGAACTGGCATTGGGCAATGGATCAATACGTTAGTCCCAAAAATAGTATAAAAAGTTGCCAAAAGTATATGAAAGTTGTAGAATATTGGCATGGAACAATAAAAAATTATAGATACGGCGGAGACATATCAGCATTGTGCCTCCAGATCGATCCAACGGAGATGCACCTCCCCCTAAGGGGAGGAAACTTCAGTAACACATCCGCATCTTCATCGACACCACTCGTTATTAATTCTAATCTTTGTTGGGAAACATTGCATGGAAAACAAAAAAAATTCTACGCACACACAAGATCTATCCATGGAGATGCATAGCTACGAGAGGGGGAAAGCATCTACACACCCTTGTAGATCGCTAAGAGGAAGCGTTTATCAACATGGTTGATGTAGTCGTATACCTTCATGATCCATTCCGATCAAGCACCGAACGTACGACACCTCCACGTTCAGCACACGTTCAGCTCGATGACATCCTCGCCTTCTTGACCCAGCAAGAGGGACAAAGTAGTAGATGAGTTCCGGTAGCACGACGGCATGGTGACGGTGGTGGTGAAACTATTTTTGCAGGGCTTCACCAAGCACTACAGATTCAGGGCAGAGGAGGAACTAGAGGGAGAGGGGGCGCCGACACACGTCTTGGGGACTCGTGGTGTGTGCTACTTCTTGAGCTTGCGTTGGTTTTCCCTTAAAGAGGAAAGGGTGATGCAGCAAAGTAGAGATAAGTATTTCTCTCAGTTTGAGAACCAAGGTATCAATCCAGTAAGAGAAGAATGCACAAATCACCTAATACCTACACAAACAATCAAACACTTGCACCCAACGCGATAAAGGGGTTGTCAATCCCTTCACGGTCACTTGCAAAGGTGAGACCTAATAGAGATAGATAAATAAAACTAAACAAAATACAAAATATTTTTGGGTTTTTTGTTGTATAGATCTGAAAGTAAAGATTGTAAAATAGTAGATCAGAAACTAATATGATGGAAAATAGAAGATCGGAAACTAGTATGATGGAAAATGGACCCGAGGGCCATAGGTTTCACTAGAGGCTTCTCTCTTGAAGGCAAATAATATGATGGGTGAACAAATTACTGTCGAGCAATTGATAGAAAAGCGCAAAGTTATGACGGTATCCAAGGCAATGATTATGTAATAGAGACATCATGTCCGTGTCAAGTAGACCGACTCTTGCATGCATCTACTACTATTACTCCACACATCGACCGACTCCTGCCTGCATCTAGAGTACTAAGTTCATGAAGAACAGAGTAACACTTTAAGTAAGATGATATGATGTAGAGGAATAAACTCAAGCAATATGATGTAAACCCCATCTTTTTATCCTCGATGGCAACAATATAATACGTGCCTCGCTACCCCTACTGTCACTGGGTGAGGACACCACAAGATTGAACCCAAAGCTAAGCACTTCTCCCATTGCAAGAAAAACCAATCTAGTTGGCCAAACTAAACCGATAGTTCGAACAGAATTACAAAGATATCAAATCATGCATATAAGAATTCAGTGAAGATACAAATAACATTCATAGATAAGCTGATCATAAATCCACAATTCATCATATCTTAACAAACACACCGCAAAAGAAGATTACATCAGATAGATCTCCAAGATAATCGAGGAGAACATGGCATTGAGAATCAAAGAGAGAGAAGAAGCCATCTAGCTACTAGCTATTTTCCCATAGGTCTGAGGTAAACTACTCACGCTTCATCGGAAGGGCAATAGAGTTGATGTAGATGCCCTCCATGATCGAAACCCCCTCCGACAGGATGCCGGAAAAGGCCCCAAGATGGGATCTCACGAGAATAGAAGATTGCGATGGTGGAAAAGTGTTTTCGTAGACGCTTTTGGAGGTTTAGGAATATATGTGAATATATAGGAGGCAGAACTAGGTCAGGGGGTTGACCAAGGGGCCCGCAAGGTAGGGGGCTCGTCCTCCACCCTTGTGTCCGCCTCGTGGCTCTTCTGGCTTGATCACCAAGTATCCTGGGTGTCTCCTGGTCCATGAAAAATCATCGCAAAGGTTTTATTCCGTTTGGACTCCGTTTGGTATTCCTTCCGTGAAGCTAAAAAACAAGGAAAAAACATAAACTAGCATTGGGCTCTAGCTTAATAGGTTAGTCCCAAAATAATATAAAATAGCATATTAACGCATATAAAACATCCAAAACAGATAATATAATAACATGTATCAATCAAAAATTATGGATACACTGGAGACATATCAAACTTCCCCACGCTTAATTCCTGGTCGTCCTCGAGTAGGTAAATGATAAAAACATAATTTTTGATGTGGAATTCTGATGTCTCCTACACAGCCTTCTTCTTGTAGATGTTGTTGGGCCTCCAAGTGTAGAGGTTTGTAGGACAGTAGCAAATTTCCCTCAAGTGGATGACCTAAGGTTTATCAATCCGTGGGAGGCGTAGGATGAAGATGGTATCTCTCAAACAACCCGGCAACCAAATAGGAAAGAGTCTCTTGTGTCCCCAACACACCCAATACAATGGTAAATTGTATAGGTGCACCAGTTCGGCGAAGAGATGGTGATACAAGTGCAATATGGATGGTAGATATAGGTTTTTGTAATCTGAAAATATAAAAACAGCAAGGTAACTAATGATAAAAGAGAGCGAAAACGGTATTGCAATGCTTGGAAACAAGGCCTAGGGTTCATACTTTCACTAGTGCAAGTTCTCTCAACAATAATAGCATAATTGGATCATATAACTATCCCTCAACGTGCAACAAAGAGTCACTCCAAAGTCACTAATAGCGGAGAACAAACGAAGATATTATTGTAGGGTACGAAACCACCTCAAAGTTATTCTTTCCGATCAATCTATTCAAGAGTCCGTAGTAAAATAACACGAAGTTATTCTTTCCGTTCGATCTATCCTAGAGTTCGTACTAGAATAACACCTTAAGACACAAATCAACCAAAACCCCAATGTCACCTAGATACTCCAATCTCACCTCAAGTATCCATGGGTACGATTATACGACATGCATCACACAATCTCAGATTCATCTATTCAACCAACACAAAGAACTTCAAAGAGTGCCCCAAAGTTTCTACCGGAGAGTCAAGACGAAAACGTGTGCCAACCCCTGTGCATAAGTTCACGAGGTCACGGAACTCGCAAGTTGATCACCAAAACATACATCAAGTGGATCACGTGAATATCCCATTGTCACCTTAGATAAGCATATGCAAGACATAAATTAAGTGTTCCCAAATCCTTAAAGACTCAATCCGATAAGATAACTTCAAAGGGAAAACTCCATCCATTACAAGAGAGTAGAGGGGGAGAAACATCATAAGATGCAACTATAATAGCAAACTCGCGATACATCAAGATCGTGCCGAATCAAGAACACGAGAGAGAGAGAGAGAGATCAAACACATAGCTACTGGTACATACCCTCAGCCCCAAGGGAGAACTACTCCCTCCTTGTCATGGAGAGCGCCGGGATGATGACGATGGCCACCGGAGAGGGATCCCCCCTCCGGCAGGGTGCCGGAACGGGTCTAGATTGGTTTTGGGTGGCTACAAAGGCTTGCGGCGGTGAAACTCCCGATCTAGGTTATGTTCTGGAAGTTTGGGTATATATAAGAGGTTTTGGCATCGGGAACAAGTCAGGAGGGTCCCTGAGGCGGCCACGAGATAGGGGGGCGCGGCCAGGGGGTAGGGCATGCCCCCACCCTCATGGTGGCCTCGAGACTCCTCTCGTCCACTCCGGTACTCCGTGGGCTTCTTTTGGTCCAAAAATTATCTCCGTGAATTTTCAGGTCAATTGGACTCCGTTTGGTTTTCCTTTTCTACAATACTCAAAAACATGGAAAATCGGAAACTGGCACTGGGCTCTAGGTTAATAGGTTAGTCCCAAAAATCATATAAAATAGCATACAAATGCATATAAAACATCCTAGATGGATAATATAATAGCATGGAACAATCAAAAATTATGGATACGTTGGAGACGTATCAAGCATCCCCAAGCTTAATTCCTGCTTGTCCTCGAGTAGGTAAATGATAAAAACATAATTTTTGATGTGGCATGCTACCTAACATAATTTTCAATGTAATTTTCTTTATTGTGGCATGAATATTCAGATCCAAAAGTTTAATATTGACATTAAAATAATAATACTTCCAGCATACTAACAAAGTAATCATGTCTTCTCAAAATAACATGGCCAAAGAAAGCTATCCCTACAAAATCATATAGTCTGGCTATGCTCAATCTTCATCACACAAAATATTTAAATCATGCACAACCCCGATGACAAGCCAAGCAATTGTTTCATACTTTTGATGTTCTCAAACTTTTTCAATCTTCATGCAATACATGAGCGTGAGCCATGGACATAGCACTATAGGTGGAATAGAATGGTGTTTGTGGAGAAGACAAAAAGGAGAAGATAGTCTCACATCAACTAGGCTTATCAATGGGCTATGGAGATGCCCATCAATAGATATCAATGTGAGTGAGTAGGGATTCCCATGAAACGGATGCACTAGAGCTATAAGTGTATGAAAGCTCCAAAAGAAACTTAGTGGGTGTGCATCCAACTCGCTTGCTCACGAAGACCTAGGGCATTTTGAGGAAGCCCATCATTGGAATATACAAGCCAAGTTCTATAATGAAAGATTCCCACTAGTATATGAAAGTGACAAAATAAGAAACTCTCTATCATGAAGATCATGGTGCTACTTTGAAGCACAAGTGTGGTAAAAGGATAGTAGCATTGCCCCTTCTCTCTTTTTCTCTCTTTTTTTGTTTTTTGGGCATTCTCTTTTTTTATGGCCTCTTTTTTTATTTTTTTATTTTTCGTCCGGAGTCTCATCCCTGACTTGTGGGGGAATCATAGTCTCCATCATCCTTTCCTCACATGGGACAATGCTCTAATAATGATGACCATGACACTTTTATTCACTTACAACTCAAGAATTACAACTCGATACTTAGAACAAAATATGACTCTATGTGAATGCCTCTGGCGGTGTACCGGGATATGCGATGAATCAAGAGTGACATGTATGATCGGTGGCTTTGACACAAATACGATGTCAACTACATGATCATGCAAAGCAATATGGCAATGATGAAGCGTGTCATAATAAACGGAACAGTGGAAAGTTGCATGGCAATATATCTCGGAATGGCTATGGAAATGCCATAATAGGTAGGTATGGTGGCCGTTTTGAGGAAGGTATATGGTGGGTTTATGGTACCGGCGAAAGTTGCGCGGTACTAGAGAGGCTAGCAATGGTGGAAGGGTGAGAGTGCGTACAATCCATGGACTCAACATTAGTCATAACGGACTCACAAACTTATTGCAAAAATCTATTAGTTATCGAAACAAAGTACTACACACATGCTCCTTGGGGGATAGATTGGTAGGTAAAGACCATCACTCGTCCCCGACCGCCACTCATAAGGAAGACAATCAATAAATAAATCATGCTCTGACTTCATCACATAACGGTTCACCATACGTGCATGCTACGGGAATCACAAACTTTAACACAAGTATCTCTCAAATTCACAACTACTCAACTAGCATTACTCTAATATCACCATCTTCATATCTCAAAACAATCATCAAGTATCAAAATTCTCATAGTATTCAATGCACTCTATATGAAAGTTTTTATTATACCAATCTTGAATGCCCATCATAGTAGGACTAATTTTATAACCCAAGGAAATTACCATGCTGTTCTAAAGACTCTCAAAATAATATAATTGAAGCATGAGAGTTCATCTATTTCTTCAAAATAAAACCACCGCCGTGCTCTAAAAAGATATACGTGAAGCACTAGAGCAAATGAAAAACTACTACAAAAGATATAAGTGAAGATCAATGAGTAGTTGAATAATTATGAAACTATGTGAAGAATCTCTAATGTTTAAGAATTTCAGATATTGGTATTTTATTAAAATAGCAAGAAAATAAAATGACGCTCCAAGCAAAACACATATCATGTCGTGAATAAAAATATAGCTCCAAGTAAAGTTACCGATGAACGAAGACGAAAGAGGGGATGCCATCCGAGGCATCCCCAAGATTAGGCTCTTCATTGTCCTTGAATATTACCTTGTGGCGCCTTGGGCATCCCCAATCTTAGGCTCTTGCCACTCCTTATTCCATAGTCCATCGAATCTTTACCCAAAACTTGAAAACTTCACAACACAAAACTCAACAGAAAACTCGTAAGCTCCGTTAGTATAAAAAAATAAATCACCACTTAGGTACTGTTTTGAACTCATTATAAATTCATATTGGTGTAATATCTACTGTATTACAACTTCTCTATGGTTCATATCCTCCGATACTACTCATAGATTCATCAAAATAAGCAAACAACACAATGAAAATAGAATATGTCAAAAACAGAACAGTCTGTAGTAATCTGTATCATTAGAATACTTATGTCACTCCAAAAATTCTGAAATAAATTCTTGGACCTGAGGAATTTGTCTATTAATCATATGAAAAAATAATCAACCTAAACGCACTCGCTAGTAAAAAATGACAGCTAATCTCGTGAGCGCAAAAGTTTCTGTTTTTTACAGCAAGATCGCAAAGACTTCACCCAAGTCTTCCCAAAGGTTCTACTTGGAACAAACACTAATTAAAACATAAAATCAGATCTAAATAGAGGCTAGATGAATTATTTCTTACTAAACAGGAACAAAAAGCAAGGAACAAAAATAAAATTGGGTTGCCTCCCAACAAGCGTTATCGTTTAACGCCCCTAGCTAGGCATGATGATTTCAATGATGCTCACATAAAAGATAAGAATTGAAACATAAAATGAGCATCATGAAGAATATGAATAGAACATTTAAGTCTAACCCACTTCCTATGCATAGGGATTTTATGAGCAAACAATTTATGGGAACAATAATCAACTAGCATAGGAAAGCAAAACAACCATAACTTTAAAACTTTAAGCACATAGAAAGGAAACTTGATATTATTGCAATTCCTACAAGCACATATCCCTCCCTCATAATAATTTTCAGTAGCATCATGAATGAATTCAACAATATAACCATCACATAAAGCATTCTTTTCATGATCTACAAGCATAGAATTTTATTACTCTCCACATAAGCAAATTTCTTCTCATGAATAGTAGTGGGAGCAAACTCAACAAAATAACTATCATGTGAGGCATAATCCAATTGAAAATTAAAATCAAGATGACAAGTTTCATGGTTATCATTGTTCTTTATAGCATACATGTCAACACAATAATCATCATAGATAGCAACTTTGTTTTCATAATCAATTGGAACCTCTGCCGAAATAGTGGATTCATCACTAGATAAAGTCATGACCTCTCCAAATCCACTTTCATAATTATCACAATAAGATTCAACACCCTCCAAAATAGTGGGATCATTACTTCCTAAAGTTGACACTCTTCCAAACCCACTTTAATCAATATAATCATCATAAATAGGAGGCATGCTATCATCATAATAAATTTTCTCATCAAAACTTGGGGGACAAAAAATATCATCTTCGTCAAACAAAGCATCCCCAAGCTTGTGGCTTTGCATATCATTAGCATCATGGACATTCAAATAATTCATACTAGCAACATTGCAATCACTCTCATCATCCAAAGATTTAGTGCCAAACATTTTAATGCATTCTTCTTCTAACACTTTGGCACAATTATCGGAATCCTTATTTTCACGAAAGACATTAAAAAGATGAAGCATATGAGGCAACCTTAATTCCATTTTTTGTAGTTTTCTTTTATAGACTAAACTATTGATAAAACAAGAAACTAAAAGATTCGATCACAAGATCTAAAGATATACCATCAAGCTCTAACCTCCCCGGCAACGGCGCCAGAAAAGAGCTTGATGTCTACTACACAACCTTCTTCTTGTAGATGTTGTTGGGCCTCCAAGTGCGGAGGTTTCTAGGACAGTAGAAAATTTCCCTCAAGTGGATGACCTAAGGTTTATCAATCCATGGGAGGCGTAGTATGAAGATGGTCTCTCTCAAACAACCCGGCAACCAAATAGCAAAGAGTCTCTTGTGTCCCCAACACACCCAATACAATGGTAAATTGTATAGTGCACTAGTTTGGCGATGAATTTGTGGATGATTATACAAAAATTGTATACGGATTGAATTTTGCTTCTAGAAATCTTTTAGATTCGGCCGCGGGAGCCACTTTTATGGAAATCACTTTTGGAGAAGCTACTAAACTCCTAGATAATATTATGGTTAATTATTCTCAATGGCACAGTGAAAGATCTACTAATAAGAAAGTGCATGCGATAGAAGAAATTAATGTTTTGAGTGGTAAGATGGATGAACTTATGAAATTATTTGCTAATAAAAGTGTTTCTTCTGATCCTAAGGTATGCCTTTGTCTACTTTGATTGAGAATAATAATGAATCTATGGATGTGAATTTTGTTGGTAGGAATAATTTTGGTAACGACGCGTATAGAGGAAACTTTAATCCTAGGCCGTATCCTAGTAATTCCTCTAATAATTATGGTAATTCCTACAACAATTATTATGGAAATTTTAATAAGATACCCTCTGATTTTGAATCTAATATTAAAGAATTTATTACCTCGCAAAAGAATTTCAATGCTTTGATTGAAGAAAAATTGCTTAAGATTGATGAGTTGGCTAGGAACATTGATAGAATTTCTCTTGATGTTGATTCTTTGAAACTTAGATCTATTCCTCCTAATCATGGTATCAATGAGTCTCTCAAAGCCATGAGAATTTCCATTGATGAGTGCAAAGAAAGAACCGCTAGGATGCGTGCTAAGAAAGATTGCTTTAGTAAAGCGTGTTCTTCTAGTTTCCATGATAATAAAGATGAAGATCTAAAAGTTATTGATGTGTCCCCTATTAAATATTTGTTTTGCAATATGAATCTTGATAATGATGGGACTGAATATGATCCACCTTTACCTAGAAGACGTTCAAAAATTCGGAGTCTTTAGATTTTGATGCCAAAATTGTTAAAAGTGGGATTGAAGAAGTCAAAACTTTAAATATTAATGAACCCACTATTTTGGATTTAATGGAATTTAATTATTATAATTGCACTTTGATAGATTGTATTTCCTTGTTGCAATCCGTGCTAAATTCCCCTCATGCTTATAGTCAAAATAGAGCCTTCACCAAACATATCGTTGATGCTTTGATGCAATCTTATGAAGAAAAACTTGAGTTGGAAGTTTCTATCCCTCGAAAACTTTATGATGAGTGGGAACCTAATATTAAAATTAAAATTAAAGATCATGAATGCTATGCTTTATGTGATTTGGCTGCTAGTGTTTCCACGATTCCAAAGACTTTGTGTGATTTGGTAGGTTTCCGTGATTTTGATGATTGCTCTTTAAACTTGCACTTTGCGGATTACACTATTAAGAAACCTATGGGAAGAATTAATGATGTTCTTATTTTTTAAAATAGGAATTATGTGCCATAGATTTTATTGTTCTTGACATAGATTGCAATCCTTCATGTCCTATTATTCTTGGTAGACCTTTCCTTAGAACGATTGGTGCAATTATTAATATGAAGGAAGGGAATATTAGATTCCAATTTCCATTAAGGAAAGGCATGGAAAACTTCCCTCGAAAGAAAATTAAATTACCATATGAATCTATTATGAGAGGCACTTATGGATTGCCTACCAAAGATGGCACTACCTAGATCTATCCTAGCTTTTATGCCTAGCTAGGGGCGTTAAACGATAGCGCTTGTTGGGAGGCAACCCAATTATATTTTTATTCATTGCTTTTTGCTCCTGTTTAGTAATTAATAATTTATCTAGCCTCTGGTTTGGTTGTGTTTTGTGTGTTTAATTAGTGTTTGTGCCAAGTAGAACCGTTGGGAAGACTTGGGGAAAGTCGTTTTAATCTTGCTGTAAAAAACAGAAACTTTAGCGCTCACGAGAACTGCTGCCATTTTTATGTGAAAAGTGAGATTTAGTTAATTCTTTTTTCAGATGATTAATATATAAATTCCTCACGTCCAGCAATTTATTTTAGAATTTTTTAGGTTCCAGAACTTGCGTTAGATGCAGATTACTACAGACTGTTCTGTTTTTGACAGATTTTGTTTTCCGTGTGTTGTTTGCTTATTTTGATGAATCTATGGCTAGTAAAATAGTTTATAAACCATAGAGAAGTTGGAATGCAGTAGGTTTAACACCAATATAAATAAAGAATGATTTCATTACAGTACCTTGAAGTGGTGTTTTGTTTTCTTTCGCTAACGGAGCTCACGAGATTTTCTACTTTAAGTTTTGTGTTGTGAAGTTTTCAAGTTTCGGGTAAAGATTTGATGGATTATGGAACAAGGAATGGCCAGAGCCTAAGATTGGGGATGCCCATGGCACCCCAATATAATATAAGGACACCTAAAAGCCAAAGCTTGGGGATGCCCCTGAAGGCATCCCCTCTTTCGTCTACGTCTATCGGTAACTTTACTTGGAGCTATATTTTTATTTACCACATGATATGTGTTTTGCTTGGAGCGTCTTCTATTATTTGAGTCTTTATTTGCTAGTTTTCCACAATCATCCTTGCTGCACACACCTTTTTGAGAGAGACACACTTGATTCGGAAATTGTTAGAATACTCTATGTGCCTATGTGCTCTAGTGCTTCACTTATATCTTTTAGAGCACGATGGTAGATTTGTTTTATTGAAACTATTGTTCTCTCATGCTTCACTTAAATTATTTTGTGAGTCCTACAAAACAACATGGTAATTTTCTTTAATTATGATTAACAAAAGATTTTCTTATGAGTGTGTTGAATACTATGAGAAGTTTGATACTTGATAATTGTTTTGAGATATGGAGATGGTGATATTAGAGTCGTGCTAGTTGAGTAGTTGTGCATTTGAGAAATGCTTGTGTTGAAGTTTGTGATTCCCGTAGCATGCACATATGGTGAACCATTATGTTAAGAAGTCGGAGCATGATGTAATTATTGATTGTCCTCCTTATGCGTGGCGGCCGGGGACGAGCGATGGTCTTTTACTACCAATCTATCCCCCTAGGAGCATGCGCGTAGTACTTTGCTTCGATGACTAATAGATTCTTGCAATAAGTATGTGAGTTCTTCATGACTAATGTTGAGTCCATGGATTATACGCACTCTCACCCTTCCACCATTGCTAGCCCCTCTAATACAGCACACCTTTCGCCGGTATCATACACCCACCATATACCTTCCTCAAAACAGCCACCATACCTACCTATCATCGCATTTCCAGAGCCATTCCGACATATATTGCCATGCAACTTTCCACCATTCCGCTTACTATGACACGCTCCATCATTGTCATATTACTTTGCATGATCATGTAGTTGACATTTTAGTTGTGGCAAAGCCACCATTCATAATTCTTTCGTATAAATCACTCATGCATCATTGCTATCTCGGTATACCGCCGGAGGCTTTCATATAGAGTCATACTTTGTTCTAGTATCGAGTTGTAATCATTGAGTTGTAAATAAATAGAAGTGTGATGATCATCATTCATAGAGTATTGTCCCAAATAAAAAAAAGGAAAGGCCAAATAAAAAAGGAAGGCTAAAAAATATAAATAAAAAGGGACAATACTACTATCCTTTTTCCACACTTGTGCGTCAAAGTAGCACCATGATCTTCATAATAGAGAGTCTCCTATGTTATCACTTTCATATACTAGTGGGAATTTTTCATTATAGAACTTGGCTTGTATATTCCAACGATGGGCTTCCTCAAAATGCCCTAGGTCTTCGTGAGCAAGCAAGTTGTCTGCACACCCACTTAGTTTGTTTTGTTGAGCTTTCATATATTTATAGCTCTAGTGCATCCGTTGCATGGCAATCCCTACTCACTCACATTGATATCTACTAATGGGCATCTCCATAGCCCGTTGATACGCCTAGTTGATGTGAGACTATCTTCTCCTTTTTTGTCTCCTCCACAACTACCATTCTATTCCACATATAGTGTTATGTCCATGGCTCACGCTCATGTATTGCGTGAAGATTGAAAAAGTTTGAGAACACCAAAAGTATGAAACAATTGCTTGGCTTGTCATCGAGGTTGCGCATGATTTAAGTATTTTGTGTGGTGAAGATGGAGCATAGCCAGACTATATGATTTTGTAGGGACAACTTTCTTTGGCCTTGTTATTTTGAAGAGACATAATTGCTTAGTTAGTATGCTCAAAATATTATTATTTCTATGTCAATATTGAACTTTTCTCTTGAATCTTTTGGATCTAAATATTCATACCACAATTAATAGAATTACATTGAAATTATGCCAAGTAGCATTCCACATCAAAAATTCTGTTTTTTTATCATTTACCTACTCGAGGACGAGCAGGAATTAAGCTTGGGGATGCTTGATACGTCTCCAACGTATCTATAATTTTTGATTGTTCCATGTTATATTATATCCTGTTTTGGACATTATTGGGCTTTATTATACACTTTTATATTATTTTTGGGACTAACCTATTAACCGGAGGCCCAGCCCAAAATTGTTGTTTTTTGCCTATTTCAGAGTTTCGTAGAAAAGGAATATCAAACGGAGTCCAAACGGAATGAAACCTTCGGGAACGTGATTTTCGGAACAAACATGATCCGGAGGACTTGGACCCTACGTCAAGACATCAACTAGGAAGGCACGAGGTAGGGGGGCGCGCCTACCCCCCCCAGGCGCGCCCTCCACCCTCGTGGGGCCCACGTTGCTCCACCGACGTACTCCTTCCTCCTATATATACATACGTACCCCCGAACTACCAGATACGGAGCCAAAACCCTAATTCCACCGCCGTAACTTTCTGTATCCACGAGATCCCATCTTGGGGCCTTTTTCGAAGCTCCGCCGGAGGGGGCATCGTTCACGGAGGGCTTCTACATCAACATCAGAGTCCCTGCGATCAAGTGTGAGTAGTTTACCTCAGACCTACGGGTCCATAGTTATTAGCTAGATGGCTTCTTCTCTCTTTTTGGATCTCAATACAAAGTTCCCCCTTCTCTTGTGGAGATCTATTCGATGTAATCTTCTTTTGCGGTGTGTTTGTTGAGATCGATGAATTGTGGGTTCATGATCAAGTTTATCTATGAAAAATATTTGAATCTTCTCTGAATTCTTTTATGTATGATTGGTTATCTTTGCAAGTCTCTTCGAATTATCAGTTTGGTTTGGCCTACTAGATTGATCTTTCTTGCAATGGGATAAGTGTTTAGCTTTGGGTTCCATCTTGCGGTGTCCTTTCCCAGTGACAGTAGGGGAAGCAAGGCACATATTGTATTGTTGCCATCAAGGATAACAAGATAGGGTTTATGTCATATTGCATAAGTTTATCCCTCTACATCATGTCATCTTGCTTAAAGCATTACTCTGTTCTCTTGAACTTAATACTCTAGATGCATGCTGGATAGTGGTCAATGTGTGGAGTAATATTAGTAGATGCAGGCAGGAGTCGGTCTACTTGTCTTGGACGTGATTCCTATATACATGATCATACCTAGATATTCTCATAACTATGCTCAATTTTGTCAATTGCTCAACAGTAATTTGTTTACCCACCGTAATACTTATGCTCTCGAGAGAATCCTCTAGTGAAACCTATGGCCCCTGGGTCTATTTTCCATCATATTAATCTTCCATCAACAAGTTATTTCCTTTTCCATTTATTTTGTTTCTTTACTTTGCATCTTTATCATAAAAATACCAAAAACATTATCTTATCATATCTATCATATCTCACTTTCGTAAGTGACCGTGAAGGGATTGACAACCCCTTTATTGTGTTGGTTGCGAGGATTTTATTTCTTTGTGTAGGTGCGAGGTACTCGTGCGTGGTCTCCTATTGCATTGATACCTTAGTTCTCAAAAGCTGAGGGAAATACTTACGCTACTTTGCTGCATCACCCTTTCCTCTTCAAGGGAAAACCAACGCAGTGCTCAAGAGGTAGCAAGAAGGATTTCTGGCGACGTTGCCGGGGATTCTACGCAAAAGTCAACATACCAAGTACCCATCACAAACCCTTATCTCCCGCATTACATTATTTACCATTTGCCTCTCATTTTCCTCTCCCCCACTTCACCCTTGCCATTTTATTCACCCTCTCTCTCTCTCCCTCTATCCTCCCTCTCTTTCTCTATTTGCCTCTTTTTGCCCGTCTCTTGTTTGCTTGTGTGTTGGATTGCTTGCTTGTCACGATGGCTCAAGATAATACCAAATTGTGTGACTTTACCAATACCAACAACAATGATTTTATTAGCACTCCGATTGCTCCTCTTACCGCTGCTGAATCTTGTGAAATTAATGCTGCTTTGCTGAATCTTGTCATGAAATATCTGTTTTCCGGCCTTCCTAGTGAAGATGCCGCTACCCATCTAAACAACTTTGTTGATCTATGTGATATGCAAAAGAAGAAAGATGTGAACAATGATATTGTTAAATTGAAGCTATTTCCTTTTTCGCTTAGAGATCGTCCTAAAGCTTGGTTTTCGTCTTTGCCTAAAAATAGTATTGATTCATGGAATAAGTGCAGAGATGCTTTTATCTCTAAGTATTTTCCTCCCGCTAAGATCATCTCTCTTAGAAACGATATCATGAATTTTAAGCAACTTGATCATGAACATGTTGCACAAGCTTGGGAGAGGATGAAATTAATGATACATAATTGCCCTACACATGGTTTGAATCTGTGGATGATTATACAAAACTTTTATGCCGGATTGAATTTTGCTTCTAGAAATCTTTTATATTCGGACGCGGGAGGCACTTTTATGGAAATCACTTTAGGAGAAGCTACCAAACTCCTAGATAATATTATGGTTAATTATTCTCAATGGCACACCGAAATATCTACTAATAAAAAAGTGCATGCGATTGAAGAGATTAATGTTTTGAGTGGAAAGATGGATGAAGTTATGAAATTATTTGCTAATAAATGTGTTTCTTCTGATCCTAAGGTATGCCTTTGTCTACTTTGATTGAGAATAATAATGAATCTATGGATGTGAATTTTGTTGGTAGGAATAATTTTGGTAACAACGCGTATAGAGGAAACTTTAATCCTAGGCCGTATCCTAGTAATTCCTCTAATAATTATGGTAATTCCTACAACAATTATTATGGAAATTTTAATAAGATACCCTCTGATTTTGAATCTAATATTAAAGAATTTATTACCTCACAAAAGAATTTCAATGCATTGATTGAAGAAAAAATGCTTAAGATTGATGAGTTGGCTAGGAACATTGATAGAATTTCTCTTGATGTTGATTCTTTGAAACTTAGATCTATTCCTCCTAAGCATGGTATCAATGAGTCTCTCAAAGCCATGAGAATTTCCATTGATGAGTGCAAATAAAGAACCGCTAGGATGCGTGCTAAGAAAGATTGCTTTAGTAAAGCGTGTTCTTCTAGTTTCCATGATAATAAAGATGAAGATCTAAAAGTTATTGATGTGTCCCCTATTAAATATTTGTTTTGCAATATGAATCTTGATAATGATGGGACTGAATATGATCCACCTTTACCTAGAAGACGTTCAAAAATTCGGAGTCTTTAGATCTTGATGCCAAAATTGTTAAAAGTGGGATTGAAGAAGTCAAAACTTTAAATATTAATGAACCCACTATTTTGGATTTCATGGAATTTAATTATGATAATTGCACTTTGATAGATTGTATTTCCTTGTTGCAATCCGTGCTAAATTCCCCTCATGCTTATAGTCAAAATAGAGCCTTCACCAAACATATCGTTGATGCTTTGATGCAATCTTATGAAGAAAAACTTGAGTTGGAAGTTTCTATCCCTGGAAAACTTTATGATGAGTGGGAACCTACTACTAAAATTAAAATTAAAGATCATGAATGCTATGCTTTATGTGATTTGGCTGCTAGTGTTTCCACGATTCCAAAGACTTTGTGTGATTTGCTAGGTTTCCGTGATTTTGATGATTGCTCTTTAAACTTGCACTTTGCGGATTCCACTATTAAGAAACCTATGGGAAGAATTAATGATGTTCTTATTTTTGCAAATAGGAATTATGTGCCGTATATTTATTGTTCCTGACATAGATTGCAATCCTTCATGTCCTATTATTCTTGGTAGACCTTTCCTTAGAACGATTGGTGCAATTATTGATATGAAGGAAGGGAATATTAGATTCCAATTTCCGTTAAGGAAAGGCATGGAAAACTTCCATAGAAATAAAATTAAATTACCATATGAATCTATTATGAGAGCCACTTATGGATTGCCTACCAAAGATGGCAATACCAAGATCTATCCTTGCTTTTATGCCTAGCTAGGGGCGTTAAACGATAGCGCTTGTTGGGAGGCAACCCAATTATATTTTTATTCGTTGCTTTTTGCTCCTGTTTAGTAATTAATAATTTATCTAGCCTCTGTTTTGGTTGTGTTTTGTGTGTTTAATTAGTGTTTGTGCCAAGTAGAACCGCTGGGAAGACTTGGAGAAAGTCTTTTTAATCTTGATGTAAAAAATAGAAACTTTAGCGCTCACAAGAACTGCTGCCATTTTTATGTGAAAAGTGAGATTTAGTTAATTATTTTTGCAGATGATTAAAGATAAATTCCTCACGTCCAGCAATTTATGTTAGAATTTTTGAGGTTCTAGAACTTGCGTTAGATGCAGATTACTACAGACTGTTCTGTTTTTGACAGATTCTGTTTTCCGTGTGTTGTTTGCTAATTTTGATGAATCTATGGCTAGTAAAATAGTTTATAAACCATAGATAAGTTGGAATGAAGTAGGTTTAACACCAATATAAATAAAGAATGATTTCATTACAGTACCTTGAAGTGGTGTTTTGTTTTCTTTCGCTAACGGAGCTCACGAGATTTTCTACTTTAAGTTTTGTGTTGTGAAGTTTTCAAGTTTTGGGTAAAGATTTGATGGATTATGAAACAAGGTATGGCCAGAGCCTAAGATTGGGGATGCCCATGGCATCCCAATATAATATGACGACACCTAAAAGCCAAAGCTTGGGGATGCCCCGGAAGGCATCCCCTCTTTCGTCTACTTCTATCGGTAACTTTACTTGGAGCTATATTTTTATTTACCACATGATATGTGTTTTGCTTGGAGCGTATTATATTATTTGAGTCTTTATTTGCTAGTTTTCCACAATCATCCTTGCTGCACACACCTTTGAGTACACACTTGATTCGCAAATTGTTAGAATACTCTATGTGCTTCACTTATACCTTTTGAGTTATATAGTTTTTGCTCTAGTGCTTCACTTATATCTTTTAGAGCACGATGGTAGATTTGTTTTATTGAAACTATTGTTCTCTCATGCTTCACTTAAATTATTTTGTGAGTCATACAAAACAACATGGTAATTTGCTTTAATTATGATTAATAAAAGATTTTCTCATGAGTGCGTTGAATACTATGAGAAGTTTGATACTTGATAATTGCTTTGAGATATGGAGATGGTGATATTAGAGTCGTGCTAGTTGAGTAGTTGTGAATTTGAGAAATGCTTGTGTTGAAGTTTGTGATTCCCGTAGCATGCACATATGGTGAACCGTTATGTTAAGAAGTCGGAGCATGATGTATTTATTGATTGTCCTCCTTATGCGTGGCGGTCGGGGACGAGCGATGGTCTTTTACTACCAATCTATCCCCCTAGGAGCATGCGCGTAGTACTTTGCTTCGATGACTAATAGATTTTTGCAATAAGTATGTGAGTTGTTCATGACTAATGTTGAGTCCATGGATTATACGCACTCTCACCCTTCCACCATTGCTAGCCCCTCTAATACTGCGCACCTTTCCCCGGATCATACACCCACCATATACCTTCCTCAAAACAGCCACCATACCTACCTATCATGGCATTTCCAGAGCCATTCCGAGGTATATTGCCATGCAACTTTCCACCGTTCCGCTTACTATGACACACTCCATCGTTGTCATATTACTTTGCAAGATCATGTAGTTGACATTTTAGTTGTGGCAAAGCCACCATTCATAATTATTTCATATAAGTCACTCATGCATCATTGCTATCTCGGTATACCACCGGAGGCATTCATATGGAGTCAAACTTTGTTCTAGTATCGAGTTGTAATCATTGAGTTGTAAATAAATAGAAGTGTGATGATCATCATTCATAGAGTATTGTCCCAACTAAAAAAAGGAAAGGCCAAATAAAAAAAGGAAGGCAAAAAAATATAAATAAAAAGGGACAATACTACTATCCTTTTTCCACACTTGTGCTTCAAAGTAGCACCATGATCTTCATGATAGAGAGTTTCCTATGTTATCACTTTCATATACTAGTGGGTATTTTTCATTATAGAACTTGGCTTGTATATTCCAACGATGGGCTTCCTCAAAATGCCCTAGGTCTTCGTGAGCAAGCAAGTTTGATGCACACCCACTTAGTTTGTTTTGTTGAGCTTTCATATATTTATAGCTCTAGTGCATCCGTTGCATGGCAATCCCTACTCACTCACATTGATATCTATTAACGGACATCTCCATAGCCCGTTGATACGCCTAGTTGATGTGAGACTATCTTCTCCTTTTTTGTCTCCTCCACAACCACCATTCTATTCCACATATAGTGCTATGTCCATGGCTCACGCTCATGTATTGCGTGAAGATTGAAAAAGTTTGAGAACACCAAAAGTATGAAACAATTGCTTGACTTGTCATCGGGGTTGTGCATGATTTAAGTATTTTGTGTTGTGAAGATGGAGCATAGCGATACTATATGATTTTGTAGGGATAACTTTCTTTGGCCATGTTATTTTCAAGAGACATAATTGCTTAGTTAGTATGCTCGAAGTATTATTATTTCTATGTCAATATTGAAGTTTTGTCTTGAATCTTTCGGATCTGAATATTCATACCACAATTAAGATAATTACATTGAAATTATGCCAAGCATCATTCCACATCAAAAATTTTGTTTTTATCATTTACCTACTCGAGGACGAGCAGGAATTAAGCTTGGGGATGCTTGATACGTCTCCAACGTATCTATAAGTTTTTATTGTTCCATGCTATATTATATCCTGTTTTGGACATTATTGGGCTTTATTATACACTTTTATATTACTTTTGGGACTAACCTATTAACCGGAGGCCCAACCCAGAATTGCTGTTTTTTGCCTATTTCAGAGTTCCGCATAAAAAGAATATCAAATGAAGTCCAAATGGAACGAAACCTTCGGGAACATGATTTTCGGAACAAACGTGATCCAGAGGACTTGGACCCTGCATCAAGACATCAACCAGGAAGGCATGAGGTAGGGGGCGCGCCTACCCCCCAGGCGCGCCTTCCACCCTGGTGGGGCCCACATTGCTCCACCGATGTACTCCTTCCTCCTATATATACATACGTACCCCCAAACTACCTGATACGGAGCCAAAACCCTAATTTCACTGCCGTAAATTTCTGTATCCATGAGATCCCATGATGGGGCCTTTTCCGGAGCTCCGCCGAAGGGGGCATCGATCACGGAGGGCTTCTACATCAACACCATAGCCCCTCCGATGAAGTGTGAGTAGTTTACCTCAGACCTACGGGTCCATAGTTACTAGCTAGATGGCTTCTTCTCTCTTTTTGGATCTCGATACAAAGTTCTCCCCCTCTCTTGTGGACATGTATTCGATGTAATCTTCTTTTGCGGTGTGTTTGTTGAGATTGACTAATTGTGGGTTTATGATCAAGTTTATCTATGAACAATATTTGAATCTTCTCTAAATTCTTTTATGTATAATTGGTTATCTTTGCAAGTCTCTTCGAATTATCAGTTTGGTTTGGCCTACTAGATTGATCTTTCTTGCAATGGGAGAAGTGCTTAGCTTTGGGTTCCATCTTGCGGTGTCCTTTCCCAGTGACAGTAGGGGCAGCAAGGCACGTATTGTATATATAGTGGTTGCGGTGTCCTTTCACGCAATACATGAGCACGAGCCATGGACATAGCACTATAGGTGGAATAGAATATAGTGGTTGTGGAGAAGACAAAAAGGAGATAGTCTCACATCAACTGGGCGTATCAACGGGCTATGGAGATGCCCATCAACAGATATCAATGTGAGTGAGTAGGGATTGCCATGCAATGGATGCACTAGAGCTATAAGTGTATGAAAGCTCAAAAAGGAAACTAAGTAGGTGTGCATCCAACTCGCTTGCTCACGAAGACCTAGGGCAATTTGAGGAAGCCCATCATTGGAATATACAAGCCAAGTTCTATAATGAAAAATTCCCACTAGTATATGAAAGTGATAACATGGGAGACTCTCTATCATGAAGATCATGGTGCTACTTTGAAGCACAAGTGTGGAAAAGGGATAGTAGCATTGCCCCTTCTCTCTTTTTCTCCCCTTTTTTGTCTGGGCTTCTTTGGCCTCTTTTATTTTTTGTGAAGTCCGGAGACTCATCCCGAGTGTGGGGGAATCATAGATTCCATCATCCTTTCCACACATGGGACAATGCTCTAGTAATGATGATCATCACACTTTTATTTAGTTACAACTCAAGAATTACAACTCGATACTTGGAACAAAATATGACTCTATATGAATGCCTCCGGTGGTGTACCGGGATGTGCAATGATTCAAGAGCGACATGTATGAAAAATGATGAATGGTGGATTTGCCACAAATACGATGTCAACTACATGATCATGCAAAGCAATATGACAATGATGAAGTGTGTCATAATAAACGGAACGGTGGAAAGTTGCATGGCAATATATCTCGGAATGGCTATGGAAATGCCACAATAGGTAGGTATGGTGGCTATTTTGAGGAAGGTATATGGTGTGTTTAATGCACCGGCGAAAGTTGCGCGGTACTAGAGAGGCTAGCAATGGTGGAAGGGTGAGAGTGTGTATAATCCATGGACTCAACATTAGTCATAAAGAACTCACATACTTATTGCAAAAATCTATTATTCATGGAAAAAAAGTACTACGCGCATGCTCCTAGGGGGTTATATTGGTAGGAAAAGACCATTGCTCGTCCCCGGCCGCTACTCATAAGGAAGACAATCAATAAATAAATCATGCTCCAACTTCATCACATAACGGTTCACCATACGTGCATGCTATGTGAATCACAAAATTTAACACAAGTATTTCTACAATCCACAATTACTCACTAGGATGACTCTAATATCATCATCTTCATATCTCAAAACAATCATAAAGAATCAAACTTCTCTTAGTATTCAATGCACTTTATATGAAAGTTTTTATTATATCCCTCTTGGATGTTTATCATATTAGGACTAAATTCAGGACCAAAGCAAATTACCATGTTGTTTAAAGAGACTCCCAAAATAATATAAGTGAAGCATGAGTGTTCAACAATTTCTATAAAATAAAACCACCACCGTGCTCTAAAAAGATATAAGTGAAGTACTAGAGCAAAATTGCCTAGCTCAAAAGATATAAGTGAAGCACATAGAGTATTCTAATAAATCACGATTCATGCGTGTCCCTCTCAAAAGGTGTGTACAGCAAGGATGATTGTGGAAAACTAAAAGGCAAAGACTCATATCATACAAGACGCTCCAAGCAAAACACACACCATGTGTTGAATAAAAATATAGCCTCAAGTAAAGTTATTGATAGACGAAGACGAAAGAGGGGATGCCTTCCGGGGCATCCCCAAGCTTAGGATCTTGGTTATCCTTGAATATTACCTTGGGGTGCCTTGGGCATCCCCAAGCTTAGTTTCTTGCCACTCCTTATTCCATAGTCCATCAAATCCTTACCCAAAACTTGAAAATTTCACAACACAAAACTCAACAGAAAATCTCATGAGATCCGTTAGTATAAGAAAATAAATCACCACTTATGGTAATGTTGTGAACTCATTATTTATTTATATTGGTGAAATATCTACTGTATTCCAACTTCTCTATGGTTCATACCCCCTGATACTACCCATAGATTCATCAAAATAAGCAAAACAATACAAAGAAAACAGAATCTATCAAAAACAGAACAATCTGTAGTAATCTGTAACTCTTGAATACTTTTGTAACTCCAAACATTCTTAAAGATTAGGACAACAGAGGAAATTTGTATATTAATCTTCTGCCAAAAAATAATCAGTATTTTATCACGCGTTTGTTAAAAATGAGAATTATTTTCCTGAGCGCAAAAGTTTCTATTTCTTCAGCAAGATCGAATCAACTATCACCGTAAGCTATCCCTAAGGTCTTACTTGGCAAAAACACTAATTAAAACACCCAAACACAATTACTACAGAGGTAATAATGTGTAATTTATTCAAGAACAGTAGCAAAACAAAAAGCACAAAAATAAAATCAGGTTGCCTCCCAACAAGCACTATTGTTTAACGCCCCTACCTAGGCATAAAAATATAGATCTAGGTATTGTCCTCTTTGGTATGAAATTCTTTAATTGCACATTTATAATCCTTAGGAGATTCCTTGGTTTTATCAATAATCAAAATCCTAGGCAACAATTCCAGAAATTCACTTGTAGCAATTGGTTCCTCAATAATGTCGAAAAGATTAGAGTGATCACTTATTTTGAGATCTTCGTTACCCTTACTAGAAGATTCACCCTTATTCTTAGGAACATAAACAAACTTTGTAGCTTTAGTAGGAGGAAAATCTTGAATGGTTTTAGTGGAGGAAAATGCGGAACCCAAGTTGGTAATAATATCTTCTAATTTGCCAATTCTAGTAGAATCTTGATCTATCTTTTCATTAACTATGGTTCCTTTTCTCTAAGATTCTTTAAAGTAACTCCTACCTTAGATCCATATTGAGAATCTGATTATGAATCTTTTTATCCAAATTTTCAATCAACTCTAGGGTAGCAATTTTATTCTCAATAATATCAAGCCTTTGCATCACATGTTCCAAGGTTAAAATAGTTCCATTGACCATAAGAGATGGTGGGCCTAACAAATCTATCATGGCATTATAAGAATCAAAACTATGGCACCCCAAGAAATTTCTCCAGTAATGGTATCTAGAATGTATCTATTCCAAGGAGTAATGCCTACATAATAATTGCGAAGAAGAACGGCAATAGATTGCTTTCGAGTATATCTATTCCGAGCATTGCAAATTCTATACCAAGCATCTTTCAAATTTTCTCCCTCCCTTTGCTTAAAATTAAGGACCTCATTATCGGGAGTGCTAACAATGATGGGGGTACTAGCCATGAAAGCAAGACAAGCGATCTAACCCACGAGCAAACAAAAACGCAAACGAAAAGACGAACGGAAGACAGGGGAACAAAAGGGCAAATATTTTTGAAAATTGTTTTAGAAGTGGGGGAGAGGAAAACGAGAGGCAAGTGGCGAATAATGTAATGCGAGATATATGAGTTTATGATGGGTACTTGGTGGGCTTGACTTGGCATTGATCTCCCCAGCAACGACGCAAGAAATTCTTCCTGCTACTTCTTGAGCTTGCGTTGGTTTTTCCCTTGAAGAGGAAAGGGTGATGCATCAAAGTAGAGATAAGTATTTCCCTCAATTTGAGAACCAAGGTATCAATCCAGTAGGAGAAGAATGCACAAATCACCTAATACCTGCACAAACAATCAAACACTTGCACCCGACGCGATAAAGGGGTTGTCAATCCCTTCACAGTCACTTGCAAAGGTGAGATCTGACAGAAATAGATAAATAAACTAAACAAAAGATAAAATATTTTTGGGTTTTTTGTTGTATACACTACAAAAAAGACACATCCGTGACATTTTGGGCCGAACAAAGTTTTTTCTGTCATACTTATGACACTTCTATGACGATAATTGTGACAAAACTTGGTATCATCATTGATGTGGTAAGGTCCTACTTCTACGAAAACAATTCATGATAGAAAATGGGCTTTTCGTCCTGGGAGGGCCGGAAATGCAGCTGCATGACATTCTTTGGGGGCATCCATGACGGAAACAATCGTGGTAGAAGCGAGGGCAAGGAAAATATCCTGGAGTTCCCGGTTATGGTGGGTGGTCGGGGGCCGAGCGATGCGTGTTTCTCTCGTACGTACGCGCGTGTGTGCGAGGCGTTGCGCTCTAACTGAACCTGAGCGAGGCATTGGGCTCTAACTGAACCCGGGCGATTGCACTGCAGGCTACACGTTACTGAACCCGAGCGATCGATCGATCCCTTGCTGTTAACTAAACCCGAGTGATTCCTTCGCTACTGCTGCTAACTGAAGCCGATCGATACTGCCTCAGGATGAACAATGAGCGTTGTTGGGGGGTTTGGATGAACAATTCCCGGTGGGGGTTGGATGAACAAGACCCCATGGTAGTAGAGGCCGTTGCCGCTGGATGAACAGTACCCCAATCGATCGGGCCAGTGGATGAATAGGACCCCGTGGAGGGCTGGATGAACAGGACTCCGTGGAGGGCTGGATGAATAGTAGCCGGTGGAGGGCTGGTTGAACAGTAGTTGATGGAGGGCTGGATGAACAGTACCCGTGGAGGGGTGGTTGAACAGGACCCCGTGGAGAGGGCTGGTTGAACAGTAGCCGGTGGAGGAGCGCGCGGTGGAGGCTGGATGAACAGTCACAGGTGGAGGCTAGAGGAGGTCGACGGTGGATGAACAGTAGGCCGTGGAGGCAGTCGACGGTGGAGATGAATAGTATCCCGTGGGGTCGTGTTTTGCGGTACACCACACCCCTCCCGATGAACAGGACCCCCGTTTCGACCGTAGTGCTCCAACACAAGTCCGTTTCCTCTGTTTTGCGGTACGCCACACCCCTCCCGATCAACAGGACCCCGTTTCCACCGTAGGAGGTCTATTTCCTCCGTTTTGCGGTACGCCAGACCCCTCTCGATGAACAGGATCCCCTTTCGACCGTGGCCGGTCGAACACAAGGCCATTTCCTCCGTTCTGCTATACGCAATGCCTCGTTTCCATTGGTTGTTCCATCCAAGCCGGTTGGCTCCCGATGAACACGACGACGCATTTCATTCCGACCCAGCCGGTTGCCTCCCCATGAACACGACGATGGCGCAGCTTCTCCGTTCTGACCCAGCCATGTACACGAGCCCTGGCCGTACGTATGTGTGAGTAGGCGCTTGGGACCCCGCTGTATGTACGTATATGGCCGTATTTTCTTTCTTGCACCCTGGCTGTTGTACGTAAGTGTACATGCTACTTGTGCGCCTCTACTATGACACATGCGCGCCTCTACTACGACACGTGCGCGCCTCTACATCGAGCAGTATGTACGTACACGTTCGCGACCAGAATGACAACGCTACGTACGCTTCGACCAGGTGGGTCCCGACTGTCATGCACTTCCTTGCATGCGAAGATGTAGCTGGTGGGTCCCAATAGTTTGGGGGGAACTTTTTTTATGAAATACGGTGGCCCGTCTGATGGGTCCCTACTGTCAGGTGGAGGAATCATTATTTTCTGCGTAGTAAGGAGGCACTTCCTTGCTGCGGCCGTGGACCCAGCTGTCAGCCTCTCCACGTACAGTACTCTTCCGATGGAAGTCATTCCTTGACCATGTTGACCACGCCGCGCCGAGAGCACCAGGGCGGTGGATGACAGTGAGGCCTAGTAAGGGGACAACGCGGAGCCGGGGAAGACGCGCTAGTGGTTGCCCATGCAAAGAGGAGTACGAGGGTTCACTGGTTCAGTTGCGGTGTGAGGCTGCCGTCGCTGCCGAATAACAGGGGGTGTGGGTGAGTAGAGGGATGCATGGCAGGCCAGCAGTGGGAGTAGTAGGGGGTGGTGAGGCCTCCACGGCATCACAGCCGGCCACGGGAGGCAGGAGCACGCGGCACGACCGACGCTGGTTTGGGTGGCTGGAGCAAGAAGACCAGAGGTTGAAGAAGCACTAGGGCCGTTGAATGGACATCGTACGGTCACTAGATTTAGAATCATTCATATTGACAAAGTTGAAAAAGCCCTCCGTCCCCGTCAACTTGGTAGGCCCACAAGTCAGCCTCCCACTATGGTGGGTCCCAGCTAGCAGGGGTATTCGGTTTTTTGTGCGTAATAAGGAGGCACTTCCTTGCGTGCGAAGATATAACTGGTGGGTCCGACCTGTCAGCGAGGGGAACATTTTTTTTCGTGAAATACAAAGGCCCTTCCGGTGGGTCCCAGCTGTCAGGTGGAGGAATCATTATTTTGCACGTAATAAGAAGGCATTTCCTTGCGTACGGCCATGGACCTAGCTATCATCCTCTCCACACACAGTCTACTTCTGTTGGATGTCGTTTGTTGACCACTCCGCACCGAGCGCATCCAAGGTGGTGGATGAAGGCGAGGCCCCGGACAACAACGAGCCGGAGATGGGAAGATGCGGGAGTAGAGTCGCAGACGGAGAGGTGTACGAGGGTTAACTAGTTCTGGTGCGGTGTGGTTCGGCAGTCAGTGGAGAAGAACAGGAGGTATGGAAGGGTGGAGGGATGGCCTGGCCAACGGTGGGGGTAGCGCTTCACAGCGAAGCGTGCTAAGCAGAGCTGCTAACAACAGGAGGAGGGTGCAGGTGGTCTCGGTGGCACTAGAGGAAGAAGACGAGAGATTGAAGATGGATGTCGGTCGTTGGATGTAAATCCAACGGCTAATGATGTCAGAATCATTTGTTGACTAAGTTGGCAACAACTTGCGTTGGCTTCAACCTATTGGCCCACATTCCAGCCTCCAAAAATGTGGCACGTATTCAACCCATTTTTTCAAAATTACAGTCAATTTGATCTCTTTTTTTAGAATTACAGTCCATTTGCTGGGCTGGGTGAACATATAATGTAGCGTCCATTGCAGCCCATTTATTTTTTTCCTAAAAAATTATAGTTTATTTGCACTTTCTCGAAATACATGATTTTGCTGGGCTGATTCTAATTATAATGTTGGGTTGGGCGCAGCAATGTTATCAAAAAATAAATAGGGGCTGAGCATTTTGTTATAAATATATTTAACTAATAAGTGATTTATTATTACATTGGTCCTTAAATCTTACTCTTTTGTACGCAATCACCAGGATTTTCGTTGCCAAAAAAATCCAGGATTTTATTGTTAAGAAATTATTTTTATAAGTTAATAAGATGTGGGATATTGTTTTCTTACATATGTAAGTATTTGTTAAATATATGATGACAATAACAATAATATATAATAACATATAAAATAATTTAAATATATATAATATAGTAGAAGGGAAACATAAGTTAGACCAGGCGTTCCTATTCTTATATAGAAAAATAGAATAGACCTCTGCGTTTTCTTCAAAAGAATACATAAATTGGGCTGCCGATGTTTCAGGAAAATTAAAACCTCGGATGGGAGGTCCATAGGCCGGTCGATACATGACGGCCCTCAAAAAAATACAAACCGGCATGTCGTGGGTTGCACATGTTAAAAAGGAAAACCTAGACGGGACAGCCCAAAACCAAGCTGAAACTTGCTGCCCCAGTGATAATAAATGATACCTGCCAGCTCCCCGGCTTCGTTGTGAATTTATCTCCTATAGTAACTACGTTGAAGCACCTAAAAAATGTAACTATGTTGACAAACCCATGGGCCCCAACGTTAGTATAGCATTAGGAGGAAGTATTTTTCGACGAGGCACTTGCTTGCGTATGGCCATAGACCTGGTGGGTCCCGACTGTCCGCCTCTTCACGTACAGTCCTCTCCAGATTCGTCTCGTTTGTTCACCATGTTCACAACGGCAAACAGCGGCACCGCGGCGAGCGCACAAAGGCACAGGAGGAGATCAGACCACCTGAGACAATTCCTTATTTGTAACGAAAGTACTGAACTAGCCCAGTGGCCAAGTGACACTACCCGACAGCTGTTCCGCCCAGGTTCGATTCCACCTGATGCAGGGAAAATATGTCCAATTTTTTTGCCTCTGCCATTATTGACAAGTGGGTCACCATTGTCATCTACGCACACCACGTCCAACACTTACCAAAACTTCGTCCCTCGTTTTCTCTATTTTTCGCACACTCCACATTGTGTGGGCATTTTCAAAATAGCATACCTTTTTGACTGTGCATCATATGAAGATGTGCTATGCACGAATGTTGATCAACATGATGTTAACTGGCTGGTAGTTCCATTTTCGACCATGGATAAAACTTCCAACATGATGTTAACCCTGTTTGAAAAGGCCGTGTTGATATAAATGCTCTGCCTCTGAAAGTTGCAGTTTCTTATCTGAAACTGAACTTGCAGTTTCTTATCTGAAACTGAAACTTGCAGTTTCTTCTCTAAGAATCACATTGTCTGCACTTTTATACTCCTATGAAACTACATTTTTAAGTGCTAAAATAGATCTCTAGAATTCATAAAATACTTCATATGCTCAATACCGCAAATCAGAAATTCAAAAGACATTCATATCTAAAAGTACTCTCAAAATACACAACACAAAACACAATTCACAACCTGCAAATACTGACAACCCTAAGCTCATATCCCTCCTCTCCATTGCAAAACCACCTCCTCTCCTCTCCATCATCTCCATTCCAAAACCACCGCCTCGTCTCTCCCTCTTCCCCATTGTAAAAACACCTCCTCTCCTCCTCGGACGAGGATCCCCTAACGTAGCCCATCCTGCCATTGATACATTGACACATGGGTCCCAGCAAGCGCGGGGCCCACCTGTCAGCGACCGAAAGGCAGGGAAACCTCTCCTCTCCATCATCTCCATTCCAAAACCACTGTCTCGCCTCTCTTTCCGCCATTGCAAAACCACCCCCTCTTCTCTCCATCATCTCCATTCCAAAACCACCGTCTCTCCTCTCCCTCTTCTCTAATGCAAGACCACCCTCTCTCCTCCCATCTTCCAAAGCTAGCACCGGACCACTCAGAAGGACATCTATGGAGAGGATCCAGCAGCGAATCAGGCAGATCGTCATCGGCAACCAGTCAAAGTTAGCTAGGTTGAAGGAAATCCTTACTTGGTTTGACAATGAGTAGGAGATTTCGAGGATGTTGAGGGCCATGTGGCAATGTATGCGAAAGAGCGAGATGGCGGAGATGTAATCCTCGGTGGCAGTCACACCGGAGTCTTTTGAGTTCATCGAGTATCTCCTCTGCGTGATGGAGCAGACAGATTCACCCGAGGCGAAAGTCAGGCGTAGGTGGTGGGCGTACAGGTCGAAGGTCGAGCACCCAGAGGATAACGAATCGATCGAGTATGGTGTGTTGTTTGTGAGGGTGCAGAGCCAGCCGGAGCCGCATGAGTATTCGTTCTACCACCGCAAGAGGAGGCCGGATGGCGCGACGTCGCTTACCCGCCGTTCTCAATGGTTCCCTCGACGCTCGCCTCATTTCAATGGTCGATAGGGTTTAAGGTAAGCTTCGCACTAACCTAATCTTCCATCTGCTCATGCTTACAATCAGTGTGACAATTAATAAAAATCATGCTTACAATCAGTCTCCGAGTACTACGCCAATCACCCTAAAATAGCTCTGGACCTTTGGGTCAAATTTGTGACACTGTGTACAAATAAAGAAAAATAGATTGGTGCTTCTTTCAGAAAAGAGTACTCCCTAGAAATTGCCAATATAAGCTACTAGTACTTTTTTGAATTCTAAACTACTAGTATTTGGTTAGAGGATTTGCTGCCGAGAAAGACCCGTCCACAGTGAGCGCCACACATCCCACTGGTCGTGGTGGATGCCAATGCTTAGATGGAGCAGGGTTGGTGTCGGTAATTTTTACTTGGCACCTCGCACTCTGCATATATGCTGGTTCCATCCGTACATTTGTGTAGTTCCACCAAAATGCAGCTAAATAACCCTGTTTGCACAGATAATGAAAAAGTGTGATTACATTATAGTGGGACTAGTTGATGAAACATACACTAATAAATAGAAGAAAATATCGCGATAGTATCATAGTATGCCATGCTGTGAGGGCGAGATGGGCCCTACGACGCCTCATACGGTACGCCTCATATTGGAAATTGACCCAAGTCTCCCCGATACACCTTCTGCCAGCGATGAACATCAGTGTACAACAGTAGTACAAGGAGGGGCCTTGAGACATTCCAATCTTTATTTTTGTGCAGATCAACTAAAATTAAGCACCCCAGTTTGCAAAAACGCTTAAACATTAACAATGGGACTACTTGATGAAACATATACTAACAAAGAGAAGCACTTTCTTTATCTACATTGGAAATTAAATGATAGAGAGGACACTCGCTCTATTTTAACTGTATTATTACTTCATTTTATCAGTGGCACTAGATTGAGTAGGTGGCAAATGAGGTGTACTGTGCGTCGCAAGGATGGAGGCCGGGAGTGCTTAGACTGGGATGCTGAAGCTGGCTCTATCTCCCCCCCTGATGTTTTTGTGGTAGCATTTGGGTTGTAATCCAAACATGGTCGAGCTGGTGCTTCGTCCCCCTACCTGCCTAGCTTATGTGGCGAACTTCTCTCCTGCTAGTACTCAGTCCGGTCTAGTAGTAGTTGCATAACTGCCCGTTTACACAGACGTGTTGTCGGATAATGGTTCTCTATGGTAGGGTTTCCTTAATGAAATCGGAGGAAACCCCCTCTTTCGATATATAAAAAAATCAGTGGCACTAGCGGTGCCAAAACATTGCCTCAAATTAATAGTGCCACTAGATTAAGGTGCAAAATAATAACATTACTGCCTTATCATGGCAGTGCCAAAATAGCAGCACAAGAGCAGACTCAACATGCAGGATCTTTGGCAAACGATCAGACCAAAAATCCACATACCTCGTGATGGGAACCATATCTGCAGTCAACGCCATCGTAGAAGGGATGACACCAGTCACCAACATGGATGATTCAATTCATGGAACCTTTTGGTGCAGTTCACCTAAAATGAAGCAAAGTCCCATGAGCTAGCAGCTTCTTCATTTTTTAAGAAAAGGGCTTCAACCCCGGTTCCATTTCCATGAGAAAACGAAACCCACAGAGCTTCTTCTTCATTAGTTGCAATAAAATTGAGCAGCATCAAGGTTGGTTGTTAAGCTCCTAGAATGTTCAACTATAATTTGGATATCATTCGTGCAGTTCAACTAAGATCAAGCGTGAAATGTATGTGTGTGTTTGCACAAAAAGGTGGAAAGGAGGGTGAAAAACAAGTGATGAAACATACATCAAATGAAAAGAAGCATGTTCCTTATCTGAATGGCAATCCTACAAGGACAATAGCAATTTCTAAAGCAGCAACATTGCTAGATATTAGTGTGGGCATTAGGATTAACTATGACAACCCTTAATACGACATTACTTTAATGGTGCCATTGCTTCATTTTACCAGCAACATTTCATTAACAGCTGCTACATAGTCGGTACTTGGGCACGGGAGAGTAGGTGGACCAGGATAGTTGCATTTCTAATGAAAAGAAGCAACTTATCTTAATGGGAAATTTAGCAGGACATGAAAAAAGTGCCATTGATTCATATTACTGGAGGCATTACATTGAAAACAACAATGGTTTAACGTATCCTTACTTTTAATAGTGTGACTGCTACATTTTACCAGTGGCATTACATAAGAGTGGCTCGGGGCAACAAACATCAGAACATGGTATCTGGGTTGGTCCCATTTTTGTCAGGTATAGCCACCTTATACTGTGTGAGGCTAGCAAATCTAGTGTTGGACTTACTCTGTTGACTTGTCCCCCAATCCCCACTTTCTTTCCCTTTTCAACCAATAGATCGGGTTTATATTGAGTTTGTACTGCGTTTCCCTTTATTTCCCTATTAGACCAAGAGACCAGTTGGATAGCTAGTCTCTGCTACTTTTCGGTCCCATTATTTCCTCTTTCGACCAAGTCCTAGATTCAGGTAAGAGATCTTCCCCCACCCCACCCCCTTTCTTCCTTGTTTGAACCAAGTAGTACTAGATTCGAGTGCATGAACTACTTTTCCCTCTTAACAGTCAAAATTTAGGTGGCTTTCGAACAGCCGATGGATCCTATCTATGAGGGGGCCTGGGAAATAGTAAAAGATACAAATGCAGTGACGTCAGGAGCTCGGTAAGTAGAGCAAGGCCAGTTTCGAAGGAAGTTATTCCTGAGGGTCGCTGGGATGTCGCTAGGTGGGCGGCGGGAGGCCGGATCTGCCCACACTACGGCAGCGAGGAAGAAGGGGTCGGAGGCCCTCCCTAGCTAGCGGTGCTTGGGAGAGAACGGCAAGGCACGCTGATCAGGACGCGTCGGCAGTGCGTAAGAGCCGTCGCCGAGGACGACCGCGTGAACGTTGCACCTTCTCACCTTCCTCGGCGGAGAGGGTCCGGCTGGATCTGTGACCAACGATGTGCAGAGAGAGAGAGAGTGTAGCCACCGCTGTCATGTTTAGATCTGGAGAGGACGAGACAGTGTGAAGTGAGCAACACTAGCAAGGAAGTGTGGAGGCTCCTGCCTATATAGTGGAGTCCTAGTTTTCTTTTGTCTAGCGGAGCCGGCTTGACCTCGTCAATGACTGTCAAGAAGTCTTCATGTACGTGCCCCAGAGGCGCAGTTGTCATCATTTTGATCTGAAGCACCGGATTATAACATATAACACGAAAAAATGACAGATGACAAGAAACCATAACCTCATTGCCCAAAGGAGACAACATGAATCCCGACAGACAAACTATACTAGGATCAAAGCTCAAATTAAAGATAAACTCGTAGAAAAGGGGTCCATCGATAGATGTCCTAATTAACATAGCCGGCTTGACCTAGATGGCAGCCGAGTAGTCTTCGTGCATGTGCCCCCAATGAACAATGCCTTGGAGGAACTCAGTTGTCGCTGTTTAACCCTGGCAGTGATCCGAAGCACATGACACCTAATATTGCGAAATGACAATAAACCTTTTTTTTAGATTTCTCATCGGAACTACAGCCATGTACAACACAGCCTGCACGATATGTAGACGATAGACAATCCAAGCGTGTCTGCTGGAGTCTGGTCACATGCATGGACGAACTGATCTTCCGTGTCATGCAGGGATCGTCCAGGCACCAATGTCTATACAACACTTCTCTAGTACTATCACTCGTCTCTCTCTTCTATTAACTCACCCGACTTGCGGGGCCGGGGAGTGTGCCTATGGTCGGTTCTCGGTTGCGGTCCCACATGTGTGTGCAAACGCAATATGACGCATGTTCCATTCAGAGAGTGACGTACCAGACCAACCGACCGTCTGGGGTGGACGCGAATGCGACGGGCGTGATGTCTACTCCGTACATGTGTACCGCCTTTTCTTGAGGCTTTGCTCCATGGCGCAATCCATGGATACAAAATTAGTATACTGTACTATTTAAAAGTCGAGGTCGGGGCAGTTCCGCCTAGTCGGTTCGACAGAGACGCGAGAAGATGAGGGACTAGGCTGCTGCAAACGTAGGGTTGTGTGATTTGACAGCGAGTTACTGCTGGACAGGTGGGGCCCTGTGATTTGACTTGCCATTTATCATTTTAACTGCGGCGCTACGACCAGCATGAGTCTCCCGATTCCTGACCACCTCCATGGTATACAGGTACCTCTCCCAATGCTCCACCATGTAGAGGCTGGCTCTTGCATGAGAGCCCACTCCTCCACTTTTTCCTTGCCTCTTTCCTCCACATATGCAAAAATGCCATGTAAGCAGGCTTATAGCCCACTATTGTAATTGCTCGTACAGGTGCTAAGCCTGTCACATAGGCATAAAGTTTGATGTGGCAAGTTAATTACTCCCTCTGTCTAGGTGTGCAAGTCATCTTACGAAAACCAAATAATCCCAAAACACTTAGGCGGGTGCATACATCGTTTCTTGTTTCTTGACATATCAACCAATAAGAGATGTGGGTGTGCATGCTTTTAATGACTTGAGACTACCATTTCATTTGAAGAGGTCACTCCTTGGCAAATGCAATAAATACTAGTACGAAGAAAGAGATAGAGAGAAGTAAAAAAAACTCTTATAGCCAACCTTATAGCTAACCTTGTTGTATGAGTGACTAAGTGATGACTATGTATGACATGCCAACATCAGATAGCCTAACGCGCCATGTTAAATCTCCAAGGGCGTGACCATGCAAGCGAGGTGACGGTCGTGGTAGGCGCGACCATGATATGGGCTGCTGGCGGCCCTTGGATCTGAGATCGAACGGTCGCATGAAAATTTGCAGAATGACCCTCCAGGATAGGATATTCGCCCATAGGTCTAGAATCACTCCATGCAACCGTTCGGTCTCAGATCTAAGGGCTCTCGGAAGACCGTATCTTGGGAGAATGGAAAGCTATGTATCACCTGTAATTTTCCCTATGCTTGACATGACATCGGAAGCCATTTAATTGGGCGTCGAGTAGACCTGACATCTAATTGGCCCCCCATAGTACTGTGAATGAATCCATTTATCCACCAGGCAAGCCACTACCCTACCGTTCGCACGCCCCACTCAACATTTTTACAAAAACCACTGGCAGTTCGCTCCTACTCGTCCCCGGATGTCCTTTAACATTACGACAGTTCACTCCTAGTCATCCCATCCATTCACATTATGGCAGTTCCACTAATCCTAACCTTTCGGCCCTCCCACACTTGCCGGGGCTCCCGAAACACCTTTCGATCATGCTGGCCATAGCCTGATACCCCCGGAACACTTCCGGACTCCAATACCCTTTGTCCAATATACCGATCTTCACCTCCGGACCATTATGGAGCTCCTCGTCATGTCCGGGATCTCATCCGGGACTCCGAACAACCTTCGGTAACCACATACTATTTCCCATAACAACTCTAGCGTCACCGAACCTTAAGTGTGTAGACCCTACGGGTTCGGGAACCATGCAGACATGACCGAGACAACTCTCCGGCCAATAACCAACAGCGGGATCTGGATACCCATGTTGGCTCCCACATGTTCCACGATGATCTCATCAGATGAACCACGATGTCGAGGATTCAATCAATCCCGTATACAACTCCCTTTGTCCAGCGGTATTGTACTTGCCCGAGATTCGATCGTCGGTATCCCGATACCTTGTTCAATCTCGTTACCGCAAGTCTCTTTACTCGTTCCATAACACATCATCCCATGATCAACTCCTTGGTCACATTGTGCACATTATGATGATGTCCTACCAAGTGGGCCCAGAGATACCTCTTCGTTTACACGGAGTGACAAATCCCAGTCTCGACTCGTGCCAACCCAACAGACACTTTCAGAGATACCTGTAGTGTACCTTTATAGCCACCCAGTTACGTTGTGACGTTTGGCACACCCAAAGCACTCCTACGGTATCCGGGAGTTGCACAATCTCATGGTCTAAGGAAATGATACTTGACATTAGAAAAGCTTTAGCAAATGAACTACACGATCTTGTGCTAGGCTTAGGGTTGGGTCTTGTCCATCACATCATTCCCCTAATGATGTGATCCCGTTATCAACGACATCCAATGTCCACGGTCAGGAAACCGTAACCATCTATTGATCAACGAGCTAGTCAACTAGAGGCTTACTAGGGACATGGTGTTGTCTATGTATCCACACATGTATCTGAGTTTCCTATCAATACAATTCTAGCATGGATAATAAACGATTATCATGAACAAGGAAATATAATAATAACCAATTTATTATTGCCTCTAGGGCATATTTCCAACAGTCTCCCACTTGCACTAGAGTCAATAATCTAGTTCACGTCGCCATGTGATTAACACTCATAGGTCACATCGCCATGTGACCAACATCCAAGAGTCTACTAGACTCAATGATCTAGTTCACATCACTATGTGATAAACACTCAAACAGTTCTGGGTTCGATCATGTTATGCTTGTGAGAGAGGTTGTAGTCAACGGGTCTTGCCATATTCAGATCCCTATGTATTTCGCAAAACTTTATATCGTAGATGCTGCTACCACGTTCCACTTGGAGCTATTCCAAATTATTGCTCCATTATACGTATCCGGTATCTCAACTCAGAGCTATCCGGATAGGTGTTAAGCTTGCATCGACGTAACTCTTTATGTCGAACTCTTTATCACCTCCATAACCGAGAAACATTTCCTTATTCCTCTAAGGATAATTTTGACTGCTATCTAGTGATCCAGTCCTAGATCACCTTTGTACCTTATTGCCAGACATGTGGCAAGGCACACATCAGGTGCGGTACTCAGCATGGCATACCGTATAGAGCCTATGACAAGAGCATAGAGGACGACCTTTGTCCTTCCTCTTTCTTCTGCCATGGTCAATCTTTGAGTCTTACTCAACTTCACACCATACAACTCAGGTAAGAACCCCTTCTTTGACTGATATATTTTGAACTCCTTCAAAAACATGTCAAGGTGTGCGTTCTTTGAAAGTATCATCAGGCGTCTTGATCTATCTCTATAGATCTTGATGCGCAATTTGTAAGAAGCTTTATCCAGGTCTTCCTTTGAAAAACACTCTTCAAGCAACCGTTTATGCTTTCCAGAAATTCTACATTATTTCGGATCTTACAATATGTCATCCACATATACTTATCAGAAATGTTGTAGTGCTCCCACTCACTTTCTTGTAAATACAAGTTTCTAGCAAACATTGTATAAACGTAAAAGCTTTGATCACTCCATCAAAGCATGTATTCTAACTCCGAGATGCTTGCTCTAGTCCATAGAAGGATTGCTGGAGCAAGCATACCTTTTAGCACCCTTAGGATCGACAAAACCTTTTATTGTATCACATACAAACTTTTCTTACGGAAACTGGTAAGAAAACTTGTTTTGACATCCATCTGTCAGATTTCATAATCGAAAAATACAGCTAATGCTAACATGATTCCGACGGACTTAAGAATCGCTACGGGTGAGAAATTCTCATCGTAGTCAACTCCTTGAACTTGTGAAAAGACTCTTTCCCACAAGTCGCACTTCATAGACGGTAACATTACTGTCCATGTCCGTCTTCTTCTTAAAGATCCATTTATTCTCAATGGCTTGCCGATCATCGACCAAGTCCACCAAAGTCCATACTTTGTTCTGATACATGGATCCTATCTCGGATTGCATGGCCCACCATCGCTTCTCCATACCTCGTAGGTTCATTGTTGTCTAACAACATGATATCTAAGACAGGATTACCGTACCACTCAGGAGTAGTACATATCCTTGTCGACCTACGAGGTTCGATAGCAACTTGATCTGAAGCTTCATGATCACTATCATTAACTTCCTCTTCAACAGACGTAGGCGCCATAGAAAACATCTTTCTGTGTTGCATCACTCTCTGGTTGAAGTAAAGGTTTGACAACCTCATCAAGTTCTATCTTCCTCCCACTCAATTCTTTCGAGAGAAACTCCTTCTTGAGAAAGGACCCGTTCTTAGTGACAAACAATTTGCCCTCGGATCTGAGATAGAAGGTATACCCTACTGTCACCTTTGGGTATCCTATGAAGATGTGTTTGTCCGCTTTGGGTTCGAGCTTCTCTGGCTGAAGCCTTAAGCATCGCAGCCCCAAACATTAAGAAACGACAAATTTGGTTTCTTGCCAAACCAATGTTCATACAATGTCGTCTCAACAGACTTAGATGGTGTCCTATCTAAAGTGAATGCAGCTGTCTGTAATGCATAACCTCAAAATGAAAATGGTAGATTGGTAAGAGACATCATAGATCGCACCATATCTCATAGTGTTCGATTCCGACGTCTGGATACACCATTACCTTGTGCTGTTCCAGGTGGCTTCAACTGTGAAACAATTCCACAATGTCTTAAGTGATTGCCAAACTCATAACTCAGAAAATCCCCTTTTGATCAGATCGTAGGAAGATGATCTTATTGTTATGATGATTCTTAACTTCACTCTGAAATCGCTTGAACTTTTCAAATGTTTCAGACTTGTGCTTCATTAAGTATATATACCTATATCTACTCAAATCGTCAGTGAAGATGAGAAAATAGCGATATCCACTACACGCTTCAATTCTCATTGGATCACACGCATCAGCATGCATGATCTCCAACAAGTCACTTGCCCGTTTCATTGTACCTGAAAACGGGGTCTTAGTCATCCTCCCCATGAGGCATGGCTCGCATGTGTCAAGCGATTCAAAATCAAGTGACTCCAAACATCCATCGACATGGAGTTTCTTCATGCATCTTACGCCAATATGACTTAAGCGGCAGTGCCACGAGAAAGTGGTACTATCATTATTAACTCTACATATTTTGGCATGAACATGTGTATTACCACGACTGAGATTCAATGAACCATTCACATAGGGTGCATGACCATGAAAGGTATCATTCATGTAAAACAGAATAACCATTATTCTCTAACTTAAATGAATGACCGTATTGCAATGAACATGATCTAATCATATTCATGCTCAACGTAGACACCTGATAACATGTATCTAGGTTCAATTCTAATCCCGAAGGCAGATGGAGCGTGCGATGGTGATCTCATCAACTTTGGAAACACTTCCAACACACATCGTCACCTCGCCCTCAGCCAGTCTCCGTTTAGTCCGTAGCTTTTGCTTCAAGTCACCAATAATAGTAACTGAACCGGTATCCAATACCCAGGTGCTAACAGGAGTACTAGTGAGGTACACATTAATGACACGTATAAATTTTGTTGAAGTTGCCAGCCTTCTTATCTACCATGCATTTGGGGTAATTCCGCTACCAGTGACCGTTCCCTTTACAATAGAAGCACTTAGTCTCGGGTTTGGGTTCAACCTTGGGTTCCTTCACTTGAGCGGCAACTGGTTTGCCATCCATATGAAGTTTCCCTTCTAGCCCTTGCCCTTCTTGAAACCAGTGGTCTTGTTAAACCATCAACACTTGATGCTCCTTCTTGATTTCTACCTTTTGCGGTCTTAAGCACCGCGAACAGCTCCGGGATCAACTCCATCCCTTGCATGTCATAGTTCATCACGAAGATATAGTAGCTTAGTGATAGTGGCTAGAGAACTCTATCAATCACTATCTTATCTGGAAGTTTAACTCCCACTTGATTTAAGTGATTGTAGCACCCAGACATTCTGAGCACATGCTCACTAGTTGAGCTATTCTCCTCCATCTTGTTGGCTAAAGAACTTGTCAGAGGTCTCACACCTCTCAACACGGGCATGAGCCTGAAATCCCAATTTCAGCTCTTGGAACATCTCATATGTCTTATGGCGTTCAAAACGTCATTGGAATCCCGATTCTAAGCCGTAAAGTATGGTGCACTAAACTATCAAGTAGTCATCAGGATGTGTCTGTCAGGTGTTCACAATATCCACAGACGACGTTGTAGGGGTTTGCACATCGAGCGGTGCATCAAAGACGTAAGCCTTCTGTGTAGCAGTGAGGACACTCCTCGGACTACGGACCTAGTCTGCATCATTGCTTACAATATCTTTCAACTTAATCTTTCTCTAGGAACGTATTGAAACAGGGAGCTACAATGTGAGCTATTTATCTACAACATATTTGCAAAGACAATTTAGACTATGTTCATGATAATTAAGTTCATCTAATCAAATTACTTAATGAACTCCCACTTAGATAGACATCCCTCTAGTCATCTAAGTGAAACATGATCCGAGTCAACTAGGCCGTGTCCGATCATCACGTGAGACGGACTAGTCAACATCGGTGAACATCTTCATGTTGATCGTATCTTCTATACGACTCATGCTCGACCTTTCGGTCTTCCGTGTTCCGAGGCCATGTCTGTACATGCTAGGCTCGTCAAGTCAACCTAAGTGTATTGCGTGTGTAAATCTGGCTTACACCCGTTGTATTCGAACGTTAGAATCTATCACACCCGATCATCACGTGGTGCTTCGAAACAATGAACCTTCGCAAGGGTGCAAAGTTAGGGGGAACATTTTCTTGAAATTATTACGAGGGATCATCTTATTTAAGCTACCGTCGTTCTAAGCAAATAAGATGTAAAACATGATAAACATCACATGCAATCAAATAGTGACATCATATGGCCAATATCATTTTGCTCCTTTTGATCTCCATCTTCGGGGCTCCATGATCATCGTTGTCACCGGCATGATACCATGATCTCCATTATCATGATCTCCATCATCGTGTCTTCTTGAAGTTGTCTTGTTATCTATTACTTCTACTACTATGGCTAACGCTTTAGCAATAAAGTAAAGTAATTACATGACGTTTATGTTGACACGCAGGTCATAAATAAATTAAGACAACTCCTATGGCTCCTGCCGGTTGTCATACTCATCGACATGCAAGTCGTGATTCCTATTACAAGAACATGATCAATCTCATACATCACATATATCATTCATCACATCCTTTTGGCCATATCACATCACAAGGCATATGCTGCAAAAACAAGTTAGACGTCCTCTAATTGTTGTTGCAAGTTTTTACGTGGCTGCTATAGGTTTCTAGCAAGAACGTTTCTTACCTACGCGAAAACCACAATGTGATATGCCAATTTCTATTTACCCTTCATAAGGACCCTTTTCATCGAATCCGATCCGACTAAAGTGGGAGAGACAGACACCCGCTAGCCACCTTATGCAACTAGTGCATGTCAGTCGGTGGAACCAGTCTCACGTAAGAGTACGTGTAAGGTTGGTCTGGGCCGCTTCATCCCACGATGCCGCTGAATCAAGATAAGACTAGTAACGGCAAGTAAATTGACAATATCGACGCCCACAACTGCTTTGTGTTCTACTCGTGCATAGAAACTATGCATAGACCTAGCTCATGATGCCACTGTTGGGGATCGTAGCAGAAATTTAAAATTTTCTACGCAAAGATCAATCTATGGAGTAATCTAGCAATGAGGGGAAGGAAAGTGCATCTACATACCCTTGTAGATCGCTAAGCGGAAGCGTTGCAAGAACGCGGATGAAGGAGTCGTACTCGCAGCGATTCAGATCGCGGTTGATTCCGATCTAGCGCCGAACGGACGGCGCCTCCGCGTTCAACACACGTACAGCCCGGGGACGTCTTCTCCTTCTTGATCCAGCAAGGGGACAGGAGAAGTTGAGGGAGAACTCCAGCAGCACGACGGCATGGTGGCAATGGAGCTCGTGGTTCTCCAGCAGGGCTTCGCCAAGCACTATTGAGGAGGAGGAGCTGTAGGAGGAGGGAGGGCTGCGCCGGGGAAGAGGTCACGGCTGCCCTCCCACCCCTCCACTATATATAGGGGCAAGGGGAGAGGGGGAGGTGCCCTAGGGTTTCCCCTAGGGGGCGGCGGCTAGGCAGATTGGATCTCCCTAGGGAAAATCCTAGGGAGACTTGCCCCCCCCAAGCCAAGCAGGTGGAGGCTTGCCTCCCAAGCCAGGTGGAGGCGCCCCAACCCCCCAAGTAACGTGGGAAAGGGTGTGGGGGGCGCACCACCCCTTAGTGGGCTGGTTTGCCCCTTCCCCTTTGGCCCATGAGGCCCTCCCACACTTGCCGGGGCTCCCGAAACACCTTTCGGTCATGCTGGCCATAGCCTGATACCCCCGGAACACTTCCGGACTCCAATACCCTTCGTACAATATACCAATCTTCACCTCCGGACCATTCCGGAGCTCCTCGTCATGTCCGGGATCTCATCCGGGACTCCGAACAACCTTCGGTAACCACATACTATTTCCCATAACAACTCTAGCGTCACCAAACCTTAAGTGTGTAGACCCTACGGGTTCGGGAACCATGCAGACATGACCGAGACAACTCTCCGGCCAATAACCAACAGCGGGATCTAGATACCCATGTTGGCTCCCACATGTTCCACGATGATCTCATCGGATGAACCACGATGTCGAGGATTCAATCAATCCCGTATACAATTCCCTTTGTCCAGCGGTATTGTACTTGCCCGAGATTCGATCGTCGGTATCCCGATACCTTGTTCAATCTCGTTACCGCAAGTCTCTTTACTCGTTCCGTAACACATCATCCCATGATCAACTCCTTGGTCACATTGTGCACATTATGATGATGTCCTACCGAGTGGGCCCAGAGATACCTCTTCGTTTACACGGAGTGACAAATCCCAGTCTCGATTCGTGCCAACCCAACAGACACTTTCAGAGATACCTGTACTGTACCTTTATAGCCACCCAGTTACCTTGTGACGTTTGGCACACCCAAAGCACTCCTACGGTATCCGGGGGTTGCACAATCTCATGGTCTAAGGAAATGATACTTGACATTAGAAAAGCTTTAGCAAACGAACTACACGATCTTGTGCTAGGCTTAGGATTGGGTCTTGTCCATCACATCATTCTCCTAATGATGTGATCCTGTTATCAACGACATCCAATGTCCATGGTCAGGAAACAGTAACCATCTATTGATCAACGAGCTAGTCAACTAGAGGCTTACTAGGGACATGGTGTTGTCTATGTATCGACACATGTATCTGAGTCTCCTATCAATACAATTCTAGCATGGATAATAAATGATTATCATGAACAAGCAAATATAATAATAACCAATTTATTATTGCCTCTAGGGCATATTTCCAACAGTTCAAGCAAAGAAGTATCAGCCAAGAGGAAGAGGGACAAGAACGAAGTCGAGCATGTGGACGAGGAGTCCGAGTAAGGTGGCAGTGTCGTTGCTCATGGTGGTTCTAATGCAGTGTCTATCGGATTAGTTGCTTAGTTTAATTTCAGGTGTGCTTAGTTTTATTTGAGGGGTGTGTTGTGCTGAGCCCCCAGCAGAACTATGTTATGTTCCTTCTCGTTACTTTAACTCTTCAGTACGTACATACTAGTATTTCTTACAGTTCATCTTTTAGTTGGTATAGTACTACCACTGGTTTTTCACATTATATACGTACAATATATACGGCCAACATCATATAGCCAGCAGTTTAGTTGTCAAAGAATTTCAGGGTGCTTAGTTTTATTTGAGGGGTGTGTTGTGCTGGACACCATTATTGTGACTCAAATATCTTTGGCCATGTTATAATGACATAAATACCGATGACCAACATGCCAGCTCTCCCTCTATCTCACTACAGTAAAAATAAAGTGTGGGGCCTACTTGACCCCAACAGCGTTCTTATTTTCCTGTAAAATTATTCGCTTGATTACTCCTGACAAGCGGGGCCACACTTATCATTGTGAGAATCGGCTTATTTTGTCATACGTATAACATGGTCAACGGGTTTGACGTGAAAATAATAATGTCTAATGGCATTTTTGAGCAAACATCTAACTTAACGATGGCATTTTTTAGATATCTAATTGCATTTTTGAGCAGGCATCTCATGGATCGATGGCACTTTTGAGTACTTGTAACTTCTAATGGTAAAATTGAGTAGTGATACACAACTAGTGGCATAAATAATAAGAACCCAAGAATTAAATAGGTATGTTAATTTCGTTAATATAATTTAGCACCCCATTTAAGCACGTACTAGCTTTTTTACTAGTACTATATGCATAATTTGGCGACAAGCGCTCTCTATGTATCACCTTTTTCTTTAATTCCATCTTGTTAGTTTTGCTCCATGGCGCAATCCATCGATACTACTTGTGGGAGTCCTGGATTAGGGGGTCTCCAGACAGCCGGACTATCTCCATTGGCCGGACTGTTAGACTATGAAGATACAAGATTGAAGACTTTGTCTCGTGTCCGGATGGGACTCTACTTGGCATGGAAGGCAAGCTAGGCAATATGAATATGGATATATCCTCCTTTGTAACCGACCTTGTGTAACCCTAACCCTCTCCGGTGTTTATATAAACTGAAGGGTTTTAGTCCATAGGACAACAATCACAACATACAATCACACCGTAGGGTAGCTTCTAGGGTTTAGCCTCTCTGATCTCGTGGTAGATCTACTCTTGTACTACCCATATCATCAATATTAATCAAGCAGGACGTAGGGTTTTACCTCCATCAAGAGGGCCCGAACCTGGGTAAAACTTCGTGTCCCCTGCCTCCTGTTACCATCCGGCCTATACGCACAGTACGGGACCCCCTACCCGAGATCCACCAGTTTTGACACCGACATTGGTGCTTTCATTGAGAGTTCATCTGTGTCGTCGCCGTTAGGCTTGATGGCTCCTACTATCATCAATAGTGATGCGGTCCAGGGTGAGACTTTTCTCCCCGGATAGATCTTTGTATTCGGCGGCTTAACACTGCGGGCCAATTCGCTTGGCCATCTGGAGCAGATTGAAAGCTACGCCCCTGGCCATCAGGTCAGATTTGGAAGTTTGAACTACACGACCGACATCCGCGGAGACTTGATCTTCGATGGATTCGAGACACAGCCGGGCATGCCACACTTTCACGATGGGTATGACCTAGCTCTACCACCGAACAGTACCCTAGAGGCCGCGCCCGCATCTGCTCCGACCCTTAGCTCGGAGCCAACTGTGCCAATCAAGGACGGGTGGTTAGACACCGCCTCAGGGGCTGCAGTCTCAACGACGATCGAGCCAAACACCAGCATAATCCTCTGCGCAGCCCGTGACACCAAGGTGTCGGACCCTTTTTCTGACTCCGAACCACCCGCGCCCCTGCCAATCGAATCCAATTGGGCGCCGATTATGGAATTCACCGCCGCAGATATCTTTCAGCACTCACCCTTTGGCGACATTCTGAATTCACTAAGGTCTCTCTGTTTGTCAGGAGAGCCCTGGCCGGATTATGGCCAACAGGATTGGGATGCGGACGACGAAGAAATTCGATGCCCACCCACCACCCACTATGTAGCCACTGTCGATGATTTAACCAACATGCTCGACTTCGACTCCGAAGACATCGACGGTATGGACGGCGATGTAGGAGACGAACATGAACCAGCACCTATAGGGCACTGGAAAGCCACCTCGTCATATGACATATACATGGTGGATACACCCAATGAAGGCAATGGCGACGAGATAGTGGAGGATGACCCCTCCAAGAAGCAACCCAAGCGCCAACGTCAGCGGCGCAGCTCTAAGTCCCGCCAAAGCAAAAGTGGTGATAACGGCACAGGAGATAATAATACTCCGCACAGTGCCGAAGACAACAACAATCCCCTCCAGCAAGACTTAGAGCAGGAGGATGAAGGAGCCAGCTCTCCTGAGAGAGAGACAGATGGAGAGGAGGAGGATGACAATTACACCCCCACCTCCGAAGACGAGGCAAGCCTCGGCGACGATGAATTCGCCGTCCCAGAGGATCCCGTCGAACAAGAGCGCTTCAAGCGCCGGCTTATGGCCACGGCAAATAGCCTGAAGAAAAAGCAGCAGCAGCTTCAAGATGATCGAGATCTGCTAGCTGACAAATGGACTGAAGTCCTCGCGGCCGAGGAATATAAACTCAAGCGCCCCTCCAAGAGTTACCCAAGGCGCAGGTTACTACCCCGACTGGAGGAAGAAGCGTATGACACGGCTGATCGGCCACCTAGTGGCCGCGATAGAGAGGCATTCCAGCCAAAAACTCAGCCTCCACCCTAACGCCATTCAAATAAAAAGGCATTGGGAGATACGCTAGACCTGCGAGACATGCTGGAGGACAAGGCAAAACATTCAAGATCGATCTACGGATCACGAGGGCGCACCACTCTGCGAGACAACAAATGTCATGCCGAATACAGTAAAAGCAAACCCGGTCGGGCCGAACACAGCGGGCAAGACCCATTCGAGCTGCGTCGAGATATAGCCCAATACAGAGGCGCCGCACACCCCTTATGCTTCACAGACGAAGTAATGGAACATCAATTCCCAGAAGGTTTCAAACCTGTAAACATTGAATCATACGACGGCACAACAGATCCTGCAGTATGGACAGAGGATTTCCTCCTCCACATCCACATGGCCCGCGGTGATGACTTACATGCCGTCAAATACCTCCCACTAAAGCTCAAAGGACCAGCGCGGCATTGGCTTAATAGCTTGCCAGCGGACTCCATTAGCTGTTGGGAAGATCTGGAAGCCGCATTCCTCGACAACTTTCAGGGCACTTATGTGCGACCACCAGACGCCGATGATTTGAGCCACATAATTCAGCGGCTAGAAGAGTCGGCCAGGGAGTTCTGGACTCGGTTCCTTACAAAGAATAATCAAGTCGTCGACTGTCCGGATGCGGAGGCCTTAGCGGCTTTCAAGCACAACAGCCGAGACGAGTGGCTAGCCCAGCGCCTTGGTCAGGAAAAGCCGAAATCTATGGCAGCTCTCACGACGCTCATGACCCGCTTTTGTGCGGGAGAAGACAGTTGGCTGGCTCGCAGTAATAACATATCACAAACCATGGTATCTTAGATACTAAGGACGACAAAAGTAGGTCACGTTGCAACAAGCATAAGCGCCGCATTAACAGCGAAAATACTGAGGATACGGCAGTCAATGCCGGATTCAAAGGCTCTAAACCCGGTCAGCGGAAAAAGCCATTCAAACAAAGTACGCCGGGTCTGTCCAGCTTGGACCGTATACTCGATCGCTCGTGTCAAATACACGGCACCCCAGACAAGCCAGCCAATCACACCAACAGGGATTGTTGGGTGTTCAAGCAGGCCGGCAAGTTAATTGCCAAAAACAAGGACAAGGGGCCGCATAGCGATGACGAGGAGGAACCCCGGCAGCCACACACCGGAGGACATAAGAGGTTTCCCCCGCAAGTGCGGACGGTGAACATGATATACGCAACCCACATTCCCAAGAGGGAGCGGAAGCATGCGCTCAGGGACGTATATGCGTTGGAGCCAGTTGCCCCAAAGTTCAACCCTTGGTCCTCCTGCCCGATCACCTTCAATCGCAGGGACCACCCCACTAGTATCCGTCATGGCGGATTCGCCGCACTGGTCCTTGACCCAATCATCGACAGATTTCACCTCACTCGAGTCCTTATGGACGGCAGCAGCAGCAGCCTGAACCTGCTTTATCAGGACACAATGCGCAAAATGGGTATAGACCCCTCAAGGATCAAACCCACAAAAACGACCTTTAAGGGCGTTATTCTAGGCGTAGAGGCCCATTGCACAGGCTCAATTACACTGGAAGTGGTCTTCGGATCCCTGGATAACTTCCAAAGCGAAGAGTTAATCTTCGATATAGTCACGTTCCGCAGTGGTTATCATGCACTACTCGCGTGAACCGCATTTGCTGGATTCAATGCGGTACCACATTATGCATACCTCAAGCTCAAGATGCCAGGACCCCGCGGAGTTATTACAGTCAATGGAAACACAGAGCGCTCCCTTCGAACAGAGGAGCACACAGCGGCCCTCGCAGCAGAAGCGCAAAGAAGCCTCTCAAGGCAATCAACCGGTTTGGCGTTTCAAAGCCCGCACACCTTCAAGCGCGCTCGAGGCAATCGGCAAATAGACCGCCTGGCGCGATCTGAGCTCGCGTAGCAATATGGCGGCCACCCCAATCCCAGCCCAACGGCGATATTCATGTCGCGCGTACATAATTACGCATTAAAAATACCATGGGCACAGGTGGGGAGGGGGGCACAACTGCGGCACACCCCAAAACGTGGCCTAAACTTCACTAGGGGCTTCCCGTTTGGTTATTTTTTCTTTTTTTAGGACCTTAATCTCTGGAAACACTGTCCGGCAGCACTATTGCCGAACACATGATGCAGCAACCAACAAGGCAGATAGCTACGTTATACAATGGAATTCCCAGGTTGATCTCAGATCTCATATCATCCCTCAGCTCGCCCTTGGAAGGTACTTAGTCCTACTTTTTGCTTATCGCACTATCTGTATCACTCTGCTTTAACGCAACTTTTTAATAAACAATGCATTACATTACGGCCATTATTGCATTATATATATATGTGTGTGTTCATTAACGACGCCTTGCAGCCGTACACTTTGGTATGGCCAATACACCAGGGGCTCACGTACCCCACAATGCGGTGTGAAAAGTCCAAACACTTTCACAAGTGCGACACCCCGAACTTATAGCATTATATGCATCAGCTCCGAATCATGACTTTGGTCAAATGTTGGGTTTGCCCGGCTCCTATGTTTTGGTACCTTACGTTCCGCTCTATCGACTAAGGTAGCGCTAGGAGAACTACTGCGATTGTGCCCCTGTTCTGCCGGGCTAAGCACCTCAGTAGAGAAAGCTAAAACTGACTGTCATGATAAGGCGAGAGACTGGTCGCTGTTTGGCGAGGTTTTTTGAGTCCCTAAAGACTTATGCCGCTTAGGGCGAGGGGCCGGCCCTGTCCGGCTTAAAGGCGTGTATCGCGCCCCGAATTCGGCCTTCCAAATACCAGGGGCTTCGCCAAAATTTGAAGTTATAGAATTCTATGGCTAAGTGAGAGTGATAAAGCAATATTAGCGCTCCTTGGCCGCTGTATCTTCAGCCTTGGTTAGTGCTTGCTTCAGGGTCGCCACCTCGGTCGAGGCCCCTGGCAAACATACAACGATCCTGTCATTTTGCAATCGCGTCCTTTTTATAGATACATATCTATAGACGGAGTATTACTTACCCTTGTTCTCCTCGAGCTCCCTCTTAGCAAGGCCGAGCTCTTTCTTGGACCCCTCGAGGTCCTGCTACAGTACGGCAACCTCCGCAGTTAGTGCGGCGGACGCCAGCAGCGAAGCCTGCATATGCATATTGACATACTTATATTAGACTCCTGCGATATTATTTGATCCTATGTTCGGCTTTTCTTTGTGAACACCGAACAAAGCATCAGGGGCTACTATCTATGCGGTAATATTTCTACTACATTTTAAACACACTTACCTCAAAGCGTGTTAGAAGGCTGGCACATGCTTCAGTCAATCCGCTCTTGGCGAACTGAACCTTCTCGATCACCGCACTCATGATAGTGCGGTGCTCCTCGTCGATGGAAGTACTGCGAAGCGCTTCCAGCAGATTGTCCGGTGCCTCTGGATGGACAGAAGTCACCGGCACAGGCGTTTTGCCCCTCTTAGAAGGAGGCCGCCTGCTCGAGTCCAGAACCGCTGGAGGGTCCGGCACGGTGTTCGGCTGAGGGCCGAACTCGGAGCTCTCGGGGGCCCCGTCCCCACGGCTCCCGGAGTCCGGAAGGTCGCCTTGAGGCGCCTCCGGGACTGTCTCCCCTCGATTCGATGCCTCTTGAGACAACACCTCGGTGTCGTCGGCAGGATGAGGGGAGGTGGCGGTCGGGACTGGATCGCTATCCATGTCCGACGAGCCCAGGGAGCCGTCCGATGATACCTCGATATTGGCTCGGGGCGTCCTGCATAATTGTGTTCGGCGTTAGGGAAAGTAGTGCGACAAAGGAATCCTATGGGTAACTTTGGTATCCGAATACTTACGATCTCCCGGGGGCTTGGCCCTAGGCAACCACTCGTCTTCGCTTTCGTCGGCGGCGGTAGAGCTGTCCGGAAGGAGAGTCCTTCCCTTCTTGGACCCTCCGGCCTCCCCAGTTGGGGCGGCCTTCCTTTTCTTGTCTCCCCCAGTCGGTGGGGGAGCATCTTCTTCCTCTTCCTCTTCTTCAGGGGAAGAGTGCACCGTAGAGTCATCGAACGGTGAGTCCGATGACGCCTAGCGTCGGGAACTCTTTCGAGTTCGCTTGGCCTTCTTGGTCTTCTCCGGCACCTTATAAGGGGCCGGAGTCAGCATCTTCACCAGAAGAGCGTCTGCGGGGCCTTCGGGCAAAGGAGCCGGACAGTCGATCTGTCCGGCCATCTTCTGCCAGTCCTATCAAAGGTCCGGGAGTTTAGATCCCGCATAGAGCTAGTCTATATAAAAAATAAGTATCCTGTGAAAGGTAAAGCAGCTTACCGCACTAGCTTGGCGCTTCGCGCTGAATCCGCGATCCTCAGTGATAGAGGGAGGGACCTTGGCACTTTTAAACAGCACCCTCCATCCGTCTTCATGAGTTGTGTGGAAGAGCCTGTTCAGAGTCCGGTGCTGCGCCGGATTGAACTCCCACAAGGTGAACTCCCGTTGTTGGCACGGGAGTATCCGGCGGATAAGCATAACCTGGACTATGTTGACAAGCTTGAGCTTCTTGTCCACCATGTTTTGAATACATGTTTGGAGTCCGGTCAGCTCTTTCGAGCTACCCCAGGACATTCCCTTCTCTTTCCAGGAGGTGAGCCGCATGGGGATGCCAGATCGGAACTCGGGAGCCACTACCCATGCGGGGTCGGGTGGCTCGGTGATATAGAACCACCCCGATTGCCACCCCTTTATGGTTTCCACAAAGGAGCCCTCGAGCCATGTTATGTTGGGCATCTTGCCCACCATGGCGCCTCCGCATTCTGCCTGGCGGCCACCCACCACCTTCGGCTTGACATTGAAGGTCTTCAGCCATAAGCCGAAGTGGGGCTTGATGCAGAGGAAGGCCTCGCACACGACGATAAACACCGAGATGTTGGGGATGAAGTTCGGGGCCAGATCATGGAAATCCAGGCCATAATAAAACATGAGCCCCTGGACGAAGGGATGGAGAGGGAATCCCATTCCGTAGAGGAAATGGGGAGGAATACCACCCTCTCATGGGGCCTGGGGGTGGGGATGAGCTGTCCCTCATCTGGGAGCCGGTGCGCGATGTCGTCGGGCAGGTATCCGGCTCTCCTCGGTTTCTTGATGTCTCCCTCCGTGACGGAGGAGACCATCCACTTGCCTCCCGCTCTGGACATGGTTGGAGAAGGTTGAGATGGAAGTGAGGACTTGGGCGCTAGAGCTCGAGTGTGCGGGAGCGGATGAGCAAAGGAGGAAGAAGGTGTGGATAGAAAGGTGAATCCTTATCCCTTTATATGGGTGGACAAAACTAAGCGTCCCCACTTGCCTGGTAAAACTCTCCTATCCCCCAAGCGCCGTAATTGATGGCGCGGTTGGGTTACCCACGCCCATATTGATGAGAATCCCATAATAAGGGGACACGATCTCTGCTTTGACAAGACGTGTCAAAAAACTGCCTCGCGTTATGTGCGGGGCTGGTTAAAGAAACGGTTTGAATAATCACCGGGCCATGACGTAACGTCATGTTGCCTAAACAAGCCAGCGAATTAGATCTGCGAAAATATTATTCTCTCTACGGTGGAATGTGGAACTTATTTTGCAGGGTCGGACACTATCCTCGTATTCAAATTCTTCTGTGATGTATTCGGAGAAGGAACCCGCCTTGCAATGCCGAAGACAATATTGCGGGCTGGACTCATCGTCATTGAAGCCTAGTTGAGGGGCTACTGTGGGAGTCCTGGATTAGGGGGTCTCCAGACAGCCGGACTATCTCCATTGGACGGACTGTTAGACTATGAAGATACAAGATTGAAGACTTCGTCTCGTGTCCGGATGGGACTCTACTTGGCGTGGAAGGCAAGCTAAGCAATACGAATATGGATATCTCCTCCTTTGTAACCGACCTTGTGTAACCCTAACCCTCTCCGGTGTCTATATAAACCGAAGGGTTTTAGTCCGTAGGACAACAATCACAACATACAATCATACCGTAGGGTAGCTTCTAGGCTTTAGCCTCTCTGATCTCGTGGTAGATCTACTCTTGTACTACCCATATCATCAATATTAATCAAGCAGGACGTAGGGTTTTACCTCCATCAAGAGGGCCCGAACCTGGGTAAAACTTCGTGTCCCCTGCCTCATGTTACCATCCAGCCTAGACGCATAGTTCGGGACCCCCTACCCGAGATCCGCTGGTTTTGACACCGACACTACTACTGTACGAAAGTATACAATTTTTAAAAGGCTAGAGGGCAGGGCAGTCTAGCTTGGTTGGTTTCAAGAGAGGCGAGGGCCTTTGTTATTTGACGGCTCATTACTGCTGGAAGGCGGGGCCTTGTGATTTGAATGCTCGTATAAATGTGCGGACGACCTGAGGAGCAGCAAAGATCTGTGCGGTATACTCACGTTTTCCACTGGAGTAGTACGACGGAGGAGCACGAAACACAGCAGCCTAGTGCCATATGGCGATAAAAATGATCTAATTTGCTAGTCATCTCATTTTTAGCATTGTTCTATTCATGCCTCGCAGAGAACGTGACATGTGCGGCAAAACACCCGAAGCAAAAGAAGAAAGACAGGAGCAAAAGAAGAAGGAAGATTATCACCCCCAAAAAAGAAGGAAGACACACACACAAGTCTGGGGCGCTACTCTCTACTACATGAAGGGTTGCTAGCCGCGGAGTCATAACTGCTTCTTCATCGCCTCCATGGCCTCCACCTCCTTGCGCGTCTCCTCCGCCATCTTCTTCATTCTATCCATGACGCGGGATTTCTCGATGCGAGCCTTCATCATCTATTCCACGGCCGCATTACGTACCTTGACAGCAGCCGGGTGCTCGATGCGGAGCTTCACCAACTCCTTCTGTTCCATGACGAGGACCCGCAACATCTTCATTGAGGAACTACTATTCTCATCCAGCTTCTTCCAGCCGGCGTTCTCCTCCTTCAGCAGGCCGAGCTCGTGGCAGAGCTTCGCCTTGTCCTCCTAAAGTTGCAGGATTTCGCCGATCGCCTTCTTCTCTGAGGTAATGCTCTTCTTCAGTAGCATCACCAAGCCGGCGGTCAACTCCCCCTACTCATTGAGCTTAGCGGGCATGTCGTCGAGGCTCTCCTTCAGCAGCTCCACCAAGCTGTGGATGAACTCCTTCTGCTTATTGAGTTGCTTATTGAGCTGATCGGGCATGCCGACATGTTCGCCTCTATGGCGAGGGCGCTCCTGGGAGCCATCGCCTGCCCGTGAGAGATCTTTCGAGGTCTCTCCGAGGCGGCGAGCCCTCTCTTTTTTTCCGTGGCCTTGGTGGCCGCTCCCTTGTTACGAGTAGTTTGGATAGTTCTCAACCTAGAGCTCTGCACACCGGCCATGGCAAGGACGGATGAACAATAAAGACTTATGAGGAGGAAGAGGTAGAGTTATTTTAGGCTAGGTACTAGTTCCCCTTTTTATAACCCAGTACTAGCACTAGTACTAAAACATGCATAGTGGGAACACGTTCAGGTTTGACACGTACTAGGTGTGAGGAGGTTTGCACTTAATTATACTACTCCCTCCGTCTAGGTGAATAAGTCATCTTAGGTTGTGCGCCATGACCAAGAAGGAGGGGAGAACGAGATAACTTAATGTCTATTTGCTAATTTATAGCATTGCATGCAATGAACTAACCACTGCATGTCGTGTTTGGTAGTCTTGAGTCATTGAAAACATGCACGCCCCACATCTCTTATTGGTTGATATGTTAAGAAACAAGAAACGAGGTAGAAGCATTTGTATGCACTTTTGGAATGTGATGGGAACAAGCTAAAGATTAATTGATGGTTTTGGTTTCGAGGCCCGAAACGGCTCCTGATGAGTTTAGTAGAACATAAATTTCAAGTACTCCCTCCATCTCCAGTTTACAAGGCTTGCACGTGTATATAGGTCATCAATGTAACTTATAAATAAATTGTTTAACATAAAAATACTCTGAATATTTGAAGTTTGTAATGATTTTCTGTAATGTACACATGTTATTAAGTTGGTCAAATTAACGACCTAGGTACACATGAAAGACTTGTAAACAGAGATAGAGGGAGTACTACACTGCTCAAATGCGGTCGCACAAGTCAGTGATGTAGCTGGTCATACATGTCAGACCAAGCCGATGCGTGTACCTTCAGTGAGACGCGGGTCCAACCGAGGGGCGAGTGCTGAAAGATATCCCATGCCGCCACACCACAGGGGGGACATGGGGACGCCAAAAGGAGGTAAACTCCATGATCGGTGCCCAATCAGATCCGATGGGCACGGACGCGAGCGATTCGGAGTCTATGGCCGGGGACAAGTCCGAGTGTCCGGCAACACAGGTCTCGTATGAGGTGAAGTCAGCATTCAGCTCTATCGCCGCTGAGTGTGCGGCCTCCATGGAGGGGTCCATCCACCCGTCCTCGGACGGCGCAATCTGCTCTGGATTGAGGGCCGGAGTAGCTACAGGTGTGATGTCCCGAAAACAGTCCGACGGCAGAGCTAAATCATGCTCATCGTGACTGTGCGGCGCACCTGACATGGGCTCGAATCCGTCGAAGATCAAGTCTCTGCGGATGTCGGCAGTATAGTTCAAGCTTACGAACCTAACCTGATGGCCAGGGGTGTAGCTCTCGATCTGCTCCAGTTGGCCAAGCGAGTTGGCCCGCAATACGAAGCCGTCGAATACGAAGATCTGTCCGGGGAGAAAAACCTCACCCTGGATCGCATCGTTGCCGATGATCGAAGGAGCCATCAAGCCTTTATCGTGACGGCACAGTGGAACTATCAATGAAAGCACCAATGTCGGTGTCAAAACCAGCAGCTCTCGGGTAGGGGGTCCCAAACTGTGCGTCTAAGGCGGATGGTAACAAGAGGCGGGGGACACAATGTTTACCTAGGTTCGGGCCCTCTCGATGGAGGTAACACCCTACTTCCTGCTTGATTGATCTTGATGATATGAGTATTACAAGAGTTGATCTACCACGAGATCGAACAGGCTAAACCCTAGAAGCTAGCCTATGGTATGATTGTTGTTGTCCTACGGACTAAAACCCTCCGGTTTATAGACATCGGAGGGGGCTAGGGTTACACAGAGTCGGTTACAAGGGAGGAGATCTACATATCCGAATTGCCAAGCTTGCCTTCCACGCAAAGGAGAGTCCCACCCGGGCACGGGACGAAGTCTTCAATCTTGTATCTTCATAGTCCAACAGCCCGGCCAAAGTATATAGTCCGGCTATCCGACGACCCCCTAATCCAGGACTCCCTCAGCGAGGAGGTGAGCCTAGGCGCTGGGAGAGCCCTACGAGGCTAAGATAAAGATAGTACTACTCCACTCCGTCCATATTTAACTACAAAGGCCACCAACAATAGCCCTGGAAAATATAGATGATGCTGCTTGCGTCCTGGTTTATTGGCCCCCTTTTTTGTGCCACTTTTTATGACATGCATAAATATTATGTTACTTAAAAATATGGTCAAAATTGGCACAAAATATGAAGGAGACCAATGGAAGTAGCAACCCATGATTTACTACTCGCATGCATGCAGTGGAGTAGTAATGTCTTTCTTCCTCCCTCACATCCACTCAATTTGCATGCGCTATATTAATTGACCATCAATGAAGTGAAGGACTTTACACGCGTCAAAGTATCACGTGGGGTGGATCTTCGTACAAAAATGCGACCCCCGTGTACCCGCGTGTGCGTGCGAGGGAATGAGTGCGTGCGTGGCATGCGTGCACATCTTCGCTTCGTGCATGTACTGCCAGTGTGCCTCAGAGAGGACGAGTACATTCTTCTGGAACCAGCAACACGTCACTGTGATCAATCCACACAAGGAGGTCGTGACAACGCCTCCACATGTGCCATGTGGCTTCATGAACTCTAAGAGACACTATGTAGCGTGCCATTGGAATTCTAATTTACGTGTTTTGCACATACTCGAAGTACTAGTAAGGTACATGTGCATTGCACGCATTAGATTTGGCAACCAAATTATGAATAAATACCACACTGTAGCATGTAAGCTTTGAGTCATATATGCCTGATCTAGACGTTCGTTTAATTCTTATAGTTCAACTCATTCAAAATCAATTAGTTTTTATAAAAAAAGCTAGGGCCGCTTTGATTCGTAGGATTTCCAAAATGCGGGAATAGGAAAAACATGGGATTAGAGTGGAATGTCGTCTTGAATCCTATAGGATTGTACGATTGTTTGCTTGTGCATAGAAAAAACGCAGGATTCTTTCAAACAAGTTTGATTGGATGGGATGTTTCCTATGAAATCTAGTGCAAATGAATCCTATGGAAAAATTCCTATGGTTTACAATCCTTCGAATCAAACAACCCAGATAGGAAAAATTCCTAAGGTTTAGAATCCTCCACAATTCCTTTGAGAATCCTTTGAATCAAAGAAGCCCTTAATCTATTTTATGATTCATGGAGTTGTGCATTGTAAAGCATAAAGTAAAAAATAATGGCAATTCAACTAGAAAAAAAAGTTTGGGCAGTTATGATACGGAAGATTCTAGAACAAAGGAGAAGCACCTGTCTTTTGAGATTTGTGCATTATGCTTAAGTTCAACCATGGAGTCCGCTAGATTGTACATGTGGCAAAATCCGGTGGGGGGCTAGAAGATGGTGCGAGGGTCATGGTGGAGGGAGACGATGAAGGAGTGCACATGTGTGAGATCGATATTTAAAGAGAGGGGCGAGAACATTCGCTGTTGCGCGCAGTGGCGGAGTCATGAAAAATAAATGAGCTAGGGGGCCAAGCATTGCTAATCCTTTACGAGGAGGGCCAATTCATCAACTTAAACCATTTAGAGGAACATTGATCGTTGTGCATGCATGTGAGAGATAAAGAATGCCTGATATGATGGAGAGGGGGAGGTGTGTGTGTGTGTGAATGCATGGGAGACCGACCTGAAGAAAAAGATTGCATGTGTGCGATGGATAATGCCGGCTGGTAGTGTGTGTGCATGCATGCTCGGGAGAAAGTTAGTAGTACAATTATAAGAGAAGATGACTGTGTGGTTGTAAAAGACTAGGTAAGGTCATAATCAATGTAAAGTTGAATTAAAATATTTGAATAAGAGAACATGATGTTTGAAACCCATGCATGCATGAATATAACTAAGATATGTGCGGTGTGGTTTGGAAATGAGCATGATGTACTGTATACACATTGAATAAGGTCAGACTGATTTGAATTTGAGATACCGATGGCAGACATCGTTTGGCCACATTGCATCCGTGCATGGACACACTATTCTAACTGGAGATGATGGTTGGCTTTCGCATCACATATCTATATCTATACCCCTACCTTTTATATTTTATATTTTTATATAGTGTGCGGATAACTTTAAGTTTGAAAGATGGTTGTTGGATGAAGCCAATCCGATGGTGCACAGATGGCAAATTTGAGCACTACTTGTCATTGGATATCATCTAGATTCCACTAGATTTTGCCACATGTGCAATCTAGAAGACTCCATGGTTGAACTTAAGCATAATGGACAAACCTCAAAACACAAGCACTTCTTCTTTGTTCTAGAATCTTCCGTACCAGAATTGCCCAAATGTTTTTGTACATGATTTGCCATTATTTGTTTTTACTTTATGCTTTACAACGCACAATTCCATGAATCTTAAAATAGATTAGATTTCTTATAAAAACTAAATGATTTTGATTGAAATGAACTATAAGAATTAAACGAACATCTACATCATGCATATATGACTCAAAGCATACATGCTATAATGTGATATTTATTCATAATTTGGTTGTCAAATCTCATGCGTGCAATGCACGTGTACCTTACCATTATAAATGGTGTTTGTGTGTGTGTGTTGTGCGTGTTAAACACATTGTACGCGGTATCATACATGGTTTAGATTCTGAACATCTAGCTAGAGCATACATGTACTATGATTTGAATTCAACATAAAATGGATACATATATTTGAATTTGAGAACGTATGTACATATAGTTTGTATTTATATAGGAATTTACTTCTCCTATATTCATGTCATGTGTTGTGAACATAATATTTAGATGGTTGTATAACTAACCCGAGTATAATCCCATTCAAACAGGGAAAATGTACTCAAATTTAATTAGTCCATATGCTAGACAACACACATTGTTTTTTATTGTTGAGGGAAGTGCAAATTGTTTTGGTATTGTACACGTTATGTTTGTTGTCCCGATTCTTTTAGTTTTTGTTGTTGTATTTGAATGCATTTCTAGTAATATAGTAAAACGGGACATGGCTCTCTCTAGTGATGAGGTGCGAATTATTTTTTTGGTACACGTTAAGCTTGTTCTCCCGAAATTTCAAGTCGCGTCTTGTTATGCCGAAATTTCAAGCTAGCATCTCTGTCTATCGTGCTGCGAAACTCCCGCCTCTTCAACCCGCGCCTTGTTACCGCGAAATATTTAAGATATATCTTTGTCTCATTGTGGTCCGAAAACTCCCTCCATCTCAACCCGCGCCTTGCTATCCCAAAATTACAATGCGCGCGAAAACTCACACCTCCTGCGAAATCCCGACAAGCGAAATGTCCGTGATACCCCTGAACTGAAAGAACCGCCTAGCTCAAATCGGTGGGGGTACTTTTGTAACTTACCACACATTTCGGACAAGTGCGTCCCTAAGCCATGGTTCCCCCCTCCTATCACCTCCTTTTCGCCATTCAAAATCCCAGGCCGCCATAACCTCTCCGCTCCAGCCGCGAAACCCCACCATCCTCTGTCCGCCACCTCACCACTGCCTAGCTGGAGCATTTTCCCCGACGACATCGTCCACAGCAACACCTCTACGTCCCTCATCCACCGTACCGGATAAGGATCCATCATCGATCTCGTCATCCCGCCGGTTCAGCCACCCCGTCCTGCACCTCGAAGGAGCTGCCCCGACGTTCCCCTTGTCTTTTGCGCCACCTCCATTCCCACACCGTCGTCTTCACCTGCACCACCGGAAGAGCATCATCATCACCGTTTCCTCGGATGAAGTTGAGGCCTAATCGGCGCCACCAAAGAGGTTGTACACTAATCGCCGCATTTTCTTCTTGATCCGATCTCACGGTGCTGCCAGCGCTCGGCCCCGAACCGACATGGTGTGGCTCCATCCACGGTGGCGTCGCTGGCCACTTCTTCCACTGCGTCACTCCCTCAGCGGTGATGTCCACATCAGTAGGAGCTACTGCTACTTTAGCTCTCGCTTGTGCGGTTTCTCTGCTCTTGCTCTCGGTCCCCTGCGTGGTCTTCTCTTGCTATTGCTCTTGCTCGCGCTGCTGCTCTCGCTCTTGCTCTTGCTTGCGATGCTGCTCCCATTTGGCTACACTTCAGTCGACTGAATCGAATTTTGGGTCAGTCGATTTTTAGGGGCGGGGGCTCGCCGAAGTTAAGGAAGAACCAGCCGCAGCAAGGAGGAGGGCTCGCCGGAGAGGTACCCCACTATCTATCTTAGGGTTCAGGGTGGGGGTGGTGGTCACCGGCGGTGGTGGGGCGGTGGCGTTGGGATCTCCGGAGAAAAAGCTCAGCACGGGTGGGCCGAGAGGGATGGCCGGGGCGGTGGCGGACCGGTGGTGGGGAGTGGTTTCGGGGCGGGCGGGGCGGCGCACCACCGGCCACTGGCGGCGGGGGGCGGCGGTTTGTCCGGTGATGGCTGGCGGCTCAGGGGCTGGAGGTTGAAGATGAACTGCTACACGACCAGCTGCCCCGGCTCTCGCACGCGCTGCTGTTACTGCTTTTCTGCTACTAGTGCATTCAGTTTTGACAGCAAAATTCAGTTTCGACAACAAAACTCAGTTTCGACACTTAAGTTCAGTTTCGACAGTTAAATTTAGTTTCGACAGTTAAGTTCAGAGATGAGCGGCTGATGTATTTTACATCTAGCACTTTGGTGTATTTTACATCATCTATTGGAGATGCTATTAGAATTCCACTCAGGTTAACGTTGTCTCTCTTGTCCTGCTTCAGCCTCGATGTCGTACAACTCACCGGAGCTGCTCCAACGACGAAACCCTCCATCACAGCGGAGCAGTACCCCGGGCTCCATCTCTAGACGCCTAAGATCTTCTTCCCCTCCTCGGACAGCCAAGTCAGCCGGAGCATCCTCACCGACCAACCCAATCACGCTGAGATTGACATGGCTTCGCCAAAGAGGTTGTACGCTTGTTGCATCTCTTTTTTACTCTACATGTTATATATATTGTCCATTGAGCACACGTAGTAACCTAAAATACGATTATTTTATCCTACTCTATGACAAGCAGTGAGGTACCAGGCAACTTAGCTATCCGTGATGGACTCTCTTGAACGCCATCATTATTTATCTCTGCGCGTTTGAGTTGTGCATTTGTCGATGGGCCTGGGAGTTGAGCTAGTAGGGCAGTGGCCTGGGTCCAAAGTAGTAGAAGTAGCACAAAAACAATTTTTGAGTGTAGGCTTTTCCTTTCTCAAGCCTGCCTACTAGAATCGCCAGTGCTGGAAAGGAAAAGTGAAGGAAAAACATAGGAAATGGAAAGTTTCCTATGGTACTACTATTCAGGCATTTGGTTCAAAGGAATGGAGCAAAGGAAAACTGTAGGATTTATTTCTTTAGTGTCTCCTTGAAAGAAAAATCGTAGGAATTTTAATTTCCACTTGTCCTCCTTTTTAAATTCCTATTCATGAAGCACAAGACTAAGAGATAGTAGCATAATAGCATTACAACCCTACATTTTCTTGTGGTTTGAGTTAATCTCACCATGCTTCTTTGCATCATGTGATCTTCCAATTCTTGTGAACCAAACACCTAGATTGGCATAAATCATGTGTTTTTAAATTCTCTGTTTTGCACGTGCATTCCTATCCTATTCCTGTCTATTTCCCGATCCCTGCATTGTTAGAATCCTCAAATTCAAACAAGCCCTCACACAATTACTTCTGTTACAGATATGTGTCAAAGAAAACCTTGTTTGGTTTGTCCTGCTCCTGCTGCGCTGTGTTCCACCCCAGCTCACCTGCTCCAACAACGGAAGGGTTCACCACACCAGGGATCCGCTCTCCAGACTGTCTTTCGCTGTCTCAGATCTTCTTCCCCGCCGCCGGCAGCCAGAACAACTGCATTACCATCATTAACTGAGCATATGACCTTGAGGAATACACAGGTCCGCAAGAGAGGTCGCACTCTTCCATGTCTTCTTACATTATGCATCACTTAATATGATGACATGCTACTTTATAGTCGTGTTCACCTATTAGACTCTGAGTCAGGTCCAAACTACTGCAGAAACTTGAGTTTTTAAATGGTTGTGGGGTACATATTGGGGCAGTAATCAGTACCATCTGTCTACTATCTGGTTATTCTCTGGTGTCTACTATGAGTTTCATGTTGGGTGCAAACAAACATTAAAGGAGCCATTATCTGTATTTTTTAACTAAAGCTATTATCTGCTAGCTATCATTTGTTTTGGGTCTATCCACAGTTTACTACCAGCACTTTGGATTTGTGCATGCACTCCTTAAATAATCTCACTATGTTTTATTCCTATGCATGTTAGTTATTGTACACAATGGAACAGAACATGTAGAGCAAAAGAGACCAGCCTTGCGTGGCAATAAAATTTCATGCAGACGTCGCTCCATGGTGGGCGCAAAGGCAACCCCCCTCCACCCATTTCGGATTGTAATCAAGAGGAACATAATTGTTTTGAGGGGGATTCAGAAGGAGAAGACCACTCCTATTTACCCCCTGAGGTCTTCGCTCTAACTTGGCATGCTGATGTTGGTTATATCATGCATATGGTGCCTTGCATTGCTTACTTTATACATCAAATATGTCATCTGCTTAGTTTATACATGCTTTGTGTGAATGTCATCTGTTTAGTTTCTTTATCGTATATGTGAATCATGCAATGCCATCTTGTTTAGCCAAGCATCATATATGTGAATTTTGCAATGCCACCCTGGTTAGCCAGTCATCTTATATGTTAGTTATATCATGCCATCATTTTTTTATTACGTGTTAAATTTGTCTACAATTTTAGTACATTCAATTACTCTTCTTGTGCATCAGCCATTTGGCACGGTCATGGAAAAATCTGGAGTGGAAACAAGGTCTTCAGAGCAGACAATGCTGTTTGACGAAGCGCATGTCTTGCTGGTTACGGATAGCTCCCCCCGAGGTGCATGCTCCAACTTGGCAGGGTTATGTTGCTCATATCGTGCAAATGGTATCTTGCATTGCTATGTCATTTGCTTAGTTTAGACATGCTTTGTGTGAATGCCACATGTTTAGTGTCTAATTACCATATATGTGAATTATGCAATGCCATCTTGTTGCAAGACATCATATATGTGAATTATGCAATGTTATCTTGTTGCAAGGCATTATATATGTGAATTATGCAATGCCATGCAGTTTAGCCAAGCGTCATATATGTGAATTATATCATGCCGTCCTTTTTTTGTACTTCTCGTTGCATTTGTCGACAATGTTTGTATATTCAACTGCTCTTCCTGTGCATCAGCCATTTGAATTGGTGATGGAGAAATCTGGAGTGAAAACAAGGTCTTTAGAGCAGACAATGCTACCTGCTGAAGTAGATATCTTGCTGGTTACTGATAGCTCTTCAGAGGAGGATTCAGAGGCAGATGACCAGTCCTATTATCCCCCTGAGGTGTGTGCTCAAACTTGGCAGGGTTACATTACTCATATCATGCATATGTTGTATTGCAATGCTTAGTTTTTAAATCATATACACAATATTGAATGCCATCTCCTTAGTTGACACATCATATATGCGATTGCCCTCTACTCATTTTCTTAGTATATAAATCATATATTTGAATTATATCATGCCGTGATGTTTACATAGATAGCATGTATCTGAATTATGCATGCCAACCATTTTCTAAATACATAGTATAGTTATATCGTCTCATCATGTTTACATAGTCATCATATTTTGAATTATGTCATTCTATCCGTGAATTATATCATGCCATCATGTTTCCATCGGCGGCATGTTTGTGATTTATGGCATGCCAACCACTTTAGTAGACATATCGTATAGTTACATCATGTCATCATGTTTACATATTCATCATATTTTGAAGTATGTCATTCTATCATGTTTAGTTAGCCATCATACATGTGGAATTGTGTCATGCTATCCTGTTTAATTAGCCATCATATATATGAAACTATGTCCTGCTATTTTGTTTGGTTACACAACATAAATGTGAATTATTTCATGCCCTATTTTCTTCCCTACTGTCCATTGCACCTATCTATCTTACAATGTATGTACATTCAATTACTTTTCTTGTTTATCAGCCATTTCAGTTGGAGGGGGTGATGGCAGTATATGTGGGAGTAAAAGCATGGTCTTCAGAAAATATCGTGCTACCTGTCGATGCAGATAGAATCAGGATTGTACTTGCCCAAGAACTAGCCCCACCACACATAACCCAGACTCACGCAGATTGTACCCCTACCCAGTTGGACAGAGAACCAGTTACACCCCTTCTAACCCCAACCCCAGCAGATAGTAACCCAGTTCCAGTTGACACAACACCGTCTCCACCATAAAGCACCCAAACACGATCAGTTAGTAAGGCAACTGCAGTGCCCAAAGCACGAGGACCACCACTCCGAACCCCAAGTCAACGCTTAAAGCAGAAGGAGAATTGTTCTCAGGTCAGGTTCTGTAGCTATGGTTCATACTACTTTCACTACAAAAAAATGCACTTTCGTGATGATACGTGTTTGTCACAGTAGGTCGCGTTTTTTGTCATGCATGTACATCCATGACGATTTTATGACCGAATCAAGATAGTCATACCTGTGCTGTCGTAGAAGTGTTCCATGACATTACCAAAATTATCATCACGGAAGTGTCCACTTCCATGACGATAAATCGCACGTCACAGAAGTGCTTTCGTCAAGGGTGACCGACACGCGGCATCCACCGTAACGGAACGTCGTTAAGCTATCGGGTCGGGTTTTGGATCCGATATCCCGTTAACAGCCCCGACCAATGGGGATTTTCCACGTGTAAAATCATCATTGGCTGGAGGAGACACGTGTCAGGTCCGCGTTGGCACAGGTGTCACTCATCCAATGGGCGAGACGCGCCTATGATATGTTGACACGTGGACCGGCCCATCATGTTTAAATGGGTTGGCCCAACTGAATGCCCACAAGATTTTGCAGACCATAATGGGCTGGCCCAGCTAAAGGCCCATGAGATTTTGCGAACCATAATGGGTTGGCCCAGCTAAAGGCCCACAAGATTTTGCGGGCCATAATGGGCCAGCCCAGGTAAAGGCCCACAACATTTTTGTGTGCCATAATGGGCCGGCCTAGGTAAAGGCCCACAAGATTCTTGTGGATCATAATGGGCCGGCCCAGCTAAAGGCCCATGAGATTTTGCCGACATTAATGGGCCGGCCCAGCTATAGGCCCATAAGATTTTAAGGACCCTAGTAGGCCGGCCCATTAACTGGCTGCCATGTTTTGGGCCAAATGCCGGCCCATATTTGATCCGGTCCATTAATGGCCTGCCATGCTCCGGGCCTAATAGTGGCCCATATGAGATCTGTCTCGTTAAAAGCCTACCACGTTCTGGGCCAAATTACGGCCCAGATCAGGTCCGGCCCTTTAAGAGGCTTTGGGCTCAATTATGGCCCATATCAGATTCGGCCTGTCAATTGGACACTATGCTTTTGGGCCCACTTGCTAAAGGCCCACTTAGTAATTCGGCCTCATATTAGTTTTGTCCTGTTAAGGGCCCGTTTAACATTTTGGCCCTATATTAATTTCGGCCTGTTAAAAGCCCGTCATATAGTTGGGCCTAACTACGGCCCGGTTTGCATCCGGCTTGCTCGCAGCTGATATCTGATTGGGCCAAACAAGGACCGAGACAATTTTGGCCTGTTAAAAGCCCGTGATTTGATTCACACAATCATGGGTCGGGGTTCATTTCAGGCTGCTGCCGGCCCATGAGCTGTTCAGCATGTTTCAGGCCCAACCTACATCGTGATTGCATGACGGCCCGATTATGTACCGTAATTTTACGGTTTGGCCGGTTTACTGCGAAGACAGGATATATATACAGTAAAATAACTGCAGCATCGTGAATAAGGAAAAACCTAGACTATACAATAAAGAAATTACGGCATGTTACATCCACTAGGCATAAAACTTCACCACTATGATAATAAAGCACAAGAAGACATCAGATTACATACACTGGGCATCAAAGATCGCCACCAGTGCAAATAAACACGCCAACAAAATAATATACAAAACTGACAGCACTTCAATAGAGTTCAAGAAAGGTTAGCCCTGCTGGGGAGCTGTAGCACAAGCAGCTGAGCAAGATGATGAGACTGCGCTTGTTCAACACTTATATCTTCCTCACTCTGAAAGATAAACAAGCAGACAGATGACAGGTTTTGCACATAAAAGTATCAATGCTGACAATTCATCACATTTCTTACTGACGAATAAAGTGATACAATTTAAAATTGCATTAACACAATATGTTATTGTTCAGGTCAAGACATGGCAGGAAATGACATTGTGAAGGAGTTGGTAGCTTCACGACACCACTGGATTACAGATCAAGAACTCATAAGTATCAATGGTTAGTGTGCTGTCAATTTATACCATTTCAGATTGGCAAATAAAGAGACGGTTTAAATAATAGTAGAATGATATGACATTGTTCATAGTTAAGACATTGTAGAATATGACATTGTGCTGTAGTGGGTATGTTCACCATACCACTGGATTACGGATGAAGAACAGAAGCATACATGCAGTGCAAAAGAAGATCACTTGCTCTATATAGTTTAATTTACATGGTATGAAGAAGGAACTTGGTTGTACAACTGAAAACTTAAATTGAGAAAGGACAAACTTTTGTTTATGAACTACATAATAAACATTAAACAAGCAATTTGATGCAAACACCAAAATAAACAGCTGTTGCAGTCATGCCTAACCAAATATATACAAAAAAGTTTGAAGGCTTGAGATGGACAAACTTACATTATTGGTGAAGACAGGCTCTATAAAGACCTTGTCCATGCTGATGTGGGGCAATTCAAGAAGTTTACCATAGAATCTTCTTCAAAAGCATTGCCTTTATTCTACATTTTGTTAAGAGTAAATATAGATGTGATAATGTATGAAAAAATGGATAATATTTAAGATAAGATGAAGAGTGATGCTACATAACCAAGTAGCTATAAATGTAAGTGCAGCGATACAGGCAAAAGGTACAGCCAAGAGCAATGCACAGCTAAACTTCTTCAGTACCAACCTTATGGTAAGAGTAAATATAGATCTGATGTGTAGAAAATGGAGGGTAAAGGAAAATAAGCTGCAGAGTGATGGTACATGAACAACCACCTGTCATTATAAGTACACTGATAAAGGACAGCATGTACTTACAAGAACAATGTAGAGCTAAAAAAACATTGGCATAGGATATATTCTACACTAATGTAACCATTCATAAAGATCAGATAATTTGGAGTGAACAATTGATAAGCAAGCTATCATGCATACTCCTGTCACATAATGAACCAGGTATGTATGCAAGTACAGTGATACAAGACAACAGGTACTAACAAGAGCAAAGCAACGAGCAGCATATTTGTGATATCCGGTCGTTCTTGTCAAACCGGAATTCTTCTTCGAGCAGATTTCCTGCAAAAAAGATTCATAAGGCACATGCGGAAAAGTAGAAGTTCAAATTGTCATGTGATTTCATAGACAGTACCTCATCCTGGGAACGAGACCAGTGCATAACAAGGTTTTTCCATTCAATGTCTTCTAAATTTAGCACAGGAGACTTCACTGGAAATTCGTTTATAGACTTGCCATCAAAGTGTGATTTCCTCAGGTAACACTGATACTGGTGCAATGCTTCCTTGAAAAGCACAAGCAAGCCTTGCTCGTCATGACTATCCAGATTGACCCTCGCCTAGTTACAACAATGTAATTAGGAAAATAATAACCATGAATAATAGCACTTACACGTAAGTTGGACAGGAAGATGTGAAAATGGTGTTTGTCTTCACAATAATCTTCCCATGATGGGAATATATGCACGTAGTCCCTAACAACATTGAAAGCATTGTCTTTTAGACTGGGAATAAATGGAATGGGGTTCCAATCTGCAGGAATTGGCCGTCTCTGCAGTTGGGATAGGTCTTCGGCCGGTGGACTTGCTGGACTTTTTGCTGGAGTGGGATTTTTCTGTGGTACAGCTGGTGCTATGGCAAATGAAACCGATATACCTTTTGCTGGAGTGCAGGTCCTGTGTGGTGGGGCTAGTGGTGTGGCCAGTGAAGTATGGGTACAGTCTGCTAGAGTCGGTCCTACATTTTGTGTCACTGGTTGTACAACCAATATAAGTGGAGTGTTGTCTGATTTCTCCGGCACCACCATGTTTTTCAAGGACTTTGCTGGTGCTCCTTCAGGTTCGGCAATCACCCTCTTCCTTTTTGATGTCTGATGCACAAGAACAACATTTGAGTGGAAAAACATGGTATGATGACAGATGGAATATGTATTGATAATGGATGGGCATGGCATCTCGACATATATGATGAGTAAACTAAGTAGATGGAGGTGCAACAAAGTAGAAGAAATACAAGACAACATATGCAAGATACCCGCAATCAATAAAACATTGCCAAATTAGAACGGGCACCTTGATGGGTGAACAGGACAGACCATCTGCCTTTGACTCCTCGAGATTTGAATAGTCATTAGGATCATATTCTGAACAAGAATCAATAGGTGGGGAGCGTATGAGATTAGAATAGTCATTAGGATCATATTCTGAACAAGAATCAACAGGTGGGGAGCGTATGAGTTTCATTGCATCCAGAATGGCACTCAATGCCTTGGTGCCAATTTTGTAAGTCATTGCAGTGTTTAGCTTCAAGAGTGGACTGCTGCTAGTGCGACACAAAGCAGCTACACAGATCATAGTGTAGATATAACGGGAAAACCTTAAGTATCAGAGTAAAATCAGCAAAGTGGAACTTGCTGGAATATATATGCTAGTATTGCCGGTACAGCTAGAAAGGCTTCGGATACCCGCTCTCTTCAAGTGAAGGTGCGGTACTGTTAATATCAGTGTAACTCTCAAAGGCGACACAGCTCCCCGCATTTCCTTGCTATTCTTATAGGATTCAAGTGGGGAGGCCACTACAAATCCTATTCCTATGTTTACAAGATCCTACGAATCAAAGAGGCTCAAAGTGTCCATCACAACCGACCTTATAGACCTCTACACTACAAATGTCCCTGCTCATCTTCAGTACAAGGAACATATTGTACGACTATCATACTCCCTTTGTTCCAAAATATAAGTCTTGGTAGAGATTTCCACTATGGATTACATATAGATGTATCCAGATACATTTTAGAGTGTAGATTCACTCATTTTGCTCCATATGTAGTCCATGGTGGAATCTATACAAAGACTTGTATTTAGGAACGGAGAGAGTACATATTAAAGAAGAACAGAAGAGGAACATGGTAAAGAAGAGCAAGCAAATTTTGGATAATAAAATGTTGGTTGCGCAGTGCCCACACATGATGAACTAGAGCGCATTAAGAATGCAACTCCCAGCTGTCTCTCGACCATTTCAGGCGGTTGGATGAAGATCCTACATCTCCTAACCCTTCTTCTTCCTCGTCTCTGATTCTTCCCATACAGAACACCGCATGGGCCGTCGGCCGGACTACCGGCCCCCACCACCCGTGTTCCTCCGCCACCCCCACCCCCACCTGCTTCGAGTTTTCTTCGTTCGGCGAGGCCCCACAACCACTCGAGCCCCTTCGATTGCACCGGCGAACTCCGGCGAGCTCTGAAAAATCGACTAACCCAATTTTGAAATTTAGTCTACTGTGATTTAACTAGTGTGGAATATAAAAGGGGAAAACCATAAGCATTGGGAGTATAGTGTTGAGCGTGCCATGGCGGATCTGAAGGTGCAAACTGGACAAAGGCAACTTCGCAACCAAGACAAGAAATCAGAGTAAAGCAGTGGCGGTCTATTTTCTTGCTGCAATAAATAAGTTGAGCAGATACGAAAGAGTACCGCCTCTGGTGCGGCGCCGTGTATGCATCTGCTGAGAATTTGATGGTGCTGTGGTAGAGATGGCTGTCGGCAGCGTGGAAGCAGATCTAGGAGGGTAGACGGTGATGGCGGGGCGCGGTGGACGAGACGATCATAGGAGCGGCGCCGGCAAGGTGGACGACGACGGGGATGAAGTGAGAGGACAGGATGCAAGGATCCTAGTCCGAAGCCGTGGATGATAGAGGTCAATCTCTTGTAATGGAAGGCGGCGTCGGGGTATCAGCTCCGGCATGGTGGAGGAGGACGGCAGTGGATGGGGTGGCGGACGGCGGCGGACGGAGGAGGGTTGGGTGGAGAGGGTGTTTTGGCGCCCACGGAGTACGAATGGGGAAAGGGAGGTAGAGAGGAAGGGGGAACCATGTATTCAGGGCGCGCTTGTCTCAAATGTGAGGAAATTTACAAACTTAGCCCCCGTTTCAAATTTCTACTACATCACAGCAACATTAGTCGGTTGGGGATAGGACAGTAATCTCGCATACACCGAATATTTGCCGACGAGAGTTTGTTTTTGTCGCCCACCGTGTATGAATATGAATCGGGGAGGGAGTCGATTTCGGCCGAGGACACACTGTGTTTTGGCGCCCACCGTGTATGAATCCGGGTGAGAGGTGGTTACGTCACGTTTGGGTGAAATTACAAACCTACCCCGATCGAAACCTATAGAAATCCAGCAGATAGGCTTTGCGTGGCAGGGATAGGTAGTAGTGATTTCCATCTCGCAGATTTTGGTTTCGGGTGGTTACTGCGACTTTCCCCGCTTCATTCAAATTTTGCAGAGTGCACATTTACTGTGCCAACTCAATTCGAATCACATTTGTATTCTATTTTTTTCGGGTGGGGTCCATTTTCAATTGGAATTACATTCTATATACATCATTTTTATATATACTTTCAAAAGCACAACACCATTTATACATAAATATGGTTTACAAATGGCATGATCTCAGATTCATAAGGTTGTATCCATCAATTTGGATTTTCAAATATTTGAAACCACTTTATGTTGAAATCCAATGTATGCATTCCTCGCTAACTGTCTCCAATTAATGTGTGTTTCATGCGGGTTTTTTTTACTTCTCAAACATGTATAATGTGTTTCACACACGCAACATATAGTGTAATCCCGTTTAGACATTAATTGCATATAAACCATGCATTGTTTGTAATTGAAGAATCTATGGATCACCAATATTGATAAACTATATAACATTACACGTGTGCCCAAATTCAAATGAATATGCATGTTTGATACACCAATTTGCGTTATGATATTATCGATGTCGTGATCTCCAGTTTAAATATTTGAATCCCCTTTAATCCAGATATTCGTCTCATATAGCTATCACTCATGCTTATATAGGACTATCTCTCTGGACCTATACGTGTTCATCGTCTCTCAGGTATCTCTCGTGCTACTTGTATGTCGACAATGATCTTTTATCTTCGTAACACACTGACGGTACTCTCTCCCTCGACCTTCATCACTCTATCTCTCTCTAAGTTTATCTCGCTCCCTGCTATGTGTCTCTAACTATGATTCTCCATGTGGAATCTCTTTCTCTCACACAAACACAAAACTTTGTATCCCGGGGTCTCATTTCTCTCTACTATTCCCATGTGTGCCACTCGCACACCCCTCATACAGAGATTTCTTTCGCTCCTTAGATATAAGAACCTACGACTCTTCCTCTTCAATATCTCTTTCTCACACACAAACACAAACTCTGTCTCCCAGGGTCTCATATTTCTCCATTGTTCTCTTGTATGTCGCTCACACACACCCTCTCTCCCTAGAGATATCTTGCGTTCCCTTGTATGTCTCTCTAGCTATCACTCTCGTTGTGAAATATCTTTCTCTCTCGCAGACACAAAACTCCATCTCTCTGGATCTCATTTCTCTCTGATATCTATTTGTATGTGACTCACATGCACCCTCTCTCCATCTCTCTCACACCCACACACATAACCCAGCCTTCTGATCTACTCGACTCCTATCTCTAACGCACACTAGCTAGCATATTTATCTTTCTATTTATCTGTTTCTCCATCAACCTTCTTTCTCGTCCTCACTCTTGATTCCTATCACGCACACTACATATGTTTCTCTCTAAATGCAGTCAAGTGCCCTCTCACACACATATATAACTTCACCCTTTGAACCACCCGACGGTCATCTCCAACACCCAAACTAGCGGATGTCCCTCTAGCTAGCATCTCCATCTCTGTATCTATACGTAGTTTCTCTGTCAACATTTCTTTCTCGCACGGAGTCTTGCTTCCTATCACCCACACTATATATGTCTCTCCATACATATGCATTTATAGGTTGGTCTCTTTTGCACAATCGTTGCGCCTCACTCCCTCTGCTCGCCATAGATGCATGCTCCAGTCCATGCCACTATCTTTTAAAAACAAAAACACATGCTCAATTGCCGGGCCTTCTTCCATGCATTCTCACATGCATGCATATTGTCATACTGATCCGTCTCTCCCATGTCATTGATCTTATGACTTATGTCTTCTTTCTTTTATCTCGATCATGCGCGTACGCACACACACACACCCCACATATACATGTATACCTCTCACACATGCACGTTCAAGGTCTCTATGTCTCCATACGTAGTTAATTACCCTCAATCCTAACGCCACATCGAATCGTTCTCCTCTTTTGTGCACATAACTTCCGCCTATATGGGTAAAACACACACTCACACTTAACAATCTC
>NC_041380.1:119080112-119085406 GCF_002162155.2 Triticum dicoccoides
ACTCCATCTCTCTCTCTCACACACACAAACTAAGACTCCATCTCTCTCTCCTCTCTCTCTCTCTCTCACACACACACACACTAAGACTCCATGTCACACACACATGCTCTAGGCGGAGCATTTGTTCCTACCACCCTTCATCTAACCTTACCCGTATGATAAACAATCGCCTTTATTTACTTGCATAACATGGACAAATTCCACTTTACTTCAGTAGTCAGCAAACTTATCATCTGTACCCTTATAAAAAACGAGTTGGCGGTGATGGTGTGCCTGCCATCTTGTAATACAGACCGTATGATCTATATCTGAGGATAGAAAGCAAACTATGATAATTTTACAAAAGATACCCGCACTTCTCTCCGCATCATTATCTCCCGCAACCTCATTGCTCAGCAACTAAAAAAGGAATAAGTCTCTTGAACAATCTAGCATGCATGGTGGCCGCTGCCGCCTGCCAGCGCCGTCCATCCCCATGTCTCCGCCCATTCCGACCACCAGTCACCACCACGCTCCACTCCTCCTCACCTTATCTCTCATCTTTCATTTTTTCGATGACATTCTCGAGATACCAGTTTTCCGATAAAATTCTCGAGATATCATTAGTTTTTACATATGGGATTACTCCTACATGGGTCAATCACAACATGTGTTTTGTAAAAAAATGCATATTGATGTTCCCTGCAATGCACGAGAATCTTGCTTGTAATTATATAACTCAAATCACGAGCAGGAAGTGACATTTTTTTGACACAACCACGTTAACATGGCCACGTAAATCACTAGCTAAAGTAAATACCATTATACTTATATCCTGATGCAAAAGGTTGAGTCCATGTCCGAAGAGTAGAGTCGCACACACGCACTCTGTCTCTCAGAATCTCTCTCATAGACACACCAGTTATGTGACGCCCACTTAAGCAGACACGTATGTTACAATTTGTGCACCCGCGAGTACACGTGATGCTGCGCATTTATTTAAGCCGGAAGGCGAACCCAAACAGTAGCTGCATTCATTCCCCTCCCGCCACCTCTTCTCTGTTCACCGTCGCCTGGTAGCCATGGGTCGGTCGAAGGTAACAACATACGCCATACTCCCGCCGGAGCAGCGCTTTAATATGGAAATTTTAGTGGTCATGCATGCATCTTTTTGTGCTAGCACTCCTATATAAGGGTTGACCGGTCGCTTCCCGCGGACGTGCGCGGGCGGTGGAAGAGGAAGGAGAAGGGAAGCGGGCTGTGGAGTAACGTTTTTTACCAATATTTCTTAGGAAACTAAGTGCAATAATTGAGTAGTTTTGCAAACTACCAGTACTACACCTGAAATGGTTCAAAACCTATACTCCCTTGCCAGCACGTGCTTCCCGCGTGAAACGATCAGCGCCGCCCTGGAGCGTCAGTGCCGCATTAATGCCCGTCCAGAGCGGAGGCGACCTCTCACTGGCGCCGGCTTTGAAGTGGCGCGACGGCCGAGAGAGCGCCGCTTCCCGGTGCACGCGACTGCTCCGCATCGAGACTGGCCATAGGCCCTGTTTGGATCCATGGGTTAGAGTTAGTTTGAGCTAGTTGGGGCTCAAATAGCCCTAAAGTATCCAAGCATGAGGGTTTAAATTGGAGCAAGTTGCACCGAACCCACCAAAGAAAACTATCCCACCCAACAGGTGCTAACTGGAGATAGTTCTCATTGGGACCATTGAAAAATCACTTTTCTCTCTCCATGAAGTGCATTTATTGTCAATCTAACCCTGTCAACCAAACACCTCTTTGGCTACAGTTAGTTCAGGGTTAGTCATGAGTTAGTCTAACCTCTAGCTAAGTTAGAGTATCAAACAGGAGCAGTATAGGACATGCAAGTTGCTCAAAGCATACATGCAAATTCGTACGTGAAAGGATTTTTTTCTTTTTGAAAATGGAACGTGAAAGGAATTTTTTTTAGAATGCTCTTGGCATGTCGCTAACATCTGATAGTTAACCGACCTCAATAGACGGCAGAAACGCCAGCCCGCCGCACTTTGATAGAGACGAGGAGGGAGAAGCGATACGGGCTGCTGGATTACTAGAGATAGGTGTCGCACGGAAGCCAAGAAATATGATGATAGCGTGGGTTAGCCATGTACTAGTATGATGTAACTACACTGGGCTGCCGTGTTTTGAACTCTTCCAGTCTAGTGTGGAGATGGTTGGTTAATTTTATATCGCTGAATAATATTAAATATTATGAGTGCAGACGCTCCACCACGAGGTTCCTTGCTCCTTCTCGGTCGTCTGAAATCTATGTTCTTCCACTCTATTTTTTTACGTGAGCTTTGTTCATCCTTTTGCCAACACGCGAGACATCTAGCATCAAGGTGCACGTGTTATGCAAGGATCGTTCCATCTATGTGAAGAACATGTGGGACTAGAACTACGAGACGAACATGTACCTAGGAGTGGACGTACGAACCTGAGTAATGTAGCGCAGTAAGTGAAGTAGAAAGGCACAAATGGTATGAACATGCGTGGCATATAGGGTGTGTTTGGTTGCGTTCTCGTCTCAGCATAGTTGTTCCCTCTTCATGCATGCTCAACTCAACACGCCTCTTCATGCATGCTCTCGTCATGCATGCTTCTAGTGTATTTGTGCTAAACTAGTGTGGACTCATGCACCCTCTATACACTCTACCAAACACCCAAAAGTAGGTCGAGAAGGGAACTCTTGGGCGGCATTTGTCTCTTACTACGTACTACCACTAAATGTTGTACGTGCAATGCACGGTGATGTTATGGAGTACGTGCCTAAGTACTCTACTACTACTATATTAGTTGGAGGCACATATTAACTTTTATATTTGTTTACGTGTATGCCCCGAGACCTTCCAACTAGACGTGTATGTCTCTCCAGGTCGCACTTTGTATCGTTCATACCACTAAGTACTACTATGTGTGGTCTCCGACCCAGAAGTGGAAGAAGTGGATACGCTCTACCAAGCTGGGCTCTACCATGATGTTCATGCCCCACTCCTTTCGCTGGTGTGTGGGACATCCAGCACGTGCCATGTTTGGCACCCTTCGTCGTAAGAGTTGAAACGCTAGCATTCATCAGAAATAAAAAATAATTATAAATCGGCAGTGATACTATTTTTTTGCGAACCAATCAATAGTGATACTATACCATGCGGTTTCCTTGCTCCTCGATATCGGAAAGAATACTTCCATTCGCCAACATGTGGGACGTCGACCATCCTGGTCCACTTGCCATGCACGCAGAACTCCAAGGGAGAGTCACCCAGGTCGTCGCGCCGCAGTAACAATGACTAATGAGCCGTCAAATCACAGGCCCACTTCCCACTTTGAAGTTGCTCGGATGAAGGAACCATCATGACTTCGTTGAATTCCGCTTCTTGAAGAAAACTACTGTACCAGCAGTACTGCTACCTACAGTAGTTACTCCAACAGAGGCCTCCTTTCGTTCATAGGATAGGAATATGAAAATCATAGGAAGTGAGATGACATGCATCTCAATTCCTATAGAGAAAGAGATGCCATTTGATGCTTAGGATAGGAATTTTTCCATTTAGTCTAGGATAATGTACTGGTAATTTGCTCTAAAAACTACAGTAGTAACTAGTATTAGTACATGCTCGTACTCAGACACAGACACACACACAAACTACTAGTACTACTACTTCTCACATGCTGGCCAGACGCTGTCGTTCTCCTTCCCGGCTTTGTCGGCGACACCCCATCGTGCTTGGATCTCCGTCGACCTCTCTGCAGCAGCGCGTGCATCCCTTTCTTTCTTGCGGCGGCGGGCCTCTCTTTTCTTGAGTGCTTTCTGACTTTTCCGCTCCCTCTGTGCGGCTTTGGCCGCCTCTTGCTCTACCGCCCATTCGGCCTTGGCATCTTCAAATTCCTCCCACATAGTTGTGAGCTCGCGAGCGGCGATGAACTCGGCACGGCGGGATGCCATCGCTTCCCTACCATTTTGTGTGCGGTCGTGGGCGGTGAGGAACTCGGCGCGGCGGGATGCCATCGCTGCCTTACCGGTTAGTGTGTGGCGCGGTGGCATGAACGACGCTTGGTGGGAGCTCTGGGGTGGAGTGGTCGGACAATCGTATAGTGCATTGGTTTGTCAAGAGCTCAAGGATAGAAGACGAAGCAAATTTGGATTCCCCTTCAATCCTGGTCATTTATTACCGAGTAAAATGCATTGGCGGTCATTGAACTTGTCGTGATAGCTCACTTTGATCATTGTATACGAGATATGGTGATTATATGGTCACTGGCTCAGCGTATAGCTTCGTATTTGTCTGGTTGACCAGTCAAATAGTCTGCATGCGCCTCATCAGCTTGTGTTCTTTATCTATCTACATGGGCCTACCTATTAATGGAGAAAGAAATACTGTAAAAACCAAAATTATGCGTATGTGGGGAATCAAACCACGGACTCGTCACTGCAATGCACCCTCATCAGCCAAATGAAAATGAAATACTTCACGTCAGACACTCACGCTCACGCTGTCAAAGCATGCTAATGCATGCACGTTGCCCTCTAAATCAAAGTCCTACTCATGGCGCAACGCAAACAGCGAGCCCATCACAGGCGCGCCCCAGCGGTGCCTGGCTGTTTAGACGTTTGATGGAGGCCTATGCGAACGCCGAGCATGTATTCACCTGGCTCAACACCAACGGTCATACTCGGACCGCCTTGCTCATGTATATCGTCCATCACAGCGACAATCTATAAAACAACCTAAGCTAGAGAGGGTACTATGGTAGTATGGTACGGAGTATGTACTATCGTGAGCGGCCGATCTTAGTGCCACTGCACACCGAAACCCCTTGCATCGCTAGCGTGCGCTTCCTGCCTAAAACGGTCACCGTCTCTCCAAAATGTCAATGCCGCATTCACGGACTTAACTGCAGGTGCAATTGGTGTGTCACTGACATGCGGGCCAGATGCCCGTTGGGCCCACATGTCAGTAACCCAAATGCATCTGCAGTTAAGTCACTGAAGCAGCGTCTGCATTCACGCCCAACGAACCTACTCCGGCACCAGTTGTCCATCCGTCTGCCGCGGCTCATTGCCATTCGCCCGCTATATTAACTTGAGCCCCAGCTCCCAGCCATAGCCAAAGACCCACACTTATTCTCCTCCGGTCCCTTCCTTCTATCGGCACCACTTCAACCATGGCCTCCTGGCGCTCCGAACCTCTCTTAGACGTACTGTCGTAGGAGCAGACGAGGGACATCGGCGGCTCCGCTCCGGGCGCGCTCCAAAGCTCTCTTCGGCGTACGGTCGCAGGAGAAAACAA
>NC_041380.1:119085924-119161274 GCF_002162155.2 Triticum dicoccoides
CCACGACCACGAAGCCGGCGCGCGTGCGCAGCCGGCAGCGAGGAAGACTAGTACACGGTAGGTCACCGCCGCTCTGGTCCCAGGAAGGCCACCGCTACTCCACTCAGTCGACGCCAAGCTTGGTGGGGCAAACATCGGCGGCCGATTAGCCGCTTGACGGCGGCGTGGAGGCGTAAATCTTCATAACCTTGTGCTCCGGAGGAGGAGGTTATCGAGGAGGATGAGGAGGAGGCAAAGGCAATGGCCAGCTTTCTCGGGTTCATGGCCGGACATGGTGGTCAGGCGCCGGCGATCGTTTAGATTAGGTTTACAGTAGGTTTTAGTACGGTTTGTGCGAAATATGTAATGAATTTCGTCCAGTTTGTAGGAAAAGTTTTCGAAATGTAATGAATTTCATCCGGTTAATTTGAAATTTGCTTTGTTTGCACGAATTTCATCCGGTTAGTTCATATAGTTGTCGAAAGGTATGCGGGCAGCATCGGATGGCATCCATCTGTGTCCTCGGATAGATGCCGGTGTAAATTTGTGGGCCAGCGCTGGAGATTCCCTAACTATCATGCTATCATTGCTAACAATCCTCCATTATTTGGCAGGGAACAGTTATCCCTCGATCAAAATCAGATCCGAGGTGTTTCGCACTCCTCCCGCGTAAGAGTGTAAACTCTTGCTTACATAAAAATGGAGCAAGTGGACGGCACTGTAGAACGTCATATCACTCGAAGTAGCCCGCCTAACGAGTGGGAAAGCACCGCCCTCGGAATTTTGTTCTAGATTTCTATCGATCGATCGCGCGAAAAAGTTACGCTTCGCAAGTTCTAAATGAAAAGGTGGCACACTTACGACTCGTACGCGTCGCAACCCCGACAGTCCGGCTCGCACGCCGCTCACCAGAGGGGACACGTGTTGTCTTGCAATTTCACTGACATGTGGGACCATAATTGAATAAACCGTTGGTAGCCGAAATCTAATCGCTCGGCGGGCGTTGGCTGAGAAGAGAGAAACGGGGGAGGGAGAAGAGATCGACCGCCCGCCGCACACGGACTCCAAGAAATATATGGTGATAATGTGAGGTGGGCCATTGTAGGATTGAAAGTATGTCTAGAGGGGGGTGATTAGACTACTTGACCAAATAAAAATCTAGCCTTTTCCCAATTTTAGTTCTTGGCAGATTTTAGCTATCTTAGCACAAGTCAAGGAATCTCCACACAATTCAAGCAAGCATGCAAAAGAGTATATGAGCAGCGGAAAGTAAAGCATGCAACTTGCAAGAATGTAAAGGGAAGGGTTTGGAGGATTCAAACGCAATTGGAGACATAGATGTTTTTTTCGTGGTTCCGATAGGTGGTGCTATCGTACATCCACGTTGATGGAGACTTCAACCCACGGAGGGTAATGGTTGCGCGAGTCCACGGAGGGCTCCACCCACGAAGGGTCCACGAAGAAGCAACCTTATCTATTCCATCACGGCCGTCGCCCACGAAGGACTTGCCTCACTAGCGGTAGATCTTCACGAAGTAGGTGATCTCCTTGCCCTTACAAACTCCTTGGTTCAACTCCACAATATTGTCGGAGGCTCCCAAGTGACACCTAGCCAATCTAGGAGATTCCACTCTCCAAGAAGTAACAAATGGTGTGTTGATGATGAACTCCTTGCTCTTGTGCTTCAAATGATAGTCTCCCCAACACTCAACTCTCTCTCACATGATTTGGATTTTGTGGAAAGAAGATTTGAGTGGAAAGCAACTTGGGGAAGGCTAGAGATCAAGATTCATATGGTTGGAATGGAATATCTTGACCTCAACACAAGTGTAGGTGGTTATTTCTCAGAAAATGTGTATTGGAAGTGTAGGTATGTTCTGATGGATCTCTCCATGAATGAAGAGTGGGTGGAGGGGTATATATAGCCTCCACACAAAATCTAACCGTTACACACAATTTTCCAAACTCGGTCGGACCAATTCAGCAAACCTAGTGACCATTAGGATTTTCGATGGGACTAAGATGCAACTCGGTAGGACTGATATGGTCTCGGTGTGACCGATTACACAAACTCGGTGGGACCGATTTTGGTAATAAGCTAACCAGAGAGTTGGTCAGGTAAACTCGGTGGGACAGATTCGCTCATCTCCGTGAGACCGAAGTGTTACAAAAGGGAAACAGAGAGTTTACATTGCAATCTCGGTGGGACCGATCGCTCATCTCGGTAAGACCGAAACGTTACGAAGGGAAACAGAGAGATTACAATCCCATCTCGGTGAGACCGAGATCCCTATCAGTGAGACCGATTTGCCTAGGGTTTGTGGCAGTGGCTATGACATTTGAAACTCGATGGCGCCGGATAGAAAGAATCGGTGGGGCCGAGTTTGACTTTTGGTTTAGGTCATATGTGGATGTGGGAAGGTAGTTGAGGATTTTGGAGCATATCACTAAGCATTTTGAGCAAGCAAGCCATTAAGCAACACCTCATCCATCCTTGATAGTATTGGCTTTTCCTATAGACTCAATGTGATCTTGGATCACAAAAATATAAAATGTAGAGTCTTGAGCTTCAAGCTTGAGCCAAACTTTTTGTCCTTAGAATTTTGAGGGATCCACTTTGCTCATCCATGCCATGCCATTCATTGAGCTTTTACTGAAATATTAATATTGGAATAATGTTAGCTCAATGAGCTATATGTTGTTAGGAATTACCAAAACCACCCAGGGATAGTTGCACTTTCAGCCATGCTGGAGTCCGGACCGCTTCCGGAGCCCGCTCTCAACCCCCTGGCCCCTCAAGATGCTAGCTGCCCGCCGCATGCATGCATAGCAAGTAGTACTCCTTATGTGGAGGAGAGAGAGGCATTGACAAAGTCAAGGAGTGGGCTCTGCAAGAGCCTGTCACACCCTAGCTAGTTCATGCATTAGAGTGTTGCATCATGTCTACTTTTCCAGAAAATTGAAATGGGGATGACAGAATCCCCAACACCCCCCTGGAAACATCTAGAGTTTACAAAAATCTTTTTCAATGAATCTGAGATGCCCTTCTAAAAAGTCCACCCTTTTTGTCTTGGGTTAGAACCTCTGACAAAATGGGTTCACATTTTTCTAGGACACATAAGATCATTGGATTAAATCTTTATCTATTTGCATTTGGGCATTTAAATGGTACTCCCTCCGTTCCAAAATAGATGACTCAACTTTGTACTAAAATTAGTATAAAGTTGAGTCATCTATTTTAGAACGGAGGGAGTATAAGATAATTTAAATGCCCAAATAATTCTGGAAATAAGTGTGGGCTGTTGGAAATAATCTAAACAGAGCCCCTGATTATTTTCAGGATTTTCGAAGATGCCTAAGTATTTTTAATAAAGCCACACAGTTACAGAAAAAATAGGAAACAAAAATTAAAAGAGAGGGAGGGAACTTACCTGGCCGCAGCCCACCTGGCGGCCCAGCGCTGTGCTGGCCCATGCCATCCAGCTGCTTCGTCCCCGCCAGGCAGGCAGAGAGGTGATGCCGGCGAGCATGAGCTCGCCACGGCGGCACCTGCTTGCCGCCCACGCCCCTGGACACCTGGGCGAGCCCCACGTCGCCGCCCCGACCCCGCGAACACCTCACTCGCTCCCCTGCCTCTCTCCCTCGCTCTCCCGCACCATGGCCAACGCTGCCGCGCCCGCGCCATCGTGAAACTCGCGTCCGCCGTCGTCCCCGTGACGCGCTGCCATGTCGAACAGCTTCGCCGTCGTCTCTCCGTCGAGCAGCCCGAGCCCCGAGCGCTCGCACGCCTTGCTTCGTCCTCTTCGAGCTCGACTTCACCGAGCACCGCCGCAGATCCCCTTCGACGTCACCGCCACAGCAGTTCGTCCCCGACCGTGCCGTCTGCTCCTACGTGATCGCCGTGAGCTCCTGCACCCCCCATCCTCTCCGTTCTCTCTCTCTCTCTCTCTCGAGCACCGTAGCGACTGCATGAGGCATCACCGCATGCGCCGCCACCGAGCTCGTCGCCGACGTGACTCCGGCCACCCATCGGCCACACCACCATGTCCAACACTATCACCGCATCGCGAGGAGTCCGTAGCACCACTCCACGCGCCTTGCCATGCCCCGTAGCCTCGGATTCGACTTCACCCGACTCCGGCGACCGCCGAGGTCATCACAGGCGACGTTCCCGACTACCCCGAGCTCCACCACTGCCACCAAACGATGCGGCTCGCTCCCCGCGTCCCGTAGATGCCCTCTGCCGCCCATTTGGTCACTGGAGCACGAAACCGCACTCCCACCGCCGTGTCTGGCCTCGCCGGTGGCTAAACGCCGGCGGGTTTGACCCCGTTGACCACCATTGACTGGGTGGGCCCAGGTTGACTCCCCCCCTGAGTCCATGACAGGTGGGGCCCATCTGCTAATTAAGTTAGGTTTAGTGCTAACTAAAAATTAGTTAGGTTAGTTACACTGACACGGGGGTCCCACTGGTCAGGTTTGACCTGGACCAGCTGCGTTGACCGCTGACATCACCCTGACGCAATGCTAACCCATTAATTCAATTACTGGAATTATTCTTATACAGGAAATTCCAGAAAATAGTACAAACTTCAAAAATTCATAACTTTTAATCTATAACTCCAAATGCAAAGATTTATATATGAAATTTGATTAGAAAAATTCAATCTTTCCATATGTAATGGTTTCATGCATGACGGAACACTTTAACCTTGCTGTTTAGGTGAAACAAGCTAATGCACTCATATGACTTAATAACATGAGCTTCCATTTGAACCTTTGATTCAAATAGACTCAAACCAACATGTTTTACAATGCATTAGCCAGGACACATCATATTGCCATGTCATAGCATGCATCATATTGTTGCATATTGCCATGTGATGATTGTGTTCTATGGTGTCTTTCGTGGTAGGTTCTGCCTCCGAGGATACCTACGATTATCCGACTGAAGGGCAGTACCCTACTACTACTCCATCAGGCAAGCAGCCCCATTGATCATATCGATACAATCCCATGTTCTCGATCCTGCTCTCATTTACTACATTAAGACTACAACGTTTCAAACTGCTGTGTGCTGCGGTAATTGAACCCTTATCCTCTGCATGACCTCTCATTGCCACAGTAACTAGATGAAACCCACTAGCATGTGTAGGAGTTGACTGAGCCATGTATGTGTTTCCTACCTTGCTATGCCTGCTATGCTTAGAGTTGTGTCGGGTCTGGTTCATCTGGGTGATGGGCTAGAGTGAAATGATTACGTCGGTAATGTGAGGGTTGTGTTGAACATGATTTGGTAAAGGTATCGATGAGAGGACATGTAGGAGTACATGGTGGGTTGTTTCATTGAGGCCGTCCTTAAGAACTGAGATCTATATGCGTGATTTAAGATTCATCTACTACCACACATTGGGCCCTGAAATATGACCCCGCTCGACTTACTGACCCCTCTCGTCCTCTGTCCAGGAGTTGCAAGTAGTTTCTGATGTTTGTAGTTGCTGGAGGCCGTGTGCAGCGCTGACCTTAGGGGTGGGCGGTGATGCGGTAGGCTTGTGGCCCGGTGTACCGAGTCGCCCGTTTGGTGTCTCGGGAACCCTACACACATTGTTTGGGGCCGTTGAGGACACCCCGACCGAATTTACATGCGGACGGAACCCGAATAGGTGATAAACCTGGAATAGAGACTTGTGTGGTTAGTCAGGTCATGGTCTACACCCATGTCGGCTTTCGCTTGAAGTCTGCCGAGCACATGTCGTGTGCAAACGCTAAGTGGTGGAAACATGTGTGACGAAGTACACCCCGGCAGGGTATAAAACTATTCGAATAGCCGCGTCCACGATAAAGGACTACTTGGTCGCTTATACAGTTCATAGACAAGTTAATGGTTACTACTAAAAGACTCAAGATAAGTGTGAGTACCGAGGATGGCCCTCTCGTAGGATGACGAGGGAGGATCCACGGTGGAGTATTGTGTTGGTGATTAGTGGACTCGTATGCGAAAACTATTTTACAAGTGGTGTCTCGTAGGATAGCTTAGCCAAGAGTCAAATCTGGCTTGCTGCAATAACTCCACCACCTTCTTGAGAATGAGCATGTATAGTAGGATCTGTTGTAAGTCCTGCTGAGTACCTTTGTACTCATGTTTCTTTAATTACTGTTTTCAGATGACAACACCGCCCCCTCTGACGGGTTTTACATAGACCTCGACGTCGATGAGTGACTTGCCACCCAGGTGGTGATTCTGAGCCATGGAGGGCCCTATGTAGATAGACAGGCTTCGTCAAGCCTTCTTTCTTTCTAGTGTCTGTACTCATACTAGTTTGCTTCCGCATGTGCTTGTAAGCTTGTATGACTTGAGTGTCGGGTCATGTGACCCCTACCTGTATGAACATGTTATGTATGACTCTCCAGAGCCTTTAAATAAAGTACTTGAGTTGTAGAGTTTTGTTGTGATGTCATGTTGTATTTACACATATCGAGCATATTGTGTGTATGATTGAAATGCTTGGTATGTGTGGGATCCGACAATCTAGTTGTTTATCCTTGGCAACCTCTCTTATGGGGAAATGTAGTCTAGTGCTTCCATGAGCCATAGTAGTCCGCTACAGCCCGGTTCACCGGAGTCCTGCTAGCCCAGCACTACTGCTCCAGAACACTTGACTAGCCGGCGTGTGTTTCACTTCGTTCCTGTGTCTGTCCCTTCGGGGAAATGTCATGCGGTGACATCTGGAGTCCTGCCTAGCCTGCTACAGCCCGGTTCACCGGAGTCCTGTTAGCCCACTGCTACAGCCCGGATTCTCTCGTTGTTGACCGACATGCTCGATGTTGATTCATGTATGCATGTCCCCATAAGTTTGTGCCGCTTTGGGTTCACGACTAGCCATGTCAGCCCGGGTTCTCTGTCATATGGATGCTAGCGACACTGTCATATACGTGAGCCAAAAGGCACAAACGGTCCTGGGCCATGGTAAGGCGACACCCGTGGGGATACCGTGCGTGAGGCCGCAAAGTGATATGAGGTGTTACAGGCTAGATCAGTGTGACTTGGGATCGGGGTCCTGACAGCATTGGCATCAGAGCCGGACTGCCTGTAGGTTCGTTGAGCCAAACTTGTCGATGTCAAGTCTAGAAATGCTTTAGTTATATGTAGGGGAATTGATTGTGGGAGGGAACGTAAGGCTCTTTTACTCCTTTACCTTATGCCCTTTGATCCGAGTCATTCTCTTCTCATTCTACGTGGGTTAAGGACTAGGCTCTCTTTTCTCTATCAGGTTCACGTGTTACTAATCCGTAGTAACTTATAGGATTGTCGGTTACCAGCCTCAGTTCAGTTTCTACTACTTTTAGTATGTTGTCAGTTGAACCGGAACCTTGATATGATGTTGTTGAGTGGTTTTGCCAACTGTTGTGAATGTCTCAAATCTTTTTCTAAGCATCTACAGCCGTTATGCTGTCTGATTCCTCCTAGAAAATAATAATGCCTTTGCATTATTTCGTGCTTTCAGATGGCCACCCGTTCACAGAATCAAGTGGTTCGCCTGAGTCGGTGCTTCGATGTACCTGGTCACACGGCCATGCTAGACCGAGTGATGGTCGAGACAGGCTATCGATGGTATCCTGAGTATACCGTCGACGAGCAGTTCTGAGACTTCAATCAGAGCCAATACCTTTGTACCGTCAGGATATACCCCTCTTATCCTGGAGCTACTGAACCCCTCCACTGCTCTTATGGACTTGGGGTTACTATCGAGATGTCCGTGCAGGACGCAACTTACTCAATGATGACTATCATTCGAGCCAGAACTGCCTTGCTTCGGAGCACCGATTTCCGCTACATGCCAGCCTCACTCCCTGGGGCACAGGGGTACTATCAGGCTTTGTACTGTGACTCTACACATGAGGATTCACTACTCCGCACCACTGCCGACATGCTCGAGGACAAGGACCACGAAAATTGTGCCTTGCAAATGGAGCTCTTCAACTCTTGTTCTGACCACTGGGCCACATTGATATGGTTTGCACCTGCCGTGCAGGCTGGATACATGGACATGAGGGACCTGTACCCCGTGCGGTCTGGGTTGCCAGATTGTATGGACTGGTGTGATGTAGGAGGCATCACCCCTCCCCGTGGACCCCATATGCCACCATTTGTTGGATCAAGGCCACATCCGAGTCCCTATGGACCTCAAGCTCCACAGGACCAACTGTTTCCAGATGATCATGTTCAGCTCCTAGGACATGGTGGTGATCCCTATGAATATTACTATGGAAACGTCCGAGTTGGTAGTAGCTTCACTAGTATTGTAATAGTTGTATCCTCCACAGTCCTGTGTGACCTGTGGAATATGACTTGGTGTGTATCACATTCCAGAGGTGTAGAAAATAATGTATAGGAGCTTGGAATGCCACCGATGAGATGTAACGTCTTTCACCGTAGTTGTACTCTAGCATGGGCTTGTACTAAACTATGTACGGTGTGTATGACCGATGGTATATATATGGCAATTTCTATATTGCCATGTCGTGCAAATAAACATCTTAGCATTCCATGTTATCCATTACATTCCGCACTTCCTTGCCAAGATTGTGCCATCATTGTCTAAACCATTTTCTTGTTTTTCCTAGGATGGTCAACACCTGCAGCAACCCTGCTGCCCCGGAGCAGGGTGAAGCCAGTGCAGCTAGGGATGAGAATCTGCCTCACCCGCCTTCTCTGGTCGAAGTTATGCTAGAGGCAGAAAGAAACAAGCGTGAGACTAACCGCTTGCTGGAGCGGATTGAGTAGAACACTGCACGTCATCAAAGGAACGACTTGGTGTCAATCAATGACTTTATCAAGTTGTACCTACCAAAGTTTAATCATTCCGTCGAGCCCCTCGATGCGGATGATTGGCTTCGCAGCATCACCCATAAGCTACGTTCTGCCAACGTATCCGAAGCTGATAAGGTTACCTACGCTGCCTATCACCTCGAAGGCCCTGCTAGCCTTTGGTGGGAAAACTTTGAGGCTATGCGCCCGGCTGGCCAAATCACTACTTGGGCTGAATTCAGTGAGGCTTTCGGTGAGCATCACATTCCGGAGGGTCTCATGGATCGTAAGCAGGAAGAATTCTGTAATTTCACCCAAAACAGACTGACCGTGGATGCATACAGTCGTGAGTTTGGACATCTGGCATGTTATGCTCCTGAAGAGGTATCCACCGACGCCAAGAAGCAGGCAAGGTTCCATAAGGGACTTAGCCCCGAGCTTTGCCACGATCTTCGTCTGCACGATTGCACCTCCTTGCAAAGCTGGTCAATAAGGCCATCAGTGCTGAGACAAGTCAGACTGACTATGACGCCTCAAGCAAGCACTCCCGTGACTTTGGTTCTTCATCCGGCTCTGGATCTCAGAAGCGCCGGGTGTGGATTCCAAACACAGCGCTGCCACCCAGATTCACTCCGAGGCCATCCTTTGAGGCGCCTCGCCCCAACCAACAGTTTGTACCGCCTAAGACCCATGGTGGCCCCGCTGCTAATGCTGCTCCATGCCGTGACATGCTTCAAGTGTGGAGAGACGGGTCACTATCTGCGCGGGTGCCCCTAGAACAACCCCAATCAGCCTGGAAAGTCTGTTGGCCATGGTAAACCAGCGGGAAAGACTTTCTACGCCAAGCCAGCCACCACTGCACGTGGCCATGTCAACTATGTCTCAGCTGAGGAGACTCATGATGATCCTAACGTCGTCCTTGGTACACTCCTTGTTAATTGCCATCCGGCATCTGTTCTTTTCGATACTGGATCATCTCATTCGTTCATATCTGAGAGCTATGATCGATTGCATAACACGACATTCTGTGACATGTCCACTTCCATGGAAATTCAAACCCGTGGCTCTAGATGGCAAACTTCTAGAGTAAGCCATGGGAATGAAATTCTTGTCAATAGACTTGTCTTCCTTGCATCACTCATAGCTCTCAAGTCCTCGGACATAAACATGATCTTGGGTATGGACTGGATGCCAGCCCATTATGCTAAGATTGATTGCTCTACTAGAACTGTTCAACTTACCCACCCATCGGGCAGGACAGTCAATGTCTTAACTCGAGTGGCCAAGCGCCAGCTTTACTCCCTAAATGACAACCCCCTTCTAGACCTTGAAGATATTCCGGTAGTCCGAGACTTCTCGGATGTCTTTCCAGAAGAACTTCCAGGTGTTCCACCTGACAGGGATGTCGAGTTCGTGATAGACCTTGTTCCAGGAACCATCCCAATCTCTAGAAGACCCTATAAGATGGCACCCCTAGAACGATGAATCCTTGAAAAAGGGTTTCATCCGTCCTAGTTCTTCTCCAAGGGCTTGCCCCGTCCTCTTCGTTAAGAAGAAGGATGGAATGGATCGGGTGGTTGTAGATTACCGACCTGTCAACTTGGTCACTATCAAGAACAAGTATCCACTTCCCAGGATCAACGATCTGTATGATCAGCTCGCTGGATCCTCAGTCTTTTCCAAAATGGATTTGAGGTTGGGCTACCATCAAATCAAAATCAAGAATGGGTACATTCCTAAAACGGCTTTTGTTACTCGTTATGGCCAATACGAGTACACCGTTATGTCCTTCGATTTAACCAATGCCCTAGCCACCTTCTCTCGGTTAATGAACTCGATATTCATGGAGTATTTGGATAAATTCATCATGGTATACCTCGATGATATACACATCTACTCCAAGAATGAGGAAGAACACACCGAACATCTAAGGCTGGTATTGACGAAACTTCGAGAGCATCGCCTCTATGCCAAATTCTCCAAATGTGAATTTAGGTTGCCAGAAGTGACCTACCTAGGCCATGTAATCTCTGGTAGGGGTATTGTTGTCAATCCCGAGCGAATTCAAGTCGTCCTTGATTGGACTCCACCTGAAACGGTCAAGCAAGTTTGGAGCTTCCTTGGCTTAGCGAGCTATTGTTGCCGCTTCGTTGAGAATTTCTCCAAGGTTACTAAACCTCTAACTGAACTCCTCAAGAAAGATAAAAAGTTCAAGTGGACCCCACGGTGCGAGTTCAGCTTTCAGGAACTGAAAAGACGCCTGACATCTACGCCCGTACTGGTAACACCAGATTTCTCCAAGGACTTCATTATCTATTGCGACGCCTCACGACAAGGACTAGGTTGCATACTCATGCAAGATCGTCGGGTAATTGCCTATGCTTCACGGCAATTACAACCACACGAGGAAAACTATCCCACACATGATCTGGAGCTTGCAGCTGTAGTCCATGCACTTAAAACTTGGCGACATTACCTTCTCGGTAATCGTTGCGAGATCTTCACCGATCACCAATGTCTGAAATACATCTTCACCCTACCGGATTTGAATCTCAGGCAAAGACGTTGGGTCGAGTTGATTATGGATTACGACTTAGGACAAACTTACACCCCGGGCAAAGCCAATGTCATGGCTGATGCGCTAAGTCGTAAATCTTATTGTAACAACCTGATGTTACAACAAAGTCAACCATTTCTCCACGAGGAATTTCGTAAGCTTAACCTTCACATAGTTCCTCGAGGATTCCTATCCACCCTGGTGGCGAAGCCTAACCTTACAGATCAAATCATAGCTGCCCAGAAGCGTGATAAGGGCATATCCCAGATTAAGGAAAACATCACTAGCGAAGTTGCTAAATGTTTTTCCATGGATGAGCGAGGTGTTGTCTTCTTCGAGAACCGCTTGGTGGTTCCCAAGAAACAACATCTACGTCAGTTGATTCTTAAGGAAGCTCATGAATCCCCTTTCACCATTCATCCCGGTAGTACTAAAATGTATCAAGACCTACGCCAGAGGTTTTGGTGGACTAGGATGAAGAGAGAAATTGCTCAATACATTGCTAGTTGCGACGTCTGTCGTCGTGTTAAAGCAGAGCATCAACGGCCTGCTGGCACCCTTCAACCTTTGGCTATTCCTGAATGGAAATGGGATAAAATTGGTATGGATTTCATTACCGGGTTTCCCAGGACCAAGAGAGGGAATAATGCTATTTTCGTCGTTGTCGATCGTCTTTCCAAAGTAGCCCACTTCCTACCTGTTCGTGAGAGTATAACCGCTAGCCAGCTAGCTGACTTGTACATCTCCCGAATAGTGTCTCTTCATGGTGTTCCATTGGAGATTAACTCAGACTGTGGAAGTCTCTTCACCTCTCGATTTTGGGAAAGTTTCCAAAATGCCATGGGAACTCATCTCTCCTTTAGCACCTCCTTTCACCCCCAATCAAGTGGTCAAGTAGAACGAGTTAATCAAATTCTGGAGGATATGCTCCGAGCTTCGGTCATCTCTTTTGGTATGGACTGGGCGAAATGCCTTCCATCCGCGGAGTTCGCTTATAACAATAGTTATCAAGGTAGCTTGGGCAAAGCTCCTTTCGAAGTTCTCTATGGACGAAAATGTCGAACGCCTCTTAACTGGTCAGAAAGAGGAGAAAGACAACTCTTTGGCCCGGATATGATTCAGGAAGCAGAAGAGCAGGTTCGCGTTATCCGTGAGAAATTGAAAACAACCCAATCTCGTCAAAAGAGCCAATATGACCGCAAACATAAGCTCATGACTTATGAAGTTGGCGAGAAGGCTTACCTTCGGGTTACTCCTTTGAAGGGAACCCATCATTTCGGTATCAAAGGCAAATTGGCTCCTCGTTACATTGGACCCTTTCGCATTCTTGCCAAACGAGGAGAAGTTGCCTACCAATTGGAACTACCTCCACATCTTTCCAGAGTTCACAATGTCTTCCACGTTTCTCAACTCAGGCGTTGCTTCACGGATCCTATCCGTGGAGTGGACCACGAAACACTTGATCTCCAAGATAATCTCACATATCGGGAATATCCCGTTCGTATCCTTGATCAAGCCGAGCGTAACACTCGACGCCATAACATCAAGTTTCTCAAGGTTCAATGGTCACACCATTCCGAGAAAGAAGCCACTTGGGAAAGGGAGGATCGTCTTCGACTTGAGTACCCCACCTTCTTTCTAACGGATCCTAAATCTCGGGACGAGATTCTTTTGAGTGGGGGTGAGTTGTCACACCCTAGTTAGTTCATGCATTAGAGTGTTGCATCATGTCTACTTTTCCAGAAAATTGAAATGGGGATGACAGAACCCCCAGCACCCCCCTGGAAACAACTAAGGTTTACAAAAATCTTTTTCAATGAATCTGAAATGCCCTTCTAAAAAGTCCACCCTTTTTTTCTTGGGTTAGAACCTCTGACAAAATGGGTTCACATTTTTCTAGGACACATAAGATCATTGGATTAAATATTTATCTATTTGCATTTGGGCACTTAAATGCTATAAAATAATTTAAATGCCCAAATAATTCTGGAAATAAGTGTGGGCTGTTGAAAATAATCTAAACAGAGCCCCTGATTATTTTCAGGATTTTTGAAGATGCCTAAGTATTTTTAATAAAGCCACGCAGTTACAGAAAAAAAATAGAAAACAGAAACTAAAAGAGAGGGAGGGAACTTACCTGGCCGCAGCCCACCAGCCGGCCCACCTGGCGGCCCAGCGCTGTGCTGGCCCATGCCAGCCAGCTGCTTCGTCCCCGCCAGGCAGGCAGAGAGGTGACGCCGGCGAGCACGAGCTCGCCACGGTGCCACCTGCTTGCCGCCCGCGCCCCTGGACACCTGGGCGAGCCCCACGTTGCCGCCCCGACCCCGCGGACACCTCACTCGCTCCCCTGCCTCTCTCCCTCGCTCTCTCGCACCATGGCCGACGCTGCCGCGCCCGCGCCACCGTGAAACTCAGGGCCGCCGTCGTCCCCGTACTGCGCTACTGTGTCCAACAGCTTCGCCATCATCGTCTCCGTCGAGCAGCCCGAGCCCCGAGCACTCGCGTGCCCTGCTTCATCACTTCGAGCTCGACTTCACCGAGCACCGCCGCAGATCCCCTTCGACGTCACCGCCACAACAGTCCGTCCCCGGCCGCGCCGTCTTCTCCTACGTGATCGCCGTGAGCTCCTGCACCTCCCCATGATAACCCACAAGTATAGGGGATCGCAACAGCTTTCGAGGGTAGAGTATTCAACCCAAATTTATTGATTCAACACAAGGGGAGCCAAAAAATATTCTCAAGTATTGGCAGCTAAGTTGTCAATTCAACCACACCTGGAAACTTAGTATCTGCAGCAAAGTGTTTAGTAGCAAAGTAATATCATAATAGTGGTAGCAGCAACAAAAGTAAAGACATCAAAAGTAATGTTTTTGGTATTTGATTGTAACAGTAGAAACGGAAAAGTAAATAAGCAAGAACCAGTATATGGAAAACTCGTAGGCACCGGATCAGTGATGGATAATTATGCCGGATGCGGTTCATCATGTAATAGTCATAACATAGGGTGACACAGAACTAGCTCCAATTCATCAATGTAATGTAGGCATGTATTCCGTATATAGTCATACGTGCTTATGGAAAAGAACTTGCATGACATCTTTTGTCCTACCCTCCCGTGGCAGCGGGGTCCTATTGGAAACTAAGGGATATTAAGGCCTCCTTTTAATAGAGAACCGGTACAAAGCATTAGCACATAGTGAACACATGAACTCCTCAAACTGTGGTCATCACCAGGAGTGGTCCCGATTATTGTCACTTCGGGGTTGCCGGATCATAACACATAGTAGGTGACTATAGACTTGCAAGATAGGATCAAGAACTCACATATATTCATGAAAACATAATAGGTTCAGATCTGAAATCATGGCACTCGGGCCCTAGTGACAAGCATTAAGCATAGCAAAGTCATCGCAACATCAATCTTAGAACATAATGGATACTAGGGATCAAACCCTAACAAAACTAACTCGATTACATGATAAATCTCATCCAACCCATCACCGTCCAGCAAGCTTACGATGGAATTACTCACGCACGACGGTGAGCATCATGAAATTGGTGATGGAGGATGGTTGATGATGACGATGGCGACGAATCCCCTCTCTGGAGCCCCGAACGGACTCCAGATCAGCCCTCCCGAGAGGTTTTATGGCTTGGCGGCGGCTCCGTATCGTAAAACGCGATGATTTCTTCTCTCTGATTTTTTTCTCTCCGAAAGCAAATATATAGAGTTGGAGTTGGCTTCGGAGGGTTTCCAGGGTGCCCATGAGGTAGGGGGCGCGCCCCGTGGGCGCGCCCTAGGGGGGCGCCCCCCACCCTCATGAGAAGGGTGTGGGCCCCCTGGTCTTCATCTTTGGCGAGGATTTTTTATTGTTTTTTCTAAGATGTTCTCTGGAGTTTCAGGTCATTCCGAGAATATTTGTTTTCTACACATAAAACAACACCATGGTAATTCTGCTGAAAACAGCGTGAGTCCGAGTTAGTTCCATTCAAATCATACAAGTTAGAGTCCAAAACAAGGGCAAAAGTGTTTGGAAAAGTAGATACGACGGAGACGTATCAACTCCCCCAAGCTTAAACCCTTGCTTGTCCTCAAGCAATTCAGTTGACAAACTGAAAGAAAGAAAGAAAAACTTTTACAAACTCTGTTTGCTCTTGTTGTTGTAACTATGTCAAGCCAGCATTCAAGTTTTCAGCATAAATCATAACTAACCACATTTGCAATAATTCTCAGGTCTCACAATTACTCATATCAATAGCATAATCAACTAGCAAGTCATAATAATAAATTTTGGATGACAACACTTTCTCAAAACAATCATAATATGATATAACAAGATGGTATCTCGCTAGCCCTTTCTGAGACCGCAAAACATAAATGTAGAGCACCTTTAAAGATCAAGGACTGACTAGACATTGTAATTCATGGTAAAAGAGATCCAATCATAGTCATACCCAACATAAATTAACAGTGATGAATGCAACTGACAGATGTGCTCTCCAGCTAGTGCTTCTTAATAAGAGGGTGATGACTCAACATAAAAGTAAATGGATAGGCCCTTCGCAGAGGGAAGCAGGGATTTGTAGAGGTGCCAGAGCTCGGTTTTGAAATAGAGATAAATTGTATTTTGAGCTATATACTTTCATTGTCAACATAACAACTAAGAGATGGTGATATCTTCCATGCTAAACACATTATAGGCGGTTCCCAAACAGAATGGTAAAGTTTATACTCCCCCTCCACCAACAAGCATCAATCCATGGCTTGCTCGAAACAACAAGTGCCTCCAACATACATCAGGTCCCAGGGGGATTTTTGTTTGCAATTAATTTTGATTTAGTTTGCATAAAGCATGGGACTGGGCATCCCGGTGACCAGCCATTTTCTCGTGAGTGAGGAGCGGAGTCCACTCCTCTTGAGAATAACCCGCCTGACATGGAAGATAAGGACAACCTTTGTTGATACATGAGCTATTCGAGCATACAAAACAGAATGTTTATTTGAAGGTTTAGAGTTGGTACAGACAAATTTACTTGGAACGACAGGTAGATACCGCATATAGGAAGGTATAGTGGACTCATCTGGAATAACTTTGGGGTTTAAGGGTTTGGATGCACAAGCAGTATTCCCGCTTAGTACAAGTGAAGGCTAGCAAAAGACTGGGAAGCGACCAACTAGAGAGCGACAACATCCATGTACATGCATTAAAATTAATAAACATTGGATGCAAGCATGAGTAGAATATAATCCACCATGAACATAAATATCGTGAAGGCTATGTTGATTTTGTTTCAACTACATGCGTGAACATGTGCCAAGTCAAGTCACTTAAATCATTCAAAGGAGGATACCACCCCATCATACCACATCATAATCATCTAAATAGCATGTTGGCATACAAGGTAAATCATTATAACTCATAGCTAATCAAGCATGGCACAAGAAACTATGATCTCTAATTGTCATTGCAAACATGTTTATTCATAATAAGCTGAATCAAGAACGAGGGACTCATCATATTTACAAAAACAAAAGAGGTCGAGTTCATACCAGCTTTTCTCATCTCAGTCAGTCCATCATATATCATCATAATTGCCTTTCACTTTCACGACCGAACGGTGTGAATAATAATAAGAGTGCACGTGCATTGGACTAAGCTGGAATCTGCGAGCATTCAATAAACATGAGAAGACAAGGCAATATGGGCTCTTTGGTTAATTCAACAATAATGCATATAAGAGCCACTTCAACAATTTAATCATGGTCTTCTCCTACTAACCCCCAAATAAAAGAAAAGAAATAAAACTTTTTACACGGGAAAGCTCCCAACAAGCAAAAGAAGAACGGGAAATATTTTTGGGTTTTCTTTTTAATTACTACTACAGCAGAAAAATAAACTACTACTAATTTTTTTTCTTAAGGTTTATTAAACACACAAGAAGAAAGCAGGAAAAGGAAAATAAACTAGCACGGATATTACAATGAAAAAGTATGAGCACCGACATCTAGCAATGAGTGTGTGTGAACATAAATGTAATGTCGGTGAGAAATACGTACTCCCCAAGCTTAGGCTTTTGGCCTAAGTTGGTATATGGCCACGGCTGGCCTGGCGGATATCCATAATAATAGTTGTTGGGGGCGTACTGTCATGAAGAGGAATAGTTGGGATCATACTGTTGTGCAGCGGTTATCGCCTGCTAAGCTGTAGCGTGGAGTCAAGCTGCCTCCGCTCTCCTCTCATACTCTTCTGCCTCCTCTCTGGTAATAACATATCTTCCTTTTGTCTGTGAATCAAAGAAGGCAGGAGCAGGGAGAGTAATACGGAAAACACGTCGTTTATCAAAAATTAAACGATATAAGAGAGGTGATTCAGGCCTCTCGACAAACTGATGTGAAGCCATAGAGTCATAATCTAAATATGCAAGGGCAACTCCATATCACCCTCACGAATGTCTATTTCAAGAAAATGAGCTAAGCGGGTTGCATATATTCCTCTAAAGAAAATCTCCATTATGTCTATTATGATGCAACCTACGAGCTACAATGGCTCCCATATGATAAGATTGGTCTCCTAACACAGCACTCCTAAGAATGCTAAGATCAGGGACACACATGTGACATGCTTCATCCTTAGCATTTATGCATCTACCAATGAAAAGAGCAAAATAATGTATAGTAGGAAAGTGAATGCTCCCTATGGTAGCCTACGTTATATCTCTAGATTCCCCCACAGTTATACTAGCAAGAAAGTTTCTAAATTCAGATTTAGGGGGATCCCTAACACTACCCCATGATGGAAGTTCGCAAGCAGAAGTGAAATCCTCTAAGTCCATGGTATAAGATTTGTCATAGAGATCAAACATGACTGAAGGAGAATTACGCGAAGATGAATACTCAAACCTCCTCACAAATGAACTTGTGAGATCATGATACTGGGGGCATTTGTTAACCTCAAAATCCTCAAGACCGGCATTGCGCAAATATGATTTGAATTCTTCTTTAATTCCCGCATGGTCCATAAAATTTTCCGACGGCCATTTACATGGCCATACCGGAGCGTCTCTTGGTGGATCCTCGTCAGCATCGCGCATAGCAATCCTGAGTCCTTTCTTCTTAGAGGAACCACCTTGGAACATCTTCCTAAACATATTGTTTTTCTCTGAAAAATTCTGCATTTTTTAGTAACATCAAAATAAAAGTAAACCAAACTCAATAAAACTGATAGTAACTACTCCTACAAATGCCTAGAGCCTATATCAAGCAGTAGAACTACTTGGAACCATATAAATTTGACATGCAAGCTCAAGAACATGGTCACCTATGCAGCACAAATTTGCAAAGAATAAATCCCTAGAACAAAAACTAATTGGACCAATGGAGGAGTCACATACCAAGGAATAATCTCCCCAAGCAGTTTTGCGACAGGTGCTTTGAGCAAGGAGATCAAAAATCACAGCAAAAGTGGCTGGAACTAGTGCTTGAGTTGGTTTTTCGGGTTTGTGTAAGACAGAGGAAGAAGATGAGTGCTGAGATAAGTGGAGGAGGGCCACCGTGGGCCCACGAGGCAGGGGGGGCGCGCCCTATAGGGGGGCGCGCCCACCACCCTCGTGGCCAGGTGGCAGCTCCTCCCGCGGTAATTTTTGCACAGTAAATCCTCAAATATTCCCGAAAAAATCATGTTAAATTGGCATGGCATTCTGAGGACTTTTATTTTCGGGATATTTTTATATTGCACGGATAAGTCAGGAAACAGACATAAAAATACTATTTTTACTTTATTTAATATAAATAACAGAAAATATAAAGAGGGTACAGAAGGTTGTGCTTCTAGTTTCATCCATCTCATGCTCATCAAAAAGAATCCACTAACAAGGTTGATCAAGTCTTGTTAAGAAACTCATTCTGATAATCATGAAACCGGAGAAATTTCGAATTGAGTTACCTCAACGGGGATATGCACATCCCCTATAATAAGAATATCATATTTATTTTTGACAGTAGGAAGAGGAAATTCAAAACCTCCAAATATAATCGATGGAATTTTTCCAATAGAGTTGTTACTATGAACTTGAGGTTGTTTCCTCGGAAAGTGTACCATATGCTCATTACCATTAAAATGAAAAGTGACATTGCCTTTGTTGCAATCAATAACAGCCCCTACAGTATTAAGAAAAGGTCTTCCAAGAATAATAGACATACCATCGTCCTCGGGAATATCAAGTATAACAAAGTCCGTTAAAATAGTAATGTTTGCAACCACAACAGGCACATCCTCACAAATACCGACAGGTATAGCAGTTGATTTATCAGCCATTTGCAAGGATATTTCAGTAGGTGTCAGCTTATTCAAGTCAAGTCTACGATATAAAGAGAGAGGCATAACACTAACACCGGCTCCAAGATCACATAAAGGAGTTTTAATATAATTTCTTTTAATGGAGCAAGGTATAGTAGGTACTCCGGGGTCTCCAAGTTTCTTTGGTATTCCACCCTTAAAAGTATAATTAGCAAGCATGGTGGAAATCTCAGCTTCCGGTATCTTTCTTTTATTAGTAATGATATCTTTCATATATTTAGCATAAGGATTTGTTTTGAGCACATCAGTTAATCTCATACGCAAAAAGATAGGCCTAATCATTTCAGCAAAGCGCTCAAAATCCTCATCATCCTTTTTCTTGGATGGTTTCAGAGGAAAAGGCATGGGTTTCTGAACCCAAGGTTCCCTTTCTTTACCATGTTTCCTAGCAACAAAGTCTCTTTTATCATAACGTTGATTCTTTGATTGTGGGTTATCAAGATCAACAGCAGGTTCAATTTCTACATCATTGTCATTACTAGGTTGAGCATCATCATTAACATTTTTACTAGGTCCATGTTCATTACCAGATTGTGTTTCAGCATTAGACATAGATATATCATTTGGATTATCAGGTGGTTCAGCAATAGGCTCACTAGAAGTTTGCACAGTTCTATCATTTTTCTTCTTCTTCTTTTTAGAAGAACTAGGAACATCAATATTATTTCTCTGAGAATCTTGCTCGATTCTCTTAGGGTGGCCTTCAGGATACAAAGGTTCCTGAGTCATTCTACCAGTTCTAGTAGCCACTCTAACAGCATAATCATTTTTCTTACTATTCATTTCATCAAGCACTTCTTTTTGAGCTTTAAGTACTTGTTCTACTTGAGTGGTAACCATAGAAGCATGTTTGCTAACAAGTTTAAGTTCACCTTTAATATCAGCCATATAATCACCCAAGCGTCTAATCATATAAGCATTTTCTTTTAATTGTCTACCAAAATAAGCATTGAAGTCGTCTTGCTTAAACATAAAGTTATCAAACTCATCCAAGCACTGACTAGCAATTTTAGTAGGAGGGACTTCAGTTTTATCATATCTATAAAGAGAATTTACCTTTACTACCTGTGTCAGGATATCGGGATCAGGAGGTGCTTCAGTGAATAAATAATTGAGATCATATGTTTCTTCAACAGGCGGTATATTAAGACCATGTATTTCTTCAATAGGAGGTAAATTCTTAACGTCTTCAGCTTTAATACCTTTCTCTTTCATAGATTTCTTTGCCTCTTGCGTATCTTCGGGACTAAGAAATAGAATACCTCTCTTCTTCGGAGTTGGTTTAGGAATAGGCTCAGTAATTGGAGCAAGAGTTGGCTCAGGAGCTGGCTCAGGAGGTGCCCAATTATTTTCATTTGTCAACATATTATTCAATAGAATTTCAGCTTCATCCTGTGTTCTTTCCCTGAAAAGAGAACCAGCACAACTATCCAGGTAATCTCTGGAAGCATCGGTTAGTCCATTATAAAAGATATCAAGTATTTCAGGTTTCTTAAGAGGATGATCAGGCAAAGCATTAAGTAACTTGAGAAGCCTCCCCCAAGCTTGTGGGAGACTCTCTTCTTTAATTTGCACAAAGTTGTATATTTCCCTCAAAGCAGCTTGTTTCTTATGAGCAGGGAAATATTTAGCGAAGATGTAATAAATCATATCCTGGGGACTACGCACACAACCAGGATCAAGAGAATTTAACCATATCTTAGCATCACCCTTTAATGAGAACGAAAATAATTTGAGTAAATAGAGGTAACGTGATCTCTCATCATTGGTGAACAGGTCAGCTATATCATTTAACTTAGTAAGATGTGCCACAACAGTTTCAGATTCATAGCCATAAAACGGATCAGATTCAACCAAAGTAATTATATCAGGATCAACAGAGAATTCATAATCTTTATCAGGAACACATATAGGTGAAGTAGAAAAAGCAGGGTCAGGTTTCATTCTATCTCTAAGTGATTCTTTGTTCCATTTAATTAATAACCTCTTAAGCTCATATCTATCTTTGCAAGAAAAATAGCAGCAGAAGATTCCGTGTCAAAAAGGTAACCCTCAGGAATAACAAGCATGTTTTCATCATCACTATCATCATCATATTCAGATTCAATAATTTCTTTTTCTCTAGCCCTAGCAATTTGTTCATCAAGAAATTTTCTAAGGGCACAGTAGTATCAGACATAGAAGCAATTTCATCATAAGTATCATGCATAGCAGAAGTGGCATCATCAATAACATGCGACATATCAAAAAAAATAGCAGAAGCAGGTGTAGGTGTCGCAAACTTACTCATAACAAAAGGTGAATCAAGTGCAGAGCTAGATGGCAGTTCCTTACCTCCCCTCGTAGTTGAGGGACAGATCTTGGTTTTTGGATCTCTCAAGTTCTTCATAGTGTCCAGCAGATATAAATCCCAAGTGACTCAAAGAATAGAGCTATGCTCGCCGGCAACGGCGCCAGAAAAAGGTCTTGATAACCCACAAGTATAGGGGATCGCAACAGCTTTCGAGGGTAGAGTATTCAACCCAAATTTATTGATTCGACACAAGGGGAGCCAAAGAATATTCTCAAGTATTAGCAGCTGAGTTTTCAATTCAACCACACCTGGAAACTTAGTATCTGCAGCAAAGTGTTTAGTAGCAAAGTAATATGATAGTAGTGGTAGCGGCAACAAAAGTAAAGACAGCAAAAGTAATGTTTTTGGTATTTTGTAGTGATTGTAACAATAGCAACGGAAAAGTAAATAAGCGAGAACCAGTATATGGAAAACTCGTAGGCACCGGATCAGTGATGGATAATTATGCCGGATGTGGTTCATCATGTAACAGTCATAACATAGGGTGACACAGAACTAGCTCCAATTCATCAATGTAATGTAGGCATGTATTCCGTATATAGTCATACGTGCTTATGGAAAAGAACTTGCATGACATCTTTTGTCCTACCCTCCCATGGCAGCGGGGTCCTATTGGAAACTAAGGGATATTAAGGCCTCCTTTTAATAGAGAACCGGAACAAAGCATTAGCACATAGTGAACACATGAACTCCTCAAACTATGGTCATCACCGGGAGTGGTCCCGATTATTGTCACTTCGGGGTTGCCGGATCATAACACATAGTAGGTGACTATAGACTTGCAATATAGGATCAAGAACTCACATATATTCATGAAAACATAATAGGTTCAGATCTGAAATCATGGCACTCGGGCCCTAGTGACAAGCATTAAGCATAGCAAAGTCATAGCAACATCAATCTCAGAACATAATGGATACTAGGGATCAAACCCTAACAAAACTAACTCGATTACATGATAAATCTCATCCAACCCATCACCATCCAGCAAGCCTACGATGGAATTACTCATGCACGGCGGTGAGCATCATGAAATTGGTGATGGAGGATGGTTGATAATGACGACGGCGACGAATCCCCCTCTCCGGAGCCCCGAACGGACTCCAGATCAGCCCTCCCAAGAGGTTTTAGGGCTTGGCGGCGGCTCCGTATCGTAAAACGCGATGATTTCTTCTCTCTGATTTTTTCTCTCCGAAAGAAAATATATAGAGTTGGAGTTGGTGTCGGAGGGTTTCCAGGGGGCCCACGAGGTAGGGGGCGCGCCCTAGGGGGGGCACCCTCGTGAGAAGGGTGTGGGTCCCCTGGTCTTCATCTTTGGCGAGTATTTTTTATTGTTTTTTCTAAGATGTTCCGTGGAGTTTCAGGTCATTCCGTGAATATTTGTTTTCTGCACATAAAACAACACCATGGTAATTCTGCTGAAAACAGCGTCAGTCCGAGTTAGTTCCATTCAAATCATACAAGTTAGAGTCCAAAACAAGGGCAAAAGTGTTTGGAAAAGTAGATACGACGAAGACGTATCACCCCATCCTCTCCGTTCTCTCTCTCGAGCACCGTAACGACTTCACGAGGCATCACCGCACGCGCCGCCGCTGAGCTCGTCACCGACGTGACTCCGGCCACCCACCGGCCACACCACCGTGTCCAGCACTCTCACCGCATCGCGAGGAGTCTGTAGCACCACTCCACGCGCCTCGCCGTGCCCCGTAGCCTCGGGTTCGACTTCACCCGACTCCGGCGACCGCCGAGGTCACCGCTGGCGATGTTCCCAGCCACCCCGAGCTCCACCACTGCCACCAAACGATGTGGCTCGCTCCCCGCGTCCCGTAGATGCCCTCCGCCACCCATTTGGTCGCCGGAGCACGAAACCGCACTCCCACTGCCGCGTCTGGCCTCTCCGACGGCTAAACGCCGGCGGGTTTGACCCCGTTGACCATTGACTGGGTGGGCCCAGGTTGACTCCCCCCTGAGTCCATGACAGGTGGGGCCCGTCTGCTAATTAAGTTAGGTTTAGTGCTAACTAAAAATTAGTTAGGTTAGTTACACTGACACGGGGGTCCCACTGGTCAGGTTTGACCTGGACCAGCTCCGTTGACCACTAACGTCACCATGACGCAATGTGGATGCATTAATTCAATTACTGGAATTATTCGTATACAGGAAATTCCAGAAAATTGTACAAACTTCGAAAATTCATAACTTTTAATCTGTAACTCCAAATGCAAAGATTTATATATGAAATTTGATCAGAAAAATTCAGTCTTTCCATCTGTAATCATTTCATGCATGACAGAACACTTTAACCTTGCTGTTTAGGTGAAACAAGCTAATGCACTCATATGACTTAATAACATGAGCTTCCATTTGAACCTTTGATTCAAATAGACTCAAACCAACATGTTTTACAATGCATTAGCCAGGACACATCATATTGCCATGTCATAGCATGCATCATATTGTTGCATATTCCCATGTGATGATTGTGTTATGTGGTGTCTTTCGTGGTAGGTTCTTCCTGCGAGGATACCTTCGGTTATCCGAGTGAAGGGCAGTACCCTACTAGTACTCCATCAAGCAAGCAGACCCATTGATCATATCGATACAATCCCATGTTCTCGCTCCTGCTCTCATTTACTACATTAAGACAACAATGTTTCAAACTGTTGTGTGCTGCGGTAGTTGAACCCTTATCCTCTGCATGACCTATCATTGCTACAGTAACCAGATGAAACCCCACTAGCATGTGTAGGAGTTGATTGATCCATGTACGTGTTTCCTACCTTGATATGCCTGCTATGTTAGAGTTGTGTTAGTTCTAGTTCATCTGGGTGATGGGCTAGAGTGAAATGATTATGTCGGTAATGTGAGGGTTGTGTTGAACATGATTTGGTAAAGGTATCGATGAGAGGCCATGTAGGAGTACACGGTGGGTTGTTTCATTGAGGTCGTCCTTAAGAACTGAGATCTGTATGCGTGATTTAAGATTAAGCTACTACCACACATTGGGCCCTGAAATATGACCCCGCTCGACTTACTGACCCCTCTTGTCCTATGTCCAGGAGTTGCAAGTAGTTTCTGGTGGCTGTAGTTGCTGGAGGCCATGCGCAGCGCTGACCTTTGGGGTGGGCTGTGATGTGGTAGGCTCGTGGCCCGGTGTACCGAGTCGCCCGTTTGGTGTCTCGGGAACCCTGCACACATCATTTGGGGCCGTTGAGGACATCCGGGCCGTATTTCCTTGCGGATGGAACCCGAATAGGCGATAAACCTGGACTAGAGACTTGTGTGGTTAGTCAGGTCGTGGTCTACACCCATGTCGGCTTTCGCTTGAAGTCTGCCGAGCACATGTCATGTGCAGACGCTAAGTGGTGGAAACATGTGTGATGAAGTACACCCCTGCAGGGTCTAAAACTATTCGAATAGCCGCGTCCGCGGTAAAGGACTACTTAGTCGCTTATACAGTTCATAGACAAGTTAATGGTTACTACTAAAAGACTCAAGATAAGTGTGAGTACCGAGGATGGCCCTCTCGTAGGATGACGAGGGAGGATCCACGATGGAGTATTGTGTTGGTGATTAGTGGACTCGTGTGCGAAAACTATTTTACAAGTGGTGTCTTGTAGGATAGCTTAGACAAGAGTCAAAGCTGGTTTGCTGCAATAACTCCACCACCGTCTTGAGAATGAGCATGTATAGTAGGATCTGTTGTAAGTCTTGCTGAGTACCTTTGTACTCATGTTGCTTTAATTACTGTTTTCAGACGACAACACTGACCCCTCCGACGGGTTTTACGTAGGCCTCGACGTCGATGAGTGACTTGCCACCCAGGTGGTGATTCCGAGCCATGGAGGGCCCTATGTAGATAGACAGGCTTCGTCAAGCCTTCTTTCTTTCTAGTGTCTGTACTCAGACTAGTTTGCTTCCGCATGTGCTTGTATGCTTGTATGACTTGAGTGTCGGGTCATGTGACCCCTACCTGTATGAACATGTTATGTATGGCTCTCCGGAGCCTTTAAATAAAGTACTTGAGTTGTAGAGTTTTGTTGTGATGCCATGTTGTATTTACACATATCGAGCATATTGTGTGTATGATTGAAATGCTTGGTATGTGTGGGATCCGACAATCTAGTTGTTTATCCTTGGCAGCCTCTCTTAGGGGGAAATGTAGTCTAGTGCTTCCATGAGCCATAGTAGTCCGCTACAGCCCGGTTCACCGGAGTCCTGCTAGCCCAGCACTACTGCTCCGGAGCACTTGACTGGCCGACATGTGTTTCACTTCGTTCCTGTGTCTGTCCCTTCGGGGAAATGTCACTGCTACAGCCCGGATTCACTCGCTGTTGACCGACATGCTCAATGTTGATTCATGTATGCCTGTCCCCGTAAGTTTGTGCCGCTTTGGGTTCATGACTAGCCATGTGGGCCCGGGTTCTCTGTCATATGGATGCTAGCGACATTATCATATACGTGAGCCAAAATGCGCAAACGGTCCCGGGCCATGGTAAGGTGGCACCCGTGGGGATACCGTGTGTGAGGCCGCAAAGTGATATGAGGTGTTACAGGCTAGATCAGTGTGACTTGGGATCGGGGTCCTGACAGAGCCCGTCTCTACACGTGCTCCTAGGTATAAAAATAATTCTAAAAAAGGCATACAAAACCATTGTGTCTTAAAAAAGAAAGGTAAAAACATTTGAGAGGAAATAGATAGAGAGAAAGTGAGACAAAGTTGTAACCTGGGCATTACATGAGGAAGGAGGGAGTGGTGCACATGCCAAGTTCACTGGGCTGCCGTGTTTCACACTCCTCCGTCGTAACAGTGGAGACAATAGCTTTCATCAAAAATAAACAATGAATACTTGTTGCTCGTCCTCTATATCGGAAAGAATACATTCATTCGCCGACATGTGGGACGTCGACCATCCTGGTCCACCTGTCATGCACAAAATTATCCTGGTCTACCCCGGTCGTATCGCAGGCCCAACATTTCCCACTGTAAGTTGTTGGGATGAAGGAACCATCATGACTTCGTTGAATTCCTCTTCTTCAAGAAAACTTACTGTACCCGCAATACTGCTACCACACGCGAAGACTGGACGGCACTGTACCACGTCATATCACTGAAACCCACTAGGCCAAACTAGCCCGCCTAGGTCATCTATTTTGGAACAGAGGGAGTACGTCTCTGCACTGCTATGACTTTGTGTTGCACGTTCTTTGTACTTTTGCTATGATTTTCCTACCCTATGAACCAAATGAGGCCTGAATGTATGTCGACTATTGTCTGATCGATCGCTAAGCCTACAATTTAGGAGCTGGGGCTATTGGTCGATCGACGAGGGATAAGTATAAGCGTACCACGAGCTCATCAGCCCCAATGTTTCTCTTCGGTGAGTGTTTTGTAAGTACTATAGCTCGCACAGTAGCTAGCCTACTAACACCAAGAATCATCAAACAAGCCCTGCTGACATGATAAATAGTTCAAACTTACATCTAAGCATGCCATATATTACATCAAAAGTTGGTGAGGATACATCTGTTTCCATAACTCGGAGAGGGTTCGCATGATTCACTATCAAACAAAAGTAGCAAGATCCGCCCACACAAGACAGTGCACTAGCCCTAAGATGGTTTGATAACACACATCGTTCTGGTAATTAAACATAGAGCAATGCAAACTACTCTGAAGGATTAGCGCGACCAACTATTTCTTGTCATCGATCTCTCGGGCAATGACCACAGCACGGACAGCGGCATGGGAATCGATTTCTGGGGCGATGTCCACAGGACTGACTGCGACATCGGAATCGATCTCCGAGGTGATGTCCACAGGATGGACGGCGGCATCGGAATTGATCTCCGGGGTGATGCCAATAGGACGGGCCACGACATCGGAATCATCAAGGACGTCCACCGGCACCTGCACAACCCTAACATATTAGCAAGAACATTGCAAATAATCAAAAACCACAACTATGGTAATAAGCCATTATTTTTTACCTTGTGCAGCTCACCGGGGGATCTCATCCCTCCTGGGGCCATCTCCTCGTCCTCGATGGGGGCCATCACCTTGCTAGGGGAATACTGCTTCTCAACGGTGACTATATCCTCAAACTCGGTCTTGAGCCTCACATAGGTAGCAATCAGAGTTCCTGGGGTAGGCACGGTGGGGCCCTTGCTGTTCTTCCAACTTCCTTTGAGGAGTTCGTCCGCCAACGTCCTCAACTCTTTGGCCAGTGCTTGTTTCTTGGAGTTCTTCATCTCCATGGGTTGGCCCACCAACATGGTCAACTCGTTGGTCGGTGCTCACTTCCTGGAGATCGCTATCTCCAGTGGGTTGTCCGTTGGCAACTCTTTGCCTAGTGCTCCAGGATCCATCAATGAACTGGCAAACAAAAAGCAATCTAAAGTAAACCACAATCGCAATGAAAACGGGAAAAGAATAGGATGTGAGAATCGGTCGGTGCTTCGCAAAAAGAAGATTCTTGGAATGAAAATGTAGCAGCATAACTAATTCGCCCACCTTTCCTTCGTCGGTACAGAAGAAAAATGGCAGAAGTGAGTAGCCTGGAGTGAGGTTTTCTTCAAGAAAGGGAAGAAAGGGCTTGAACGAGCCTTCCAGTGAAATGATGGTTGCTTCGTCCAGTCCAACTTGGAGGCCACCTTACCACTGCTGGTAAAGGTGTGGGTTTTGTGATATGACGGGTCATGACGGCCACACCGGGGTGACAGGTGAGTCTCGACTGTAGCACCTCGCTGTGATTTGGTGGATGGCACGCGGGCCTGGATGCTTTGAAATGTCCCGCATGTAGATAGAGTGGCTAGTCATATAGGAGTGCTCAAAATTGTGCACCGCGACCAAGGTGGAGAGGAAAATGAGAGAACTACGTAATTAATGCATGAGTTTAATTAGGGTAGTTTTGTAAAGTACGAGATACATTCCTCCAATCGCAAAATGCCTTGGTTCATGAGATTTGAGATTTGAGCCCTATAAACCGGAAGGGAGGGAGTACTGCACACGGTGTGGTCTAGTAACTTGTTGAAATCTCTAGAAAGGCAAATACTCCTTTCCGGTTTACAGGGCTATACTACTCCCTCCGTCTAGGTGTGTAAGTCATCTTACAAAAACTAAATAGTCCCAAAACACTTAGGCGCAGTGCATTAATTTCTACCTTGTTTCTTGTTTCTTGACATATCAACCAATAAGAGATGAGAGGTGTGCATGCTTTTAATGACTTGCAATGGCTAGTTCATTGCATGCAATGCTATTAATTAGCAAATAAACATTGGTGACCCCAGGAGGAAACGGTGCTAAGCGCGTGGACCTATGGAGAATGAGTATCAACCAATGGATAATGGAGTTTAATTTTTAAACAATAGCAATTTTGTCTCATGCAAGAGCCTGACTAGTACTCCAACGAACCGCACCACGCGAGCGTTCGCAACTGCCACGTTCGGGTTGCGCTTGGCTCTTCGCCTCTTCGAGAAGACGAACAATGATGTTACTCCTACTTATACAGTATCGAATCCACTGCTGCATGTCCGTCCACCTCATGTGGGAGGGATAGCGTGTAGCGAAAGCTTCTACTTACTGCTCCTGCCTTTGCGTCTATGACAGGTGGGTCCAACAGGTGGTTGGCCCTCCTGTCATGCAGCCAAAGTCAGGTGCAGTTAAGGCACCGGAGCTCAGTCCGCGAGGGAGAGGGCGTTGTAGTAATCAAATTTCTCGGTCTTGTACGAGTTGACGCGACACATCAAAGCACTGGACTCGATATAAGTCTTTTTACACATTTCAAATGGGCTACTTCGTATGTAGTTGTAGACATATTCTGCTTCGTATGTAGTCACTTGTTGCAATCTCTAAAAAGACTTATATTTGGAAACGGAGGGAGTACAACGCATGCATGCATGCCGTGACTTTCCTTTTGATACTTGCATGTGTTGATTTGATGCACCTTGCCAAATTTTGACTATAAATTTAACTAACCAAATTTTCATGCATGTCACAAAAAATTACAGGGCTGTTTGGATTGTGACTATGTTTGTCTTATGTTGCCACATTGTTTTTCCCACACTTGCCGCACTTGCCTAACCTGAGTTGCTCAAATTGTTAGACACACTTTGGCTTGCCTAAGGGAATCTTGCCACAATTTTTGTGTCTATGACATGTGGGGTTCACTGCTAATAAAAAAGTTCTTGTCTTAAGTGTGGCTAATAAAAAATACTTATATTTAGGAACGGTGGGAGTAGAAAAAATAAATAATAATGCATGTTGGGGCAACCCACGTTTCCGCTAAGTTTACTCGTGGGCTTGTTCACAATTTTTACGAGGGGGTGGTTGTTCATTTAATGGAGGGACTTGTAGTACCAGACTTGAACGATACAAAGTGCGACCCGGCACACCGTAACACAACTTGGAACAAGCGGGTAGCTATCTCAAAAAACAATCAACAACTAAAAAAACCGCGACCTGGCATGTAGTAGTACACAATTTTAAACGATTGTTTTGATGGAGTGAAAAAGGAAAACTACCCCACTACGTATATATAGGCCGGAGCCTCCGCGCTTGCTTGCTAGGGTTGCTCTATTCACACACTCTCATCCTCTCCAGATCTAAACAAGATAGGGGTAGTAACACTATCTTTCTCCCTTCAAAAAACACCGACTTTCTATCCTCACCGATGGTTACAGATCCGGACATATCCCCCTCCGCCGGTGAAGGGGAGGAGGGGCAGCGTTTAGGCCGTCGTCAACAATGAGGGAGGAGACCCACTATCGGCCGCACCGTTATCTCTGTCCGAGCGCCGGCACAGGAGGTCCTCCGATCCCTTCGTCGTTGCCTGTGGGCAGATCCGGCCTCCCACCGCCCACCTATCCACATTCCGACAACCGTCAGGTGTATCTTCGTTCGAAACCGCCTTAGCTCTACTTCCCCAGCTCACTACGTCGCTGTATGTGCATCATTTTCTACCTCTCAGCCCCTCTCGATCGGATGGTCCAACGTCACATTTTTTCTATTGTTAGAGGTAAAGCTACTTCATGGAGTCGAATCTTCTACTCCCTCCATCCGAAAATACTTGTCATTGAAATGGATGTATCTAGATGTATTTTAGTTCTAGACACATCCATTTTGATGACAAGTAATTCCGGATGGAGGGAGTACTTGGTTCAAACAAGAAATAAAGTGGGGGTGGGGGAATTTAGTATGTACATCGGACTTGCTACAAACAGGAAGGAAAGGGGGTGAAAGTAGTACAGACTGGTCATCCAACCAGTCTCTTGGTCAAAAAGGGAAATATAGGGGTAACGCTGTACACAGTGGTATGACCAGGACTAGATTTGCTATCCACACATAGGAGTAGGTGGCTAGAGTGAACAAAAATGGGGCCAACCCAGATATGTTTCTTAGATGTTTGTTTCTCGGGGCAACAAACTATGAATCACCACTTTATGCCCCTGTTTACATACATGGTGCTGGACTGCTGGTGCACCCACTGTTCTTAATCTAATGTCCCTGGTAAAAATGAAGTCATGCCACTATTATAAGCCATGACAAGTTTAGCCAAATGTTCTTACCTGTAATTGTTTGAGACTCTGACTGTTTCCTCTATGCCTTTTTGTGCAAACAGGGATATCCAATTCACCTGGTTGCTGTTGTGACCTTTTGGTGCACTACACAAAACTCTTATTAAAAGAAGTGACTTTTGTGTTGTTTAACTGGAATGTCAGAATGGAACAGTTGGTTCATTTTGGTGGAACTGCACAAAGGGAGATCTGTGTTCCAATCCTCATCATCCATATTAGCGCCATAACCTTCCTTTAGGTAAGAATGATATTTAATGCATGTGTTCATCTCTATTTTTCGACTGCCATGAGAAAATAATGCTGTTTTTTACTAGTAAACTTGTACTCCCTCACTGACAAAACCAATTCTGAATTAGAAGGCCAATCATGTACTTGGTTTCACCAACTGGTGAGGAGAAAGAGAAACAGAGCATGAAGAGGAAGAAGAAGAAGAATAAACAGTGCCAAGGCGATCTTGCTGAAGCCAGAGGCCTCAGTCGAGGCCATTCAAGGGCTCCGGTAACGACTACCTTACATGTGAGACGATCCTCTAGGGAGCTCTTCCACTTCTGTTGTCTCACTTAATTAATTAGGAGTACTTAAGTACCACTAATTTATTACTCCCTAATTTTCCTGTTGGAGTTAAACAAATCTTTAGTAGGTCCCTATGCTGAATCATGTACGTGTGTATGTTTGTCTATGGAGGTGAATCATGTGGTGGAGCAGGGAGGGAATATTATTAGCGTCATGACATAATAGTGCTATTGTTTTGCATATCAATTTATTGCCATTGGTTCAATGAGGCAATGTTTTGTGTATTGTCCATCATGAATTTGATGCTACTGTTTGAGTAATATGCTAATGTCTTCCTATCCTTTCTCACTAAGCTAATGAAGGTTTCACCTTGTTCCCACTTGTGCAAACAGGGATCATGTTTGTGCCAATCATACATTTTAGTGGAACTACACAAGACAATACAATGAACTGTATCCCAGCCAGTGCTTTAACTCTGCTGGAAGTTCTTGATAATCTTTCGATATAATCTCAGCACTGGTAAACAAGAGTGATTTCAACCATACATTTGAAGTGCACAAAAATATATACTATTGTGTGATTCCAGTGAGTGCTTTATCATCTCTTATGGGACTACACGAATAAGCTTTTTTTCTCAGGTTGGTACGGGCCTAAGGCCTTCATCCATATTAGTTTGCTATTTGTATCGTGCTACTGTCATGGGAAACTCCTTTATCTTTGCACGTTAAAGTTTTGCAACCTATGATAAATGGCAATGCTTTGAGTGTTGAGTTGAGCTAATTAGCACTGATTAAATAAACTAATACCTCTCTTTAAGCAAGACTACTATGTTGCTAACTTTACCCATTAAGATAATGAGGGTTCTTCTATTTGTTAGTGTATGTTTCATCAACTAGTCCCACTATTACAGTAATCTCACTCTCTCAATATATGTGCCAACAGGGATGCTCGATTTTGGTTGAACTGCACAAAAACTTTGTGTGCTTCATTGCCTCGACAGCTTCCGTCCTTTCCTGTCAGTCGCTAATCTCCGCTTGCTTTGTTCCTTTGCTATCAGTCGCTTGGCTTATCTCGGCTTCCAGTCAAAGGAAATAGTAATTGATATGCTACCTCACACAGGTTGGTACTGGTCTTTATACTAATTATTATGCCTGTCATATGTATTGGTAATTTGGTATTGTGCTACTGTTTGCCGATTTCATAAAGGAGTAATTTGGAGCCTGAACTCGCAGGCAAATCATTACATCGGGTGATTTCAATAGAACTGCACAAAATGATCAGATGGACAGGTACTTATGCTGCTGCTATGTACTCCAAAGTTCACTCAGACAAGCATCGATGTTGACAAGAAGTGCCTATATTCATTCGAGTATCAACCGGCGTCAACCAATTGTCAAACTCCAAGTATTAGGAGAGTGAACGCCAAAAAATATTGCTTGGTGCATAGCCCAGAAAAACGCAGTCCAGTCTTTGGTCCCAACTTGTGCCTTTTGGTTATCGGCATATATGGTAGCGAACTATATGGCATGGAGTCTAAAGATTTCAGACAAGTTGGTTGACGCGTATATTCATCTGGCACTTAATCAGTCTGCCCGCCAAGGATACTCCATTTTAGTTGAACCGCACAAAAAATTTGGGTGGTTCATTTTCTCAACCGCCTCCTTTCTCGTCTACAATGTAGAATTTTGGCGAGATACAAGACCAAGATGAGCCAGTAAACTAGTTGGATGAAAGTAGTGGCCAAGTTGCTCAAACCTCCCTCGGCACGAGGCCACTATTTGAGGATAAACCTACAAGAAAAGTTCAGATTGTCTGTGCTGCCTCTTATGTACTCGAAAGTTTACTCGTACAAGAACTAATTTTAGCAAGAAGTACCTCCGATTGAACACCATTTACCAGTCTGTACCCTAGGTAATTAAAGTTCATCCATGGATCATATTGGCTGTGATCTCAATCATTTGGATGCATAAACATACTGAACATGTGTATATCTGAATCTTTTTGTGAATTATGTATGAATATTGTCGTGTGATCTATCAATCATTTGGATGCATAGATATGTTGAGCTTGTGTATATATGAATCTTTTGAGTTGTTGATAGTGAATGTCGGCTATGAATATGAACGTGTCCTGTGAACCTGAGTTTGATATGAATGTTTACCTTTTCTGTTGTATTTGTGTGTAAACTGGTTAGTATGCCTATTGTGGGGTATAAAACACAGGTCTCTTATAAAAGTAATGTTGTGTCCAATTTATGTTTTCCCTTCTAACCACATTATATACACTAGCAAAAGGGCCCGTGCGTTGCAACGGGAAAAAAATATGGCACACACTTACGTTCTATTCTTCTTTACCGGGTCTGTCATTACATGTGCTCCGGTGTAATAACATCGTAAATTACCAAACTGCCTTAGGAGTTTTTGTCTCAGGCACCACAGTGAGAATGATTGACAATATGAGCATCACCAGCCTGAAGAAAGTTGTTGTTGTTATGACCGGCATGGCCAAGAGGATATATGATGCGCACTGACATCCAACAACAACATTTCTCATGGTTTCGTTTTTTTCTGAACCAGTGCTATATTTGATTATTTGGCACAAAAAAGTTGTAATTCTTTCACTCCAACTATGGCCAACATGGCTCGTCATTCTTCCAAAAGATGTCCCTTATGATATTTTTTTAGAAAAAAGGAGTGCATTATCTCCTTGTTGTCGTCTAACTGAAGGAAACTGAATATGAAATGTTAAGTGTATATAGACTGACCCACTCGGAGTGCATACAAAAATATTTTTATCCAAGTCGTCAGTGCCAACACTGTACCTTCAATGTCCATCTGCATCTACACGGCTAGGTCTAATCTTAAGCAAGAATGAAACTACCAAGCAAACTGAGATAACAGCATGTAGCCGACCCCGGGCAGCAGGTGATCAGGGATCATCAGCAGAGAAACACGAAGTCGAGTGACGACCGCCGAGCTTGGCCAGGCCCATCTCACTCTCGTGGCTGTCGTGGTGGCTCCCGGGCCTCTCCGTGGCTCCTCCACTCCGAGTCCACAGCCCGACCTCGGCATTCCGCCTCCATCCTCCTCCGCCCTCTGTCCCGCGTGCTCCTCCACACCTCCCTCTCCAAGCCAACGGATCCGACCTTCCCCTCGCTGGACCCGGTCCACCACGAGCCTCAAGCCACCCTGCTGCCGCTCTTGTGTCCATGTCGTGTGTGGTGTAGAGGGGCCAGTGTGTGGAACAGGCTGCGTCGCAGGCATCTGCGCGCTGCGCCTCCGCTTCCTCACCCCGGCGAACGCGAGACTGAACAGCTTCGTGCCGGACTACCGTTTTGTTGTACAATTTCCCTTGGTTCTCATTCTGTGTTTGTTGATTCAAGAGGCTCATTGTTGATATGCAATTTTCCTAGGTATATAAACTGGTAGACTTTCATGTAAGCAATCGAGGTGGGATTACTCCGAGTACATGTGTGAAAATCAGGTAAGGTACAGATACAGAAGCGTGCATGCAGGCCGAAACATGCGTGCAGGACCAATAAGAGAATGTGGACGTGGACCAATTGGATGGACAAAGTTTTTAGTATCGCCTCGCAGCAATTGGACAGACTGTCGATCAAAACTAACGGAAAAAACTGAAAGCGTAAATTCACAGAAAGAAGCGTATTGTGACGGTGAACCCAAAGAGTCAATCCGTGCTTTATTATTAGGGAAAGATTTATATTATTACTATTATCGTATATTTTATAGAGACTTATATTTACATTATAAAAACATCCCACGTGTTATTAACTTATAAAAGTAAATGTTTAACGGAAGTTGGCAAGGAAAATCCTGGTTGTTTTTGACTCACAGGCAAGGAAAATCCTGGTGATTGCGTACAAAAGCTTGTGAAGATTTTAAGGGCCAATTTAATGATAACGCACTCATTTTTATTTTGAGCAATAACTCGCTAATTTCTAAATTATATATATATAACGTGCCTCTCTAGTTTATTCTTTGACATTAATTGCTCCTTCTAACATAACATTATATATATAACGAGCCCACCTAATACGTGTATTTCAAGGAAGTGCAAATGGGCTGGGATTTCTTAGAAAATATAAACAGGCCTGATTGACGCGAAATTATTTGTTCACCCAGCCCAGCAAATGGATTGTACATTCTAGAAAACATGGGTTAAATATATGCCACATTCTTGCAGGCTGACATGTGGGCCAATAGGTCGAAGCCTACGCAGGGCGTTGTCAACTTGGTCAACAAATGATTGTGTCATCCACAGCCATTGGATTTATATCCAACGGCCGGCATGCACCTTCAATCTCTCGTCTTCTTCCTCTAGCGTCGCCGCGACCGCCTGGTCCGGCCTCCGGCGGCTAGCGGCTCTGCTTAGCACGCATCGCTGCGAAGCGCTACCCCACCGCCGGCCAGGCTATCCCTCCACCCCTCGACACCTCCTGTTCTTCTCCACAGACTACAGCCCCATGCTGCAACAGAACCAGTTATAACCCTTCTCCTCCTCTCAATCTGCGACTCCACTGCCGCGTTTTCCCATCTCCGAGCCGTTCCCGTCCGGGGCCTCGCCGTCCTCCATCGCCTCACTGCGTTCGGTGCGGCGTGGTCAACAAACGAGAGTCATCGGAAGTATACTGTACGTGGGGACGCACCACGCCCATGGACGCATGCATGCAATGGAACGCGGTGAGGTCAATGTGGTCAAGGAACGACTTCCATCGGAAGTATACTGTACGCGGAGAGTCTCGGCTGGATCCATGGCCGCAGCAAGTAAGTGCCTCATTATTACGCGGAAAATAATGATTCCTCAAACTGACAGCAGGGACCCACTGGACAGGCCACCATATTTTGCGAAAAAAACGTTTGCCCCCTGACTGCTGGGACCCACCAGACGGGCCACCGTATTTCGCAAAAAAATGTTCCCCCCGCTGTCAGCTCGGACCCACTGGAAGTGCCTCCTTATTACGCATAAAAAAATGAATACTCCCCCGGCTAGCTGGGACCCATCTTGGTGGGAGGCTGACTTGTGGGTCTACTAAGTTGACGGGGACGAAGGGCTTTGTCGACTTAGTCAATATGAACGATTCTAGCTCTAGTGACCATACGATGTCCATCCAACGGCCGTAGTGCTTCTTCAACCTCTGGTCTTCTTGCTCCAGCCTCCCAAAGCAGCGCCGGTCATGCCGCATGCTCTTGCCTCCCGTGGCCGGCTGTGCTGCCGCAGAGGCCTCACCGCCCCCTACTATTCCCACCGCTGGCCAGGCCCCACAGCGATGGCAGCCTCACACCGCAGCCGAACCAGTGAACCCTCGCACTCCTCTCCGCGCGGGCTTCCACTGCCGTGTCTTCCTCGGCTCCGCGTTGTCCCCTTCCTAGGCCTCGCCGTCGTCCACTGTCGTGGTGCTCTCCGCGTGGCGTGGTCAACGTGGTTAAGGAATGATTTCCATCGAAAAAGTACTGTACGTGGAGAGGCTAACAGCTGGGTCCACGGCCACAGCCTAGTTTTTTTGTGATTTCCCAAGTAAGTCGCTTTGTCAGGCCTGTTGGGCTGCAAATCTTTCAAGACGAGGAGAGCTTTCATTTGGCTGGCCGAGAAAATGGCCCATCAGTAATGAGAAATGGGTTGTACATTTTTAAAACACATCAAACCGGCAATTAGTTTCAAATATCTTTTTTCATTTCGAGATTTTAAATTACATTCATGTTTATGCGTGGAAAATTTGTTGGATTTTATATTGATATAAATTTATTTTTAAAATCAGTTTGAATGTGAGTCGAAATTTTGGGATTAAAAACAGTTCGGACCGCACCGAAATATGCAAAATTTCGTATAATTTTTTAACCGTGGCCACAATATGGGTTGTAATGCTAAGAAAAAGAATATGGTCTCCAAAAAAACTTTAAGAATTAGCAAATGGGCTATAAATTATTAGACATAATGGCAGATGGGCTGTATGCTGTTTTCCATAGATTTGAGGCTTTCCTAAAAAAAAGTTGATGCACAAGCAGTGAATGTTGGATGTCTATCGAACGGCCGTCGTGCTTCTTCAATCTCTGCTCTTCCTGCTCCAGCCGCTCAAACAAGCACCGGCGGGACTTCCTGCTCCCTCCTCCCCGCGGCCGACTGTGCTGCCGCGCAGGCCTCACCGCGTACAGTCGTACAGTCGTACTCCCCTCCGCGTGGCAGACGAACCAGTAAACCCTCGTACAGTCGTACTCCCCTCCGTGTGGGAAACAACTGCCGAGTCTTCCCTACCTCCGTGTCGTTCCCTTCCTAGGCCTCGCCGTCGTCCACCGCCCTGGTGCTCTCGGCGCGGCCTGGTCAACATGGTCAACGACCGACACCCCCTGTTATTTTGCGGCGACGGCAGCCTCACACCGTAGCGAACCAGTGAACCCTCGTACTCCTCTACGCGTGGGCATCCACTGCCGCGTCTTCCCCGGCTCCACGTCGTCCCCTTCCTAGGCCTCGCCGTCGTCCACCGCCCTGGTGCTCTCGGCGTGGCGTGGTCAACGTGGTCAAGGAACGGCTTCCATCGGACGTGGACTGTATGTGGAGAGGCTGACAACTGGGTCAGCGACCGCAGGAAGGAAGTGCCTCCTTATTACGTGCAAAATAATTATTCCTCCACCCGACAGCGGGGACCCACCGGACGGGCCATCGTATTTTGCGAAAAAAACGTTTGCCCCTGACTGCTGGGACCCACCATCTACATCTTCGCACGCAAGGAAGTGCCTCTAGGCAAAATAAACGATTCGCCCCCCTGACTGCTGGGACCCACTAGCTACATCTTCACAGGCAAGGAAGTGCCTGACAGTCGGGACCCACCTGGTCGAAGCGTACATAGCGTTGTCATTCTGGTCGCAAATGTGTATGTACATATATACTGGTGGATGTAGAGGCGCACATGTGTTGTAGTAGAGGCGCGCATGTGTCGTAGTAGAGGCGCGCACGTAGCATGTACACGTACTTACAGCGGCCAGGGTGCAAGAAAGAAAATACGGACACGTATGTGTACATACGGCCGGGGTCTCGAACGCCTACTTGCGCATACGTACGGCCAGGGCTCATGTACATGGCTGGGTCGGAACGGAGAAACAGCGTCGTCGTCGTGTTCATGTGGAGGAACGGAATGCGTCGTGTTCATGGGGAGGCAACGGAATGCATCGTGTTCATGGGGAGTCAACGGAACGCGTGGGAGCCAACCGGCTGGGTCAAAACGAAATGCGTGGTCGTATTCATCGGGAGGGCTTGGACGGAACAGGCGATGGAAACGAGGCCTGAACGGGGTCCTGTTGATCGGGAGGGGTCTGGCGTACCGCAAAACGGAGGAAACGGACCTCCTACGGTCGAAACGGGGGTCCTGTTGATCGGGAGGGGTGTGGCGTACCGCAAAACGGACGAAACGGACCTCCTACGGTCAAAACAGGGGTCCTGTTCATCGGGAGGGGTGTGGCATACAGCAAAACGGACAAAACGGACTTGTGTTGGAGCACTACGGTCGAAACAGGGGTCTTGTTCATCGGGAAGGGTGTGGCGTACCGCAAAACGGGACTCCACGGGATACTGTTCATCTCCACCGTCGACCTCCTCCAGCCTCCACGGGCTCTTGTTCATCCAGCCTCCACCGCGCGCTACTCCACCGGCTACTGTTCAACCACCCCTCCACGGGCACCCCTCCACCGTCTACTGTTCATCCAGCCCTCCACACCACGGGGTCCTGTTCAACCACCCCTCCACGGGCACCCCTCCACGGGCACCCCTCCACCGTCTACTGTTCATCCAGCCCTCCACCACACCACGGGGTCCTGTTCATCCAGAGGCAACGCCACCGCTCATTGTTCATCCAAACCTCCCTGCAACACTCACTGTTCATCCCAGAGGCAGCATTGATTGGCTTCAGTTAGTAGCAGTAGCAAAGGAGTCGCTCGATCGGGTTCAGTTAACAGCCACCGATCGATCGCTCGGGTTCAGTAACGCGTAGCCTGCAGTGCAATCGCTCGGGTTCAGTTAGAGCCCAACGCCTCGCTCGGGTTCAGTTAGAGCCAAAGCCTCGCACACACGCGCGTACGTGTACGAGAGAAACGTGCATCGCTTGGCCCCCGACCTCCCACCATAACCGGGAACTCCCCGAAATTTTCCTCCCCCTCGCTTCTACCACGGTTTTTTCCGTCATGGACGGCCCAAAGAATGTCATGCAGCTGCGTCTCCGGCCCGCCCAGGACGAAAAGCCCATTTTCTGTCATGATTTTTTCTCATAGAAGTAGGAGCCCACCACATTTATGATGATACCGGGTTTTGTCACAATAATCGTCATAGAAGTGTCATATGTATGACAGAAAAAATTCGTTCGGCCCAAAATGTCACGGATGTGTCTTTTTTTGTAGTGTTTGCTCTTGCATCATTGTATTTACTCATACCAACTAATTTCAAATTTGAAGGATGCAATTGAAACTCCAATGGTGCAACAGGTATGTTTTAAACCTGTTTCTTTAATGTGTTTGCTGTTTTAACTTGCTCTATGTTGATTTCAGTTTCAATTGAATAAACAGTTATGTTCTCATGACATGCACATTACAAGTGTTGTTATTGCTGTGTAGTTTCCTGGACTTATACTCTGTCTATGCTGCTTTGTAGTAAATAGATATGATTCGAATTGTCTCTATCTTGATTTGGCAACATAAACTAGAATGATATAGACCATTCGGTGACCATACTACATAGATATATGTTTGTTTTGTGCTGTTATCTTGTCCACCTTACTACTAAACTGGTTTGCCAAAATGAGTTTCATATACAACATGGTAAACCTATGATGTGTTTGTTTGTTTCTCTTTTAGAACGCGGATAAAATATTGGAGAAGAGTACCCCGTTATGCAATGGTAAAGGAAGTAATGCAGATAAGGTTCAAGATAGTGAGACATCCCTGTTGGTCTCCAAGAAAGCTGATAGAGACTATATTGAAGAGACAACCCCAAAGTCCTGTCTTGATGTAGTGTTCGAGTTACTAGCTACTGCTGCTGGCACCAGCTCTTCGAACTCGCTGCCTGAATCAGTTCGGCTTCTTGAGTCTCAACTTTAACTTGAAAGACATTGATCAGATGTTATGCGACAGGAAGCCAAAGGACTGAGGAAGTCCCTACAGAATTCAGATGCATACTTTCTGGTGCAACAGCAAGTGCTGGAGGATTTAAGCGCCAAACAAGAGAAAGTTAATAAGCTTGCTAAGCATCTTGCTAGAATTATGGGTACCCAAGATATCGTTTCTTGAGCTCTTCTGAAGTGGTTTCAGTTCTGGACTTGTTTTGCTGCGGCGTTCATTTGCACTGGTTGCCAACTTTGACAACCAGTGTATATGATATGCGGCTTTGTTCCCTATATTTGCACTGGTGGCGAACTTTGATGCCCAATGGATGCAATATGTGTAATAGCGTGATAGCCTAGCGTAAGTTGCTTGCTTATTTATTTCCTTGTTGTCTTGTTTATTTGTTTGCTTGTAGGCAGTGCAGTTCTTTTTCCGCGGTTTGCTAGTAGCCGCAATAACCTATTTTTTAAAACTAGGCCACAATAACCATGGGCTACATATTTACTGTATTTAGCATGGGCCTCCTATGGGCCATAGAAACAATGGGCCTTCTAAGGGCCATAGAAATGATGGGCCTTCTACGGGCGTAGCATCAATGGGCCTTCTACGGGCCGTATGATCGATCGACCAAACATGGGCCAATAACAGACCGCATTATGGGTCATAAACAGGCTAGATTTGAAATCGTCCGTTCATGGGCCAACCATAACGGGCCATCATTAATCAGCCGTATTTGATGATGTTATGAAAACAGCCCAAAGGATTAACGGGCCGCAAATGGACCAATTGTAACCACGGGCTGAATTTGGCCCACAAGCAGAAAAGGCCAGTAACGGGCCATAAGTAACCGAATGCTGGAAATAAGCCCAAGAATAAAAGGTCCCTGAGAAGGCCGAAAGATAACACGGTTTGGAAACGGCCCAATGAATAATGGGCCATTAATGGGTATAAAGTGGTACATTGTTCATTGCAGGCCAGCTTCACCACGAGTCGTTAATGGGCCAAGAGTTACAAATAGCCTCGTATGGGCCGAAAGACATCATGGGCCGTACATGGGCTAGAAGTTACAATGGGCTGGAATCATATTGGACGACCCAGATGAAGCTACTGGGCTTAATTCCGATAGGCCATAATGGGTCGTGAGTTAGCGGGCCGTAAATGGGCTATATACGAACAGGTTGTTAACATGCTTTCCGTGGGTTGGCCCGTTACCTTTTGACCAAGTCAAACGGGTCGGCCTTTTCACCGGAATGGGCCTCTGTTGGGCCGTGCCACGTCTCGACGTATCATAGGCGCCTCCTGTCCAATGAATGGATGGCATCTGTCCCAACGGTGAGCCAACACGTGTTTTCTCCAGCCAATGAAAATTTTACATGTGGAAAATCCTCATTGGTCCGAGCTGTTAACAGGTTATGGATCCAAAACCGGATCCGATAGCGTAACGGCAACCCGTTACGGTGGATGCCACATGTTGATCACCCTTGACGAAAGCACTTCTATGACGCGTGATTTATCATCATGGAAGTGGACACTTCCGTGATGATAATTTTGGTAATGTCATGGAACACTTCTACGACAGCACATGTATGACTATCTTGATTCTGTCATAAAATTGTCATGGATGTACATGCATTATAGAAAACGTGACCTACTGTGACAAACACGTATCATCACGGAAGTGTCTTTTTTTGTAGTGATAGATATGAAAGTAAAGATTGCAAAATAGTGGATCAGGAACTAATATGATGGAAAATAGAAGATCAGAAACTAGTATAATGGAAAATAGACCCGGAGGCCATAGGTTTCACTAGAGGCTTCTCTCTTGAAGGAATATATATATATATATATATATATATATATATATATATATATATATATATATATATATATATATATATATATAATACGGTGGGTGAACAAATTACTGTCGAGCAATTGATAGAAAACTGCAAAGTTATGACGATATCAAAGGCAATGATTATGTAATATAGGCATCACGTCCGTGTCAAGTAGACCGACTCCTGCCTGCATCTACTATGATTACTCCACACATTGACCGACTCCTGCCTGCATCTACTACGATTACTCCACACATCGACCGACTCCTACCTGCATCTAGAGTATTAAGTTCATGGAGAACATAGTAACGCTTTAAGTAAGATGACATGATGTAGAGGAATAAACTCAACCGATATAATGTAAACCCCATCTTTTTATCCTCTATGGCAACAATACAATACGTGCCTCGCTACCCCTACTGTCATTGGGTGAGGACACCACAAGATTGAACCCAAAGCTAAGCACTTCTCCCATTGCAAGAAAAACCAATCTAGTTGGCCAAACTAAAACCGATAGTTCGAAGAGAATTACAAAGATATCAAATATGCATATAAGAATTCAGAGAAAATTCAAATAATATTCATAGATAAGTTGATCATAAATCCAAAATTCATCGGATCTCGACAAACACACCGCAAAAGAAGATTACATCGGATAGATCTCCAAGAACATCGAGGAGAACATGGTATTGAGAATCAAAGAGAGAGACGAAGCCATCTAGCTACTAGCTATGGACCCGTAGGTCTGAGGTAAACTACTCACGCTTCATCTGAGGTAAACTACTCCCGCTACTAGCTATGGACCCGTAGGTCAGGGGGTCACCGAGGGGCCCACAAGGTAGGGGGCGTGCCCTACCCCATGTGCGCGCTCTCCACCCTTGTGGCCGCTTAGTGGCTCTTCTGTCTTGATCTAAAAGTCTCCTGGGTGTCTTCTGGTCCAAGAAAAATCATCGCGAAGGTTTTATTCCATTTGGACTCCATTTGTCATGCCTTTTCTGCGAAGCTAAAAAAGTAGAAAAAAGACATAAACTGGCACTAGGCTCTAGGTTAATAGGTTAGTCCCAAAAATAAGATAAAATAGCATATTAATGCATATAAACATCCAAAACAGATAATATAATAGCATGGAACAATCAAAAATTATAGATACATTGGAGACATATCAGTGTGTGGCATCCCCTCCCCTCCCCTCATATATATAGGTGGACGGGAGGGGAGGCAGCCATAGGGCGCTCCCCAAGGGGTTGACGGCTGCCCTAGGCGCCTGCCTAGGTGCGCCCCTTCCATATTTGGTGCATGGGGAAGGATAGTTAGGTCGGCTGCCCTAGGGTGCCTCCTTCTGGCACGCGGGCAGGGGAGGTGGAGCGCGCCCACCCCCTTGTGGGCTGGTGCGTGATGCGGCTTAAACTACGTCGGTATTTCATCAAAGAGGAATGGATAATGCAGCACAGCTACGGTACGTATTTCCCTTAGTGATGAGACCAAGGTTATTGAACCAGTAGGAGAACCACGCAACACTATGTAAACGGTACCTGCACACAAAGAACAAATACTTGCAACCCGACGTAAAAGAGGGGTTGTCAATCCCTCCTGGGTAAATATATAGATGAAATTGTAGTAGATTGGATAAATAGATCTCATGTGGACGCAAGATAAAATAACCCTTATTCTTAGGAACAAAAAAAAACTTTGTAGCTTTAGTAGGAGGAAAATCTTGAATCGTCTTAACGGAGGAAAATGCGGAACCCAAAGTTGGTAATAATATCTTCTAATTTGCCAATTCTAGTAGAATCTTGATCTATCTTTTCATTAACTATGGGTTCCTTTTCTCTAAGATTCTTTAAAGTAACTCCTACCTTAGATCCATGTTGAGTAATCTGATTATGAATCTTTTTATCCAAATTTTCAATCAACTCTATGGTAGCAATTTTATTCTCAATAATATCAAGCCTTTGCATCACATGTTCCAAGGTTAAAACAGTTCCATTGATCATAAGAGATGGTGGGCCTAACAAATCTATCATGGCATTATAAGAATCAAAAGTATGGCACCCCAAGAAATTTCCCCGGTAATGGTATCTAGAACGTATCTATTCCAAGGAGTAATGCCCACATAAAAATTGCGAAGAAGAACGACAATAGATTGCTTTCGAGTATATCTATTCTGAGCATTGCAAATTCTATACCAAGCATCTTTCAAAGTTTCTCCCTCCCTTTGCATAAAGTTAAGAACCTCATCATAGGGAGTGCTAACAATGATGGGGGTAGTAGCCATGAAAGCAAGACAAGCGATCTAACCTATGAGAAAACAAAAACACAAATGAAAAGACGAACGGAAGACGAGCGAAGAAAAGGGCAAATCTTTTCGAAAATCATTTTAGAAGTTGGGGAGAGGAAAACGAGAGGAAAATGGTGAATAATGTAATGTGAGAGAATGAGAGTTTATGATGGGTACTTGGTGGGCTTGACTTGGTGTAGATCTCCCCGGCAACGATGCGAGAAATTCTTCCTGCTACTTCTTGTGCTTGTGTTGGTTTTCCCTTGAAGAGGAAAGGGTGATGCAGCAAAGTAGAGATAAGTATTTCCCTCAGTTTGAGAACCAAGGTATTAATCCAGTAGGAGAAGAACACACAAATCACCTAATACCTGCACAAATAATCAAACACTTGCACCCGATGCGATAAAGGGGTTGTCAATCCCTTCACGATCACTTACAAAGGTGAGATCTGACAGAAATAGATACATAAAACTAAACAAAAGATAAAATATTTTTGGGTTTTTTGTTGTATAGATATGAAAGTAAAGATTGCAAAATAGTACATCAAAAACTAATATGATGGAAAATAGATTATCAGAAACTAGTATGATGGAAAATAGACCCGGAGGCCATAGGTTTCACTAGAGGCTTCTCTCTTGAAGGCAAATATATAATACGGTCGAGCAATTGATAGAAAAGCGCAAAGTTATGACGATATCCAAGGCAATGATTATGTAATATAGGCATCACGTCCGTGTCAAGTAGACCGGCTCCTTCCTGCATCTACTACTATTACTCCACACATCGACCGACTCCTGCCTGCATCTAGAGTATTAAGTTCATGAAGAACAGAGTAACGCTTTAAGTAAGATGACATGATGTAGAGGAATAAACTCAAGAAATATGATGTAAACCCCATCTTTTTATCCTCGATGGCAACAATACAATACGTGCCTCGCTACCCCTACTGTCACTGGGTGAGGACACCGCAAGGTTGGACCCAAAGCTAAGCACTTCTCCCATTGCAAGAAAAACCAATCTAGTTGGCCAAACTAAACCGATAGTTCGAGGAGAATTACAAAGATATCAAATCATGCATATAAGAATTTAGAGAAGATTCAAATAATATTCATAGATAAGCTGATCATAAATCCATAATTCATCGGATCTCGACAAACACACCGCAAAAGAAGGTTACATCGGATAGATCTCCAAGAACATCGAGGAGAACATGGTATTGAGAATCAAAGAGAGAGAAGAAGCCATCTAGACACTAGCTATGGACCCGTAGGTCTGAGGTAAACTACTCACACTTCATCGGAAGAGCAATAGAGTTGATGTAGATGCCCTCCGTGATCGAATCCCCCTCCGGCAGGATGTCGGGAAAGGCCCCAAGATGGGATCTCACGGGAACAGAAGGTTGCGGCGGTGGAAAAGTGTTTTCGTGGATGCTTCTGTAGGTTCGGGAATATATGTGAATGTATAGGAGGCAGAACTAGGTCAGGGGGTCACCGAGGGGCTCACAAGGTAGGGGGCGTGCCCTACCCCTTGGGCGCGCTCTCCACCCTTGTGGCCGCTTACAGGCTCTTATGTCTTAATCTTCAAGTGTCCTGGGTGTCTTCTGGTCCAAGAAAAATCGTCGCAAAGGTTTTATTCCATTTGCATCCATTTGGTATTCCTTTTCCGCAAGTCTAAAAAACATAAAACTGGCACTGGGCTCTAGGTTAATAGGTTAGTCCCAAAAATAATATAAAATAGCATATTAATGCATATAAAACATCCAAAACAGATAATATAATAGCATGGAACAATAAAAAATTATAGATATGTTGGAGACGTATCAGTGTGTGGCATCCCTCCCCTCCCCTCATATATATAGGTGGAGGGGGAGGGGAGGCAGCCCTAGGGCGCTCCCCAAGGGGCCGACGGCTGCCCTAGGCGCCTGCCTAGGTGCACCCCCTTCCATATTTGGTGCATGGGGGAAGGATAGGGGAGGCCGGCTGCCCTAGGGCGCCTCCTTCTGGCGCGCGGGCAGGGAAGGTGGAGCGCGCCCACCCCCCTTGTGGGCTGGTGCATGGTGAGGCTTAAACTACGTCGGTATTTCCCCAAAGAGGAAGGGATAATGGAGCACAGCTATGGTACATATTTCCCTCAGTGATGAGACCAAGGTTATTAAACCAGTAGGAGAACCACGCAACACTATGTAAACGGTACCTGCACACAAAGAATAAATACTTGCAACCCGACGTAAAAGAGGGGTTGTCAATCCCTCCCGGGTAAAAAGATAGATGAAATTGTAGTAGATTGGATAAATAGATCTCGCGGGGACACGAAGTAAAATAAATAAATAAAAATTACAGTTAGGTATCATTGGGTTTTTGGATTAATAGATCTAGAAATAAAAGCGAATAAAAATAGATCTCGAAGGCAAATATGATAAAGAAGAGACCCGGGGGCCGTAGATTTCACTAGTGGCTTCTCTCGAGAAAAATAGCATACGATGGGTAAACAAATTACTGTTGGGCAATTGATAGAACTTCAAATAATCATGATGATATCCAGGCAATGATAATTATATAGGCATCACATCCAAGATTAGTAGACCGAATCCTACCTGCATCTACTACTATTACTCCACACATCGACCGCTATCCAGCATGCATCTAGTGTATTAAGTTCATGGAAAAATGGATTGATGCAATAAGAACGATGACATGATGTAGACAAGATCTATTCATGTAGGAATAGACCCCATCTTGTTATACTTAATAGAAACGATACATACATGTCATTTCCCCTTCTGTCACTGGGATTGAGCACCGTAAGATCGAACCCATCACAAAGCACCTCTTCCCATGGCAAGAAAAATCGATCTAGTCGGCCTAACTAAACCAAAGATTCGAGGAAGAAATACGAGGCTATAAGTAATCATGCATATAAGAGATCAAAACTCAAATAACTTTCATGGATAAAATAGATCTGATCATAAACTCAAAGTTCATCGGATCCCAACAAACACGCCGCAAAAAGAGAAACATTAAACAGATCTCCAAGAGACCATTGTATTGAGAATCAAAAGAGAGAGAGGAAGCCATCTAGCTACTGCCTATGGACCTATAGGTATACAATGGACTACTCACACATCATCGGAGAGGCACCAATGAGGATGATGTACCCCTCTGTGATGGTGTCTCGATTGGATTTGTGGTTTTTGGAACTTGCGGCGGCTGTAATTGTGTTTCATCGACTCCCCTAGGGTTTTTGGAATATTTGGGTTTTTTATAGAGCAAAGAGGCGGTGTGGGAGGCCACTGAGGTGGGCACAACCCACCAGGACGCGCATAGGCCCCTAGGCACGCCCAGGTGGGTTGTGCCACCCTCAAGGCACCCCTCTGGTACTTCTTTGGCCCATCCTATGTCTGTTGGCCCAGAAAAATTCTCCAAGAAGTTTTGCTGCGTTTGGACTCCATTTGGTATTGATTTTCTGCAAAGTAAAAAGCAAGCAAAAAACAACTGGCACTGGGCACTATGTCAATAGGTTAGTCCCAAAAAATGATATAAAGTTGCTATAAAATGATTGTAAAACATCCAAGAATGATAATATAATAGCATGGAACAGTCAAAAAATATACATACGTTGGAGATGTATCAGCATCCCCAAGCTTAATTCCTGCTCATCCTCATGTAGGTAAATGATAAAAACAGATTTTTATGTGGAATGCTGCCTATCATGTTCATCACATATTCTTTTCTTTTGTAGCATGGACATTTGTACTTTTATATGATTCAAAGCAATAGTCTAGTTTTGACATGAAGATTTCAATACTCAAGCATATCAACAAGCAACCATGTCTTTCAAAATGTCAACACTAAAGCAAGTTATCCCTAGCCCATTATGCTCAATCATTGATCCATTCATGAAACACACTCGCATATTAGCTACACCCAATGCTCAAGTACGATCATAGTGCCCCTTAGTTGGTGCTTTATATGAGAACATGGAGACTCAAATAAAAAATAAAAGTTGCATAAAGCAAATAGAAAGGCCCTTCGCAGAGGGAAGTAGGGATTTATAGAGGTACCAGAGCTCAAAGCGAAAAAGATAGAGATAAAAATTTTTGGGTGGCATGCCTTTCCTGTCAACGAAAACGATCGAGTGGTTCCCAATTGTCGGTGTCAAAACCGGCGGATCTCGGGTAGGGGGTCCCGAACTGTGCGTCTAGGATTGATGGTAATAGGAGGCAGGGGACACGATGTTTTACCCAGGTTCGGGCCCTCTTGATGGAGGTAAAACCCTACGTCCTGCTTGATTAATATTGATGATATGGGTAGTACAAGAGTAGATCTACCACGAGATCAGAGAGGCTAAACCCTAGAAGCTAGCCTATAGTATGATTGTTGTATATGATCTATCGACTAGCCTGGCCTCGGTTTATATAATACACCAGAGGCCCAGGATAACAAGAGTCCTAGCCGAATACGCCAGTGGGGAGGAGTCCTTGTCTTGATCACCAAGTCTTGTGGAATCTTCCATGTATGTGGCAGCTATCCGAACTGGCCCATGAGTATACGGCCATGGGAGTCCTCGGCCCAATCTAACAGATCGGGAGACGACATGGTGAGTACCCCCTAGTCCAGGACACCGTCAGTAGCCCCCTGAACCGGTCTTCAAGTTAGGGACGCTCCTCGATTCTTCCGAACTATTCTTCATTGTCGGTTGTCGGTCTTGAAAACTGGTTCAACAAATCTTCTCATCTTCGATCTTGAGGATCGCCGAAATGCATTCGGCGAGTTTACACGTCGGGTATCCAAGGAGCCCCTTTAAGTTTCCGGCCTTTATCAATGCCTTGTTATTTTTATGCCACACCTCAGGTTTGACGTTTTTCCCAGGAGGCAGTGTCCTCTTGCGTCCGAGTTCTAACGCCGGACTGCATTCGAGGTATTTTTTGCAGCCGAGCACCAATGTTGGATTGCTTTCGAGCTCCAACGCTGAAATGTATCCTAGCTCCAACGCCGAAATATATCCGAGCTCCAACACTGAAATATATCCGAGCTCCAACGTCGGATTGTGTCCAAGCTCCAACGTCGGACTATATCTGAGGTGTCATATCACCTTGGTTCAAAAAAGTTGAAGGAGTTTAGCCGAGCTTAATGCCGGAAATGCCCTCTATGGAGCCAGCCACTAGCGCCCAAGCTTTATTCCAGACTGCTTCCGAGGTGGTGCACCACCCTGACTGTGGACCGATTTTTGTCAATATTTTTTATTGGTGCAATTTATTCTCTGCTGAGATATATAGCCAGTAGCCCTCAAGGTGTGTATCAGACTAAAACCCGAGATGCACCTAAAGGATGACGTAAGACTGCTGATCCCAGTAGCCGCTGAGACTCAGGTTGATTTGCAAAATCGGCCTGAGGATCAAGTCCTAGCTCGGCAGAACACTTCGGGACACAAAAAGTGGCATGCTCGGTCCTCGAGACTCAGGTTAGGTGCGGTCGACCAACCTGAGGATCAAAAACTCCTCGGCAACTATATTGCACTTAAAATTTTCTGCATTCAACAGACAATGCAGTAGCCCCCGAGACACTGGTTGAGTGGCAACACCAGATCAGGGGATCGATGTGCCCCTTTAATATTTGTAAATAATAAGCCCGAAGCCCAGTAGCCCCCGAGCCTTAATGCGGGCACGGGTGGCCGAATTAAGGATCGATATCCATAGTAAAATCACAAATTATGTGTAATGACTCTATGTATCCAAGTACTTTACGTCATTAACGCTCGGATCCGTATTGTACAAAACTTTGTTGACCGACCATCGGCTTCCACCTCCTCGGCTAGTAGCCGAGGAGTGTTTGTCCTACTTTATAAAGCCTTTATGAGCGCAAAGATTTACGACAAACAAGGCAATCTGGCCATACGGTTTTATAAACAAAGGTACGCAGAAAGATATGTTATAATACTGTTTAACATAAGAAACGTCTTCCAAAGAAAATAGTCCCGCTATCGGTTCCTTTCTTTGGGCTGTCATGCTAAGCATGATCATAAAACCTCAGCTCTAATGTAAGAGCAAAATATTGAGGATTTTTTTTGGGAGGCCAGTTACTAGCCCCCGGTAGTGTTCGGCGACAGTCGAGGTCAAGCCGTAAGCACTTCGGCCAATGTTATGAATGGCCCGTCATTTAACACAGTCATCGAATCGTTGACCGGTTTACGCTTATTGTGACAGTCAGTTTTTGGCTTTCTCCACTAAGGTGCTTAACCATGTGAGCTGGAAGCACAATCGCAGTGGTTCTCCCTTTGCACACCTAGCCGAACAAAGCGGAACGTATGAGGCAAGCGCAGGAGCCGGGCAACCCAACTACTGACCGAAGACACAATTCGAAACCGATGCATATTTAGCAATATCCGAGAATGTTTTTGCCGAATCTCTAAAGGTGTCCGACAATGCACTGCGAGACTTGTGCTGAAAACACACAAATAGTTTAAAAGTGCCATAAGCTTGGAAAACCAAAAAACGTCAGTAAAAACTTGACGTCCGAACAAGATCAAGTGTTCGGTGCCAATCCAAAAATTGGGGGGGAAATGTGCTTCTGTCGTGCATTAATATTACACATCCGATCTCAAGACTTCAAGCGGGTCAGCCTACGGCTGCAGCCTCCTATCCCGAAGGCGGAGTGCTTCTCATTAGACCAGTTTAGCGAACTAAACTCGAGTGGTCACTGGAGAGAAAATGGGTTATCTGGCTATTGACCACACACTCACGTCGAAAAAGGAGCGATAGAAAAAGACTTTGCAACGACCAAGAAGAAAACACATTACTATAAAATAGCTCATATAAATTTTAAGAGCCCCCAAGTGACCTGGGTAAAAGAATTTTATGTATAATGATTGTATGTATCGAAGTACTTATATCATATTTGTGTTCACCCGAACTTTAAACGCGTTTTAACCGACCGTCGGCTTCTCCCTCTTCGGCCAAGGGCCGAAAAATGTCATGTACTCCGCCTGTCGAGAGTATCGACGGTGTTTCCGATGACCAGGCAATCAGGCCATAAGGCTATAACAGACAAAACGTGCTCAGGGAACTTATGCTATATTACTGACGAAGTGTAAGAAGCATCTTCATAGAAAATAGTACCCCCACTGATACCTTTCTTCGGTGCTCATTGTTACTATGAGACTTGTGCAATAGATTTTTTGTACTCATGAGTTTCGTTGTGTGCCGACCATGATTGAAAACAATAAGAGCGCTAGCTTTTGGCTTCACCCAGTCTGAGGTCAGAGCTCGGAGGACCCGGTCATGACAATCGCAGAGGTGCTCCCTTTACTCCCTAGCCGAACAATCGGGAACGTAGGGGTAAGCACAGGAGCCAGACAACCCAGCTTGCAAATCGCTTAAGTCAATATGGTGCATATTGTGGCGTAATACACGAACAAGGAACGAAGCCGTACAACTATAATCATATGCAAGAGGAAAAAGCTTCATGAAGGAAGCCCCCAAGTAAACGGGGTATTTGAATTTGCATGTCACAAACAAAGTTTGGATAAGGAAATTTTTTACAAGCAACTTTTTTCCAAAAAAGTATAATGCTTGGTCGAACCGAACACAAGTTAAAAAATTTAAAACTTTGAGCATGAAGGCAACTTAGCTGGTTAATGTGTTCTGTATTGATGACGCAGTCCGAGCTTGATGCGGGACAAGGTTCCATCCCCCAAGCCGGTCCCGAGGTGGCGGAGCAAAGAGCTCGGCACTCCGAAGTGGTGACATAGCACAGTCAATGCAGACCGGCAGAGTGATGCCGAAGTCCCCGGATCATTTTCCTGTGCACAAAAAATAGTGCAAACTAGAGATAATAGTAATAATAATAATTAAAAAATGTTGCATAATAAATAATTTATGCAAAGTGAGTAATAAAAGAAATATGGCCTAGCGCCGAAGTCAATGTCGATGCAGGGCGTCGGCGCGATGCGGTAAAGGCGTGGCAAAGCCTGAATTCACAGGTCGGTCCGAGTTCCGGATGTGGCGTTCGCCGGACCATGTACGGAAACTGACCGAACCACCATGCGACCGTCGTTAATGCGGCCATCACTTGATAGACCTGTGTACATATGATGAACAAACCAGAGTAATAATTTCTTGGGAAAAATGAACCCGAACAAGCAAAGAATACTAGGATTAATAGCACCTGGTTTATTTGTTGTAGTAATCCGAAGAAAGGTGAATCCGAAAATTGGGACTCGATCCACACACCCATTGTCTGATGGGTGATAAAGCGAAGGTATGGCGATGGTGGCAAAGGTTGGCTCGCCGAGGCAAAGCCCTCGGTCCAGCTAACGTGACGGAGCTGGTCGGCTAGTGAAGCTGAAGTCTCCGGAGTAGGTTGATGAAGAGACGGCGAAGCCCCCGGTCCAGCCGAGATGTCGAAGCCTCGATGTCAGCGGATGAGTCGAAGTAGGTCGGCGTGATGGACACCAGCTTGAAGAAGCAACAGTGCGGCCCTGCCGATGCGGGTCATGATGTGGTCGATGCCGGCTTGATGAAGTGACCGTGCGGTGACGCCGGTATGCCCGCTCCGTGTAATCCATGGAGCGGCGACGTTGGTGATGATTTATCCTTCGCGATGCCGGACTCTTGTTCGGCTTGCCAAGATGATGATCCGAAGAAGTTGAGCTTGGCTCAACAAAGTGACAACGTGTCTAGCGCAGGTCGGCAACCTTGGAGCAATATTGCCGGACTGGTTTGACACCAGCATGATGATGAAGATGACCTCAGGGGAGGCTTAAAAATTTACGGGCATGTGTTAAAAAACAACGCACAATACCCTAGAAGAGAATTCCTCTAAAAAGGTTGTCCAATATCACGTTCATAAAGAAACATGAATTCGGGTCAGATTCGTATTCGCGCAGAAAACGAATCCGAAAATTGGTCCACTCATCGAAAGGTTCCCGGAGTTTGAACCGCCGGATCGAGCTGAAATTTGGAGGGGTGGTAGATATGGGAATTACGCAGTAGATGAACGGTTGGATCTTACAAAGGACCTCTGAGCTGGGCTCTGGAGACCACACCCTAAACTCGTCCAGATTCCCATCCAGATTTGACAGGGCTCCGGTATATCGTAGATTGTCGGAGATTCCTCCATCGGAACTCGACAAAATTTTGCATGGCTGTTGTAGATGTAATTACGCACTATTCCATCGAAGCAATTGTCAAACAGACGCTCGAGGAGGCTGTGACGGCGAATACAAGTTCGTTGTCCATAAAAACAGCACGGTCGCCCGAGGGCAATGTTGACGTTGAGCTCTCGAGCTCCATGTATGATTCCTCCCTGATCTTGATAGAGATCGGAATTGATGTTTGATGAAGGCCCTCATCCGAACATGATGATCGGAGGTAGGGCACAGTCCTCGGTCGAGCCAAGGTGACCAGTTAAGCCGACGACGAATATGTCGGCGTCGTAGTTGACCTGCGGGCGAGCCATCGATCCTTTTGCCGATCACATAGTGGAACTCTCAATGAAAACACCAATGTCGGTGTCAAAACCGGCGGATCTCGGGTAGGGTGTCCCGAACTGTGCATCTAGGATCGATGGTAACAGGAGGCAGGGGACACAGTGTTTTACCCAGGTTTGGGCCCTCTTGATGGAGGTAAAACCCTACGTCCTGCTTGATTAATATTGATGATATGGGTAGTACAAGAGTAGATCTACCACGAAATCAGAGAGGCTAAACCCTAGAAGCTAGCCTATAGTATGATTGTTGTATATGATCTATCGACTAGCCTGGCCTCGGTTTATATAATACACTAGAGGCCCAGGATAACAAGAGTCCTAACCAAATACGCCGGTGGGGAAGAGTCCTTGTCTTGATCACCAAGTCTTGTGGAATCTTCCATGTATGCGGCAGCTGTCTGAACTGGCCCATGAGTATACGGCCATGGGAGTCCTCGGCCCAATCTAACAGATCGGGAGACGACGTGGTGAGCACCCCCTAGTCCAGGACACCGTCACCAATACTTTCAATGCTAGATATATCATAGGCGGTTCCCAAATAGAAAATAAAGGTTATTCCTTTTTCCACCATACTTTCACATTCCACGGCTAACCGAATCCATGGGTACCGTCCATACCAACACTTTCCAAGGAATTTATTATTTGACAACATAAACTAAATTCATTTTTCATTTTGGGACTGGGCATCCCTAATACCTTTGTCATGCTCTTGTGCAGTGACAAGTGAATAAACACTCATCTTGAGAATAACACATCTAGCATGAAAAATATCAGCCACCCCCTACCGTTTCATGAGCGGTACGAGCACACAAAAAGGAAATTTATTTTGAAAATTAGAGATGGCACATACAAATTTGCTTAGAACGGCACTGAAATACCACATATAGGTAGGTATAGTGGACTCATGTGTTAAAACTGGGTTTTAAGGATTTTGGATGCACAAGTAGAAATCATACTTAGTACAAGTGAAGGCTAGCAAAATATTGAGAAGCATCCAACGAAGAGACGAAAAATCTCATAAGCGATCATTAAGCATAACTAACACCGAATAATGCACCACAAGTAGGATGTAATTTCATTGCATAACTATTGACTTGCGTGCTTGCATAGGGAATCACAAACCTTAACATCAATATTCTTACTAAACCATATACTCATCAACATGACTCACATATTATATCATCATATCGCAAAACAATTACAAAGAATCAAGTTTATTTTGTCCAATGATCTTCATGAATTTTTTATTATATCCCTCTTGAATATTTATCACTTTGGGACTAAATTCATATGTTGCTTTTGATAGCTCAAACAAATATAAGTGAAGAACATGAGAATAAAATATTTTCTTCTCTCAAAATAATATAAGTGAAGTATGAGAGAATTTCTTAATTTTTACTAACTATCAAATAAATCTAAGTGAAGCATGAGAGCATTTCTTCAAAAATAATAAAGCACACCATGCTAAAAAAGATATAAGTGAAGTTCTAGAGAAATTCCATAGCTTAAAAAGATTTAAGTGAAGCATAGAGAGCAATTCTAACAAGTCATAACATAATTTTGGCTCTCTCAAATAGGTGTGTCCAGCAAGGATACTTGACATAAACAAAAAAGTAAAACAAGCAAAGACTCATATCATACAAGACGCCCCAAGCAAAACTCATGATATGTGACGAATAAAAATATAGCTCCAAGTAAAATACCGATGGACGTTAGAAGAAAGAGGGGATGCCACTCGGGCATCCCCAAGCTTAGTTGCTTGCTTCTCTTTTAGATAATAGCTTGGGATTCCATGGGGCATCCCCAAGCTTAGGCTCTTCTTACTTCGTATTCCTTCATCCATCGTGATCTCACCCAAAACTTGAAAACTTCAATCACACAAAACTCAACAAAACCTTCGTGAGATCCGTTAGTATAGCAAAGCAAATCACAACTATAACTACTGTTGCAAACCCATTCATATTTTATTCTTGCATTATATCTACTGTATTCCAACTTTACTATGGCTCATACCCCCCATAGAGTCCATAGATTCATCAAAATAAGCACACAATGCAAAGAAAATAGAATCTGTCAAAAATAGAATAGTCTGTAGTAATCTGAAAACTTCGAATACTTCTGTAACTCCAAAAATTCTGACGAATTAGGAAAACGTGCGTAATTTGTATGTCAACCTTGTGTACAAAAATCAGTATTTATCGCATTTCTGTTAAAAAATAAAATTGTTTTACTGGACGCAAAAGTTTCTGTTTTTCAGGAAGATCAAACAACTATCACCCAAGAAGATCCTAAAGGCTTTACTTGGCACAAACACTAATTAAAACATAAAAACACAATCATAACAGTAGCATAATTGTGAAAACACTCAAGAACATAAGAAAAAGACAAAAGTAAATTTTATTCATTGGGTTGCCTCCCAACAAGCGCTATCGTTTTACGCCCCTAGCTAGGCATAATGCAAAGATCTGAGTGTTTTCATCTTATTCCCCAACTCCTCAATCAAACACTTAGAATTATTCAAGGATTTAGCATACAAATTTTTAATAATAATACTCCTAGGAACAAGTTTGAAGAGTTCATTCTTGCACGTAGGGTCTTTTATCACTTCAACAAAATCCGTGTGAATACTAATCATCTTAAGATCTTCTTTGTTACTATTGGAAGTTGCACCCTTGTTTTTAGTGACTTGAGTTATCTTGCCAATTTTTATCGGAGTTTTTTCAATAGTTTTAGTGGAGGAAAAGACCATGCTTAAATTACTAAAAATTTCTTCTAACTTATCAATTCTAGCGGGGCTCTCCTCTCTTCTTTCGTTGAATGCGGGCTCTTTTTCTTTTAGTACTTTAAGAGAGTCTCCCACTTTTGACCCGATTCTATTAGCAAGATTCTGCATCCTCTTATCTAATTTTTCAATATTGTTCTTCAGTGAGCATTTTCTTTTCAATAGCATCTAGCCTTTCCATAACATGCTCGAGAGTTAAAGTTGTTTCATTAACCATAAGAGGTGGTGAACCCACTAGATTTCCCATGGCATTAAAGCATATAAAGTAGGACATATCAAGAAATTCCCAGCGGTAATCATATCAAGGACGAATCTATACCAAGTGGTGATGCCCACATAAAAACAACGAAGAACAACAATAGTAGATTGCTTACAAATAGATCTATTATGAGCATTAGAAATCCTATACCAAGCATCTTTTAAATTCTCCCCTCCCCTTTGTTTGAAGTTAAGAACCTCGTTCTCGGGAGTGCACACAATAGAGGAAGAACTATCCATAACGACAAAAAGTGACGAACAAGATTGCACACGAAAACAGATCTGACGAGCAAACGGCGAACGAAAAAGAGAGCGAATAAAACGGAAATTTTGTGAAGTGGGGGAGATGAAAACAAGAGGCAAATGGCAAATAATGTAAATTGCAAGGAGATGAGATTTGTGATTAGGAACCTGATAGATGTTGATGACGTCTCCTTGGCAACGGCGCCAAACCATGCAACACTATGTAAAAGGTACCTGCACACAAAGAACAAATACTTGCAACCTGACGTAAAAGAGGGGTTGTCAATCCCTCCCAGGTAAAAAGATAGATAAAATTGTGGTAGATTGGATAAATAGATCTCGCGGGAATGCGAGATAAAATAAATAAATAAAAATTGCAGCGAGGTATTTTCAGGTTTTTGGATTAATAGAAAATAAAAGCGAATAAAAATAGATCTCGAAGGCAAATATGATAAAGAAGAGACCCGGGGGGGCGTATATTTCACTAGTGGCTTCTCTCGAGAAAAATAGCATACGGTGGGTAAACAAATTACTGTTGGGAAATTGATAGAACTTCAAATAATCATGATGACATCTAGTCAATGATCATTATATAGGCATCACGTCCAAGATTAGTATACCAACTCCTGCCTACATCTACTACTATTACTCCACACATCGACTGCTATCCAGCATGCATCTAGTGTATTAAGTTCATGGAAAAAATTGAGTAATGCAATAAGAACGATGTCATGATGTAGACAAGCTCTATTCATGTAGGAATAGACCCCTTATTGTTATCCTTAATAGCAACGATACATACGTGTCATTTCCCCTTCTATCACTGGGATTGAGTGCCGTAAAATCGAACCCATCACAAAGCACCTCTTCCCATGGCAAGAAAGATCGATCTAGTCGGCCTAACTAAACCAAAGATTCTAAGAAGAAATACAAGGCTATAAGTAATCATGCATATAAGAGATCAAAACTCAAATAACTTTCATGGATAAAATAGATCTGATCATAAACTCAAAGTTTATCGGATCCCAACAAACACACCACAACAAGAGTTGCATCAAATAGATCTGCAAGAGACCATTGTATTGAGAATCGAGAGAGAGAGAGAGAGAGAGAGAGAGAGGAAGCCATCTAGCTACTTCCTACGGACCCATAGGTCTATAATGAACTACTCACGCATCATCAGAGAGGCACCAATGAGGATGATGAACCCCTCTGTGATGGTGTCTAGATTGGATCTGTGGTTTCTAGAACTTGCGGCGGCTAGAATTGTGTTTCGTCGAATCCCCTAGGGTTTTTGGAATATTCGAGTATTAATAGAGCAAATAGGTGGTGCAGGGGGGCCACCGAGATGGGCACGGTCCAGGCGCGCCTAGGTGGGTTGTGCCCCCCTCAGGGCACCCCTCTAGTACTTCTTTACCCCATCCTGTGTCTTCTGGCCTAGAAAAATTCTCCAAAAAAATTCGATGCATTTGGACTCCATTTGGTATTGATTTTCTGCAAAGTAAAAAACAAGCAAAAATAGCAACTGGCACTGGGCACTATGTCAATAGCTTAGTCCCAAAAAAATGATATAAAGTTGCTATAAAATGATTGTATAACATCCAAGAATGATAATATAACAGCATGGAATGATAAAAAATTATAGATACGTTGGAGATGTATCAGTGTGCCTCCCTCCTTGGCCCATGTGGCCCACCGGTGGCATCCCCGAACCCCTTCCGGCACTCCAATGGTAATCTGGTACATTCCAAAACCTGGATACCTTCATCCTATATATCAATCTTTACCTCTGGACCATTCTGGAGCTCCTCGTCATGTCCTGATCACCTCTGGGACTCTGAACAACATTCGGTCACAAACATACATAACTCATATAGTACTATATCATCAATGAACGTTAAGCGTGCGGACCCTATGGGTTCAAGAATGATGTAAACATGACCGAGACGCTTCTCCGGTCAATAACCAATAATGGGTCCTGGATGCCCATAATGGTTCCTACATATTCTACGAAGATCTTTATCGGTCAAACCTTTATGACAGCATACGTAATTCTCTTTGTTTGTTGGTATGTTACTTGCCCGAGATTCGATCGTCGGTATCTCCATGCCTAGTTCAATCGTGTTACCAGCAAGTCTCTTTACTCGTTCCGTAATACATCATCTTGTAACTAACTCCTTAGTCACTTTGCTTGCAAGCTTCTTGTGATGTTGTATTATCGAGAGGGCCCAGAGATACCTCTTCGTCATACGGAGTGACAAATCCCAATCTCGATCCATGCCAACTCAACAGACACCTTCGGAGATACCTGTAGAGCACCTTTATGATCACCAAGTTACGAAGTTGCATGATCTCATGGTCGAAGGAATATGTATTTGACATTAAGAAAGTAGTAGCAATAAACTGAACGATCATATGCTATGCTAACGAATGGTTCTTGTCCATCACAACATTCCCGTAATGATGTAATCCCGTTATCGAATGACAACTCATGTCCATGGTCAAGAAATCTTAACCATCCTTTGATCAACAAGACAGTCTAGTAGAGGCCTACTAGGGACTTGGTATTTGTTTATGTATTCACACATGTATTTAAGTTTCCGATCAATACAATTATAGCATGAATAATAAACCTTTTTATCATCATTAAGGAAATATAATAATAACCACTTTATTATTGCCTCTAGGGCATATTTCCAACAATATTTACTTTGTGCAAGCTTATATTGTGTTTACTTTGTGCTTGCTTGTTTGCTTGTTGTTGTGCTTATCATATAGGTTGTCCACCTAGTTGCATATCTAGAAAACATATTTTCATGTCAAGACTTAATTTGTTATAAGGAGAATAAAAAATAGTTAGGCGCCTATCCACCCCCTTTAGTCGACCAAACTGGCCCTTTCAATTGGTATAAGAGCCTCGTCTCTTTATTAATCGGGTCTATATAAGTTTCTTATCTAAGAAGGTAGCTAAAAATATGGAATGGGCCACTTGTCCATCCCACAGCTCAAAAGATCCCTCTCTCGTCTAACCAGATTCCCCTTCCGCATGATTGAAAGGCTCGAGGAGGTGATGTTGATGGAATAACTCCGTGATGCCGCATTAATAGGACTTCCATCCGACTGCCTTTCGATGCCATATAGCTTTCTCACCTGAATCACCACCTGTTGGGTGGTGGTGTCAAATAGATGCTTCCAACTCCCGGGGAGGGGGACGACACCCTCTACATCTATGAGGATCCCTAGGCGCATGGTAGAGGCGAAGCATACCATCTGGGTGGTGACCCCCCTCTTTGGCACTGGCTTCGATTATAAAGGACACCATTCATCATGCAGCCCCACGATGGCAATAGTCTTGCTCAGCGACCGGATCCACTGCACACGGAAGACCACCACATACTTGCCGAATGTTGCTTCGTCAAGCTTTCTAACGTCCATCCATGGTCGACGGCCCCTCATCTCCCAAGGAACGATGCCATAAACAGAAGCGTACAGATCATGTTCCCTCTTTGCCCTTCCCCTGCTCCGGATGTGCTTCTTAGTGATGCTAGTGGTGATGAACGTTATCATGGTCTAATTTCTCACCCAAATCTCCCATGTTTGGTGGTGGCGCCAAAGAGATGTCCCACTGAATTCTCCTCTCGTGTGGTTGAAGGGCTTGAGGAAGTAACGTTGGTGGAAGATTTCCGCGATGCCGCCTCAAGACATCTATCATCTTACCGGGTCCCCCTCCTGCATGATTGAAGGGCTCGAGGAGGTGATGTTGATGGAGGAATTTCGTGATGCAACCTCGAACGGAATGCCATCAGGCTGTGTTCCGATGGCGTACAACTTTCGCATTCAAATCTCCACCTGTTGGGTGGTAGTGTAAGACAGATGCTTTAGGCTCCCGGGGAGGGAGACGATGCCCTCGACATCTACGAGTGTCCGTAGGTGCATGGTGTGAAGGAAATATGCCCTAGAGGCAATAATGCAGTTGTTATTTATATTTCCTTATATCATGATAAATGTTTATTATTCATGCTAGAATTGTATTAACCGGAAACTTGATACATGTGTGGATACATAGACAAAACACAGTGTCCCTAGTAAGCCTCTACTATACTAGCTCGTTAATCAAAGATGGTTAAGTTTCCTAACCATAGACATGTGTTGTCATTTGATGAACTGGATCACATCATTAGGAGAATGATGTGATGGACAAGACCCATCCGTTAGCTTAGCATAATGATCGTTAAGTTTTATTGCTATAGCTTTCTTCATGACTTATACTGTCGGCGTTCTGGGAATGGGGGTCCCCAGACTTGCCTGCCTGCGGCCTGCGGCGTGGCTCAAGTGGGGGCGCAGCGCGGCCCATCTCATCAGCTCAAGCTCAAGACCCTCGCGAGGGGCCAAGCCTCACGGGGCGGACGACCGGAAGCTTCCTCAGTGGCAGGCTCGCGGAGAGGCGGAAAGATCAAGGCAGGGGTACTTGGCGAGGAACTCATCACGCAAGCCATGACGATCGAGACCAGGCGAGCACCAGGCGGGCGCCAGGCTGCGCACTGTCCTTGTTTCCCCTTTGGTGCAAAGGGGGCAAGCACAGGCCAAGGCGTCGGGCAAAGGTTGCCATTCCGGTGCAACGAGACCAAGACCAGCAGAGCGGCAGGACGGAGGTCACCGTGGAGCCCAAGACAGCGTCATCACCAGTACTTTTGGCAGCCGAAGACCACCTTTGGTCAGGATAACTTGTACTAGATGTTCCCCTTCAAAATGGCCAATTGTTGGTGCCCTTCCCGCTCATTATTTGGGGAGAGGCCCAGGGCCTCTGTAAATAGAGCTAGCCACCATATAGTAGAGACACCTGGAAAAACCCCAAGACATCCAGAAATCTGGTAGAGCCCAAGTAGAGAGAGAGAGAGTGAGGCGACTGAACTCACCCTAGCAGTTCATCGCACCAGCTCAAGAACACCTCTCGCGAGGCTGTTCTTCCCTTGTACTGTTCATCATCAGCCCCTGAGGCAATCCACCACACCACACACTGAAGTAGGGTATTACACCACAACGGTGGCCCAAACCAGTATAAACCTTGTGTCCCTTGTGTTGTTCATTGTTTCCTATTTAGATCACGCGAGGAGATTGGACGTAGATTGGTAGGGGAGAGATCTCCGCGCGCACCCCAGTGTTCGAACCTCAAGGGTCTGCTGGAACCCGAAATCTGACATTTGGCACGCCAGGTAGGGGTGCGCCGGAATCTTTATTCCGCTTTTCGCGTGTGATCTTCTATCGTGTCCATGGCTGATGCCCGCCGGGCTCGCATTGAGCGCTGGGCTGCTCTCGCCACCCGCGTCGCCCAGACGGCGCCCGTCGGCGGATGCCCTCGTCGTTCCCCGTCGTCTGCCGCCAACGCCGCCACCGGCCCGGCGGGGAACGAGCAGCAGGCCTCGTCCCAGCATCCTTCGGTACGGTGGGAAGGCCGCACCGCCACACCGTCGCTGACTCCAGCCGCTTCGTCATCCCACGCCTGTCGCGCCCCCACGGACGCGCACGCTGCGCTGCTCCTGGCAAGAGAGCTCTTGCACTACCGCCCGTTGACGACCTCTATGAAGACTGGCTCGCCCGCATCACCGAGCTCGTCAGCGCCGCAAGGGGCTCCCCCTTGCCGTCCCTCTCGCTGCCTCGCCCTCCATTCCACGTAGGAGGCGAGGATCAGGAAGTGCCTCCACCACCTCCTCCCCAAGGAGGCGCCCTGGCTCCAAGGCGCGCAGCCCCAGAGCGAGACCCTCCGCGTCTGGCGCCTGCGCAGCTAGAAAGGAGCTGCCAAGAGATCCCTCGTCCCCAAGAAGGCGCACGCGCACTCCCGGCGCCGGCGCGCCAAGATCGCGTCCCTGCACCTCCACGCCAAGACCCCGCGCTGCTCCAAGCGGCGGCACGCGGTAATCCCCAGGAGCAAGCCCAGTACCAGCAAAAGGCACCGGTGGCCACAGCAGGCTGCCGTGCCCTCACCCCCGAGCTACGCGGCATCGCATGGCCAGGCAAATTCAAGCCTGGCCTGCCCCTCGCTATGATAGCATGGGGGACCCTGCGGAGTTCCTGCAACTCTATGAGCTATGCATCGAAGCCGCCAACGGAGACGAAAGGGTCATGGCGAACTGGTTTCCCATGGCGCGCAAGGACGGGGTCCACACCTGGCTCCTGAACTTGGCTCCTGGCACAATCTCCTCCTAGGACGAGATGCGCACTCGCTTCATCGCCAACTTCCAGGGCACTCGCGACCGGCCCCTGGCCGTGAGCGATCTGCGCCGCATCAAGCAGTAGCAAGGGGAAACCCTGCAGAAATACATCCAGCGCTTCAACAACGCTCGCCTCAAGATCCCCAAGGTGACTGAAGAAGCCATCATCTCGGCCTTCTCCGATGGCGTACGCGACGTCAAGATGAAGGAGGAGCTAGCAATCCATGAAGACCTGTGCACATCCCTAGAGTTGTTCAACTTGGCGACCAAGTGCGCCAGGGCTGAGGAAGGGCGCCTTTCCCTCATCGAACTCCCGGCTGCCGACCCAGAAGAGAAGAAGCCCAAGGCCAATGACGTGAAGCGCAAGGGGGTTGTCGTGCTTGCAGCGAAGCCAGACACCAAGCGAGGCAGGGATTAGCCCGAGTCATCCAAGGGCAGCTGGTACTGCGTGTACCACGACCTCCACACCCACAACACCAACGAATGTCAAGAGCTTAGGGCCGTGAGAGATGGACGTGTCGGCCGACGCCCCGAGCGCAATGACAGGGGCTATGGCCGAGGAGGAGGAAGAGGTGGCGGATGATGGGAAGACCGTGGCCCTCGCCAAGGGTGGCGTGACCGACCTCGCGAGGATCACTGGCAGGACCAGCCTCGTGAGGGAGGCTGGATATATCAGCCTAGTGAGGATCACCCACGCGAAAATGCAGGCCTTCCTCCTCTGCCGCCACCGCCAAGGAGGAACAAAGACCAACATCAAGACGCGGGGGCTGGGGGCTTCCAGGAGCCGCGCGCTATCGCTTGCATCTTGGGTGGCGCACAGGCCCCAGCCTCACAGCGCATCTTCAAGCAGTTTGCTCGCGAGGTGAATGCAGCCCTCCCCAAGCTTGAGGCCACGCGCACTCTCGGGTGGTCTACGTGCGCTATCACGTTCAGCTTAGCGGATCAGCTCAAGTGCATGGCAATGGCCGGAGTCCTCCCGATGCTTTTCTCCCCAGTCATCAGCAACGTGCAGGTCTCCAGGACCCTCATTGACGGCGGAGCAGGACTCAATGTCCTGTCCATCGAGACGTTCGACAATCTCCAAGTGTCGTACGATCAACTTCAGCCAACCAAGCAATTCTCAGGAGTCACTGATGCTTCCACTGTTCCGATAGGGCAGGTTCGCCTTCCAGTCACCTTTGGGCAGCGCAACAACTACCGCACCGAGCTCATCGACTTCGACGTCGCCCACATCCGTCTGCCATACAATGCCATCCTCGGGTACCCAGCCCTGGCCAAGTTCATGGCAGTGACTCACCATGGATACAATGTCCTCAAGATGCCAGGAAGTGGTGGAGTCATCACCGTACCCTGTGAAGAAAGGGACGCAGTGTGCTCACTTGAGCGCGCGTTCCAAGCCGCAGCAATCGAAGACCCGGACCGCAGAAATGGAAGACTTCCCGAGGCGACCCCCAAGAAGAAGAAGGCTTCGCCTGGCTCAAGCCATCAGGAGGCAGGCGCCTCCGGAGGTGTTGGGTCAGGATCTGCGCCCAATCAGGGAGCGCCACCCTCTCTCACATAGGAAGGCACGCCCGGCCCTCCTCAGGCAGGGCTCGGGGGCTCTTTCTTGGAGAGCCACCAACTTTGCCAAGGTCGCGAGGGAGGCGCTCGGGCACAACTTGGAGGGGTGCTTCCAGGCATGTTTCCCTTAGGAAGGTACAAGGCAAGGAAGACCAAACCCTCAGGAGTTCATCGCAAGCAACACTCAGGAGCTACAGGAGTCGAGAGTCATGCGCGGCAGCCACCGCTTGCCCGCCATTGCCCCACATCCAAGAGAGGATGGTGGGCTGCGCGTCTGCGTCGATGTGCAGGGCTCAACCAAGCCGCGTCTCAGGAGCGCCTCTGGCCTTCGCACGTGGGGCATTGCGAGGGTCCACCTCACAGCTACGTTCGCATGCCTTTCAGCCTGACGAACGCAGTCGCCGCTCATCAGCGCTTGCTGAGGAGCATTCTGGAGGCTCAGCAGGTCAGGCATCATGCGGTCCTGGTGGAGATGGAGATGGCTCTCGGAGACCCACCTGTGCCCCCGGAGCCTCCCGAGGTTCCTGGGCCTGGGGACTCGTGAGGGTCGATGTCTTCATCGTGCATCGCCCGCTTCTTCAGCATCACTCCATCTTCAATGGCACCAGGTGACATCTTTCTAAGTTCCGTTTTTAGCTGGGAGCGCCCACAGGGCCGCATTATTCATAGGTCGCGTGGGTCCGTCCCTACGGCATGTATCCGTTTTGCTTATTCTCTTTACTTAGCTTGTTGGGGGAGCCCCTCGGGCTGCATCATCCCCGAGCTGCTCGGGCCTGGCCCTGCGGCGTTTGCTTTTCCCGCGTCTACTTAAAATGAATTTGCTCTTTCGCGCTCAATTATCACCTGCTGCTTATCGCGGACTTATCTGCTTTCATGCAAAGCGCTTGCACGTTAAAAGGGGGGTACCTGAGCATCGCAACTCATGGACTCCTACTCGCTCTCCAGCCCTCACCCCCTGGCCTTGACCCACGGCATCGCGACCTGTCATACCAGCGGCGGTTGAGCTCGCTCGAGGGCCGGGACCTGAGGACATAGAGCATTTGCATTCTAACCACCCTGCAGGAACACACCATTGATAAAGGCCCAGAGCCAGGCGCAACCCGCCTCGAGGTAGGGCCTCGTGAGTCCCGCGCTGGCTCACGAGTGCCCAGATACACCTCTCATAGCCCTACCGTGTCGGCCACGTGTCAGGGCAGGGCTGTACACGCCCCGGGGCCTCCTCTCGGAGGGGAGCCCCCTCCCACGTACCAGTGGAAGCACCATGCTCCGCTCTGGCTGACGACACTGCCGAAGAGCGTCTGTGCCCGTACACATACGGAAGCGCTATGCTCCGCGCTGGTGATAAACAACTGAGGGCGGCCTCCGGCCGTACCAACCTCAGGGAGCCCAGAGCTCAGTGTCCGGCACCATCGCAACGCCTCCCCTCGGGAGCGCCACACGAGGGGGCTTGACACGGGGGCTACGCTCGGGCCTCGCCCGAGCGCACGCCACCCAGCCAGGTCCCTCGGACCTGGTCGTCACGCGCCCCTCCCCGAGCGGAGCCAAGGTATGGACACCCGTTTGAACGTCAAGGGGGACTCCTGAGCATCGCGACTCAGGAGCCTAACTTGCCCCGTAGCCCCTCACTCCTTAGTCCCGTCCTAGTTTTTGGTCAGGGCTAACGCTGGGTGAGGTACGCGCGGGGCCGGGCCCTGCCGACGCAGAACGATCGATCCACCCCTCGTTCCCCCTTTTCCTACTTGTTGCTTGTGTGTCAAGGGGGACTCCTGAGCATCGCGACTCAGGAGCCTAACTTGCCATGTAGCCCCTCACTCCTTAGTCCCGTCCTGGTTTCCGGTCGGGGCTAACGCTGGGTGAGGTATGCGCGGGGCCGGGCCCTGCCGACGTAGAGCGCGAGCAAGTAGGGGAGAAAAAATGCAAATTCCAAGAAATTCAAAACAAATATTAGAAGCTATAGATTGTTTTTACGACGCCAAAGACAAGTTTAAACGCCTCCGCGAGGCATGGTGCATGTTGCAAGAATAAAAACAGGACAGAAGCCGTGAAGGGATCACTCTCCAGTGGCGTCGCCTCCTGGGGCCGCGGAGCTGGCGGCACCGCGCCCGGGCAAGATGCTAAAGGCGCGGAACCTCCCCAGCAAAGCTTCGGCTCGGCCTTCCACGACCTCAGCGGCAGCGGCGGCAAGGTCGCCGCTCACGGGCTCCAGCAGGCTGTCGAGGTCAACGTTCGGGTCGCGCAGGTAGACGTGGCTGAGGACACGCGTCAGTGCCGCCGAAGACAGGGTGCGCGCCTCGGCCTCGGCCGTGGGGCCAAGGCCGTCTACGACATCTTCAAGCGCACGGACCAGGAAGGGAAGCAGCTTGGCGGGGCCATCCTCCACGCCGGCCAGTGGCTCCTCCAAGCCGCTCTCGTAAAGCATCTTCAGCGCGGCACGAGCCCTCTTCTCCATCTTCACGAAGGCCACCCGATCCTCTGCCAGGACCTTCGCCTTGGTGTCCAGCTCGGACCTCTCCGCCTGCAGCGACCGCTCCAACGTCTCTAGTTTGCCGTGGTGGTCATCGAGCTTGGCGTCCTGGTCCTTGACAGTAGCCTCCCGAGCCTTCATCTCCTTCTCTTTCTCCTGGCGGCCGTGGACCTCCTTGGCGAGCTCATCGCGCAGGCCTTGTAGCTTGACCTCCAGCTCCTTGCAGCGAGCCTTGGCAGCCGCAACATCGCCCAGGGCAGCGTCGCAGGTGGCCTTGGCTTGGTTGGTGGCCTGCTTCTCCCCATCGGAGACCGCCATGGCCTGGCTCAGCGCTGCTCGGACAGAGGCAGCAGAATGGGCCCAGCCAGAAGCTAGCTCCAGGCGCCCGGTCGCTAGGCGAGGGTCCGCGCTCAGAAGATCCTCCCGCAGCTGGCTCAGTTCGCTGGCGACCTGGTCCAGGATGGCGGTAGAGGAAGCAGAAGAAGCGGGAACCGGCGGAGCGGGCGAAGAAGATGGCGGCGTGATCACGGTTTGGCAGGAAGGAACCCCTTGCGCCTTGGTCGCCCAGGCTGCAGCATCGAGCGCAGTTGACTCAAGGCATCCCAGTCAGCCTCGCGTGGACAATCGGACCAGGGAGGCGCGAGCCGCGCCGTCTTCCTCCCCAGCGGACGAAGGCACCGCCCCGGCAGATGGACTCGCCCCAATCGGAGCCGCAGAAGCCCCTCTCAACCTCTTCGCCGCAGGTGCCGGCCTGACAAGAGAATATGGACGTCAAGCCTCGGTGACAGAAACCAAGCAAAGCAGGAATCAAGCACTTACTGGTCGTCGCTCGCGGACCCAAGCAACTTCTGGCCGAACTTGAAGCCCGAGAGCCTGCAGCTTGGGTCAGCCTCGGGAGGCCCGGAAGCAGAAGCCACGTCGGGAGGGCTAGGGCTGGCTTCAGACCACCCAGGGATCGGAGCGGACCCTGGGGCAACCAGCCCCGACTTGCCCTTCCTTGTGACCAAGGGAGAGTCCTCCCCTCCTCGCCCGGCGCCGGCATCGTCGTCATCCGGCATGGAGCGGAGGGCCCGAGACCTGAGCCGAGGGAAGGACTCCCTTGACTCCTTGCCAGTCACCTCAAAGACAGACTCTTCCTCCTCCGCATCTTCTTCCTTCTCACTCCCGCTGGAGCTGCCAGAGGACACGACCACCATTGCCAGCACCGCAAGATCCTTGGGGGCCACCGCGGGCACCAGCCCCTCACCGTTCAAGGTGGGCATGGCATTCACCGCCTGCTCCCAGTCGTCGCGAAGGAACAGGGGGACGGGGGCGCCCACCGGCTTCGCCACATCTCCCCCAACCAAGGAATGGAGGGCTGTGACCAGATTCTCATCGGTCAGGGCCTCAGAGCTTAGGCGCAAGGCGGCGTCCGCTTCCCCAAGCCTCTTGGAATTGGAGTACGCGATGAAGCTCGCACATGCGGAGACATGGCACCAGAAACACGGAGGGAAAAATAGTGACGCAACAAGGCCACCGAGGGCTTTACCCCGACGTGAGCCTCACAGTAGTAAGCAAAAATCGCCAAGAGAAGAACGGAGTTGGGGTGGAGGTGCAGATCCTGCAAGTTGTACTGGCGGAGGACAGCAAAGAAGAACTCAGAGAAAGGAGGCACCAGACCGGCGACAATGGCGCTCACAGAGAGCGGATAGAAGGTGCTCCCCTTGATTTCAGGCTGGTTGGAGCCGGCCTTGAGCACAGTCGCCCCCTTGCTGCCCTGCGCCACCATCAACAGGCGCGTAAGGGTGAGGTTCTTCTCCGACAGGTTCGGGGAATCCAGGGCCGGCGAGTACCAGGCCTCGGTCGGGGACTTGCGAGGCACCATGGCATGCAGGATGAGAAGGATTGAGACATATCTGGAGGATTTCGGAAGCAAGAAGGAGGAGAGCGAGAAAGGGGATCTGGAGCGAGGCGAAGGAGAACAAAGCAAGTAAGTCTGGCCCGGGCACCTCTTTTGTCAGATGGATAGTTGCCAAGGCGTCGTGGGGAAGCACAGACGCCCACGTCCAATCAATCGCCATGCGGCGTCCAAGGCCGCAGGCTGTTAGGGCCCGCGGCGCTTCACGCTTGCCCCTTCGCTTCCCTGCTGGGCCAAGCCCGGGCGCGCCTTGGGCCCGGGGCTACTGTCGACGTTCTGGGAACGGGGGTCCCCAGACTTGCCTGCCTGCGGCCTACGGTGAGGCTCAAGTGGGGGCCCAGCGCGGCCCATCTTCATCAGCTCAAGCTCAAGACCCTCGCGAGGGGCCAAGCCTCGCGGGGCGGACGACCAGAAGCTTCCTCAGTGGCAGCCTCATCAGACAGGCTCGCGGGGAGGCGGAGAGATCAAGATAGGGGTACCTGGCGAGGAACCCGTGACGCAAGCCATGACAATCGAGACCAGGCGGGCACCAGGTGGGCGCCGGCCTGCGCAGTGTCCTTGTTTCCCCTTTGGTGCAAAGGGGGCAAGCACAGGCCAAGGCATCGGGCAAAGGTTGCCATTCTGGTGCAACGAGACCAAGATCAGCAGAGCGGCAGGACAGAGGTCACCGTGGAGCCCAAAACAGCGTCATCACCAGTACTTTTGGCAGCCAAAGACCACCTTTGGTCAGGATAACTTGTACTAGATGTTCCCCTTCAAAATGGCCAATTGTTGGCGCCCTTCCCGCTCATTATTTGGGGAGAGTCCCAGGGCCTCTATAAATAGAGCTAGCCACCACAGAGTAGAGACATCTAGAAAAACCCCGAGACATCCAGAAATCTGGTAGAGCCCAAGTAGAGAGAGAGAGAGAGTGAGGCGACTGAACTCAACCTAGCAGTTCATCGCACCAGCTCAAGAACACCTCTCGCGAGGCTGTTCTTCCCTTGTACTGTTCATCATCAGCCCCTGAGGCAATCCACCACACCACACACTGGAGTAGGGTATTACACCACAACGGTGGCCCGAACCAGTATAAACCTTGTGTCCCTTGTGTTGTTCGTTGTTTCCAGTTTAGATCACGCGAGGAGATTGGACGTAGATCGGTAGGGGAGAGATCTCCGTGCGCACCCCAGTGTCCGAACCTCAAGGGTCTGCCGAAACCCGAAATCCGACATATACATATTCCTTTAACTATGAGATTATGCAACTCCTGAATATCAGAGGAATACCTTGTGTGCTATCAAACGTCACAATGTAACTGGGTGATTATAAAGATTCTCTTCAGGTATCTCCGAAGGTGTTTGCTGGGTTGGCATAGATCGAGATTTGGATTTGTCACTCCGAGTATCGGAGAGGTATCTCTGGGCCCTCTCGGTAATGCACATCATAATAAGCCTTCCAAGCAATGTGACTAATGAGTTAGTGACAGGATGATGCATTACAGAACGAGTAAAGAGACTTGCCGATAACGATATTGAACTAGGTATGAAGATACCAACGATCGAATCTCGGGCAAGTAACATACCAATGACAAAGGGAATGACATATGTTGTCATTACGGTACGACCGATAAAGATCTTTGTAGAATATGTGGGAACTAACATGGGCATCCAGGTTCCGCTATTGGTTATTGACCGGAGAGGTGTCTCGGTCATGTCTACATAGTTCTCGAACCCGTAGGGTCCGCACGCTTAACATTCGATGACAATTTTGTATTATATGAGTTATGTGATTTGGTGACCGAATGTTGTTCGGAGTCCTGGATGAGATCATGGACATGTCGAGGAGTCTCAAAATGGCCGAGAGGTAAGGATTCATATATTGGACGATGATATTCGGACACTGGAAGTGTTCCGGGGGTACCGGGTGCATATCGGGTCACCGGAAGGAGTTCCGGCATCCCCCCGGCAACTACATGGGCCTTAATGTGCCAAGAGGGGGACAGACCAGCCCCTAAGGGGCTGGTGCACTACTCCCACATGGGCTGGCCAAATTGGAGTAGAAAAGGGGAAGGAGGAAAGGGAAAGGGAATAGGATTCCCACTTCCCCATATTCCCTTTCTACTCCGAATAGGAATAGGAAAGGGGGAGGCTGAATTGGGAGGACCCCAAGTAGGATTCCTCCTACTTGGGGTGCCCCCTTGGCTGCCTCTCCTATATATATGAAGGGGGCACCACTAGAATACACACCAACAATTGTTAGCCGTGTGCGGCGCACCCCCCCTCCACAGTTTACGCCTCCGGTCATATCTTCGTAGTGCTTAGGCGAAGCCCTGCGCGGATCACTTCACCATCACCGTCACCATGCCGTCGTGCTGACGGAACTGTCACTCGACACTTTGTTGGATCAAGAGTTCGAGGGACGTCATCGAGCTGAACGTGTGCAGAACTCGGAGGTGACGTGCGTTCGGTGCTTGATCGGTTGGAACAAGAAGAAGTTCGACTACATCAACCGCGTTGTCAAACACTTCCGCTTTCAGTCTACGAGGGTACATGGACACACTCTCCCCTTCTCGTTGCTATGCATCTCCTAGATAGATCTTGCGTGAGCGTAGGAAATTTTTGAAATTGCATGCTATGTTTCCCAACAGTGGCATCCGAGCCAGGTCTATGTGTAGATGATATGCACGAGTAGAACACAAAGAGTTGTGGGCGGTGATCGTCATACTGCTTACCACCAATGTCTTATTTTGATTCGGTGGTATTGTTGGATGAAGCAGCCCGGACCAACCTTACATGACCATGTTCATGAGACCAGTTCCACCGACAGACATGCAACTAGTTTTGCATAAAGATGGCTCGCAGGTGTCTATTTCTCCAACTTTAGTTGAATCGAATTTGACTGCGGCCGGTCCTTGTTGAAGGTTAAAACAGCAAACTTGATAAATTACCGTTGTGGTTTTGATGCGTAGGTAAGAACGGTTCTTGCTAGAAGCCCGTAGCAGTCACGTAAAACTTGCAACAACAAAGTAGAGGACATCAAACTTGTTTTTGCAGGGCATGTTGTGATGTGATATGGTCAAGACATGATGTGATATACGTTATTGTATGAGATGATCATGTTTTTTAAAAGTTATCGGCAACTGGCAGGAGCCTTATGGTTGTCTCTTTATTGTATGCAATGCAAACACCATGTAATTGCTTTACTTTATCACTATGCGTTAGCGATAGTTATAGAAGCAATAGTTGGCGAGACGACCACGATGCTACGATGGAGATCAAGGTGTCAAGCCAGTGACAATGGAGATCATGACGGTGCTTTGGAGATGGAGATCAAAAGCACAAAATGATGATGGCCATATCATGTCATATATTTTGATTGCATGTAATGTTTATCTTTTATGCATCTTATTTTGCTTAGTACGGTGGTAGCATTATAAGATGATACCTTACTAAAATTTCAAGGTATAAGTGTTCTCCCTGGGTATGCACCATTGCGACAGTTCGTCGTGCTGAGACACCACATGATGATCGGGTGTGATAAGCTGTACATTCACATACAACGGGTGCAAGACAGTTTTGCACGTGCGGAATACTCAGGTTAAACTTGACGAGCCTAGCATGTACATACATGACCTCAAAACACTGGAGACCTAAAGGTCGAACGTGAATCATATAGTAGATATGTTCAACATAGAGATGTTCAGCATTGAAGACTACTCCATCTCACGTGATGATCAGACATGGTTTAGTTGATATGGATCATGTGATCATTTAGATGACTCGAGGGATGTCTATCTAAGTGGGAGTTCTTAAGTAATATGATTAATTGAACTTAATTTATCATGAACTTAGTCCTGATAGTATTTCCATATCTATGTTATAGATCAATAGCTCGCGTATAGCTCCCTAGTTTTATTTTTGATATGTTCCTAGAGAAAACTAAGTTGAAAGATGATATGCGGACTGGGTCCGTGATCTAAGGATTATCCTCATTGATGCGTAGAAGAATTATGTCCTTGATGCACCGCTAGGTGACAGACCTATTGCAGGAGCAGATGCAGACGTTATGAATGTTCGACAAGCTCGGTATGACGACTACTTGATAGTTTAGTGCACCATGCTTTACGGCTTAGAACCAGGACTTCAAAAATGTTTTGAATGCCATGGAGCATATGAGATGTTCCAAGAGCTGAAAATGATATTTCAGACTCATGCCCGTGTTAAGAGGTATGAGACCTCTGACAAGTACTTTGCCAACAAGATGGAGGAGAATGGCTCAACCAGTGAGCATGTACTCAGAATGTCTGGGTAGTACAATCGCTTGAATCAAGTGGGAGTTAATCTTCCAGATAAAGATAGTGATTGATAGAGTTCTCCAGTGTAACACCCCGGATGTAACTTTCCCAATTTGTACTCCAACTCTTACCGTTTCTGGCGTTAAGTTATATTTATTTTCTCGGGTTCGGGTCTTTGTCTCCGTGTGTTGTTGTCGTTGTCATGCATCTCATATCATGTCATCATGTGCATTGCATTTGCATACGTGTATGTCTCATGCATTCGAGCATTTTCCCCGTTGTCCGTTTTGCATTCGGGCGCTCCGTTCTCCTCCGGTGGTCATTTCTAGCTTTCTTTCGTGTGTGGGGATTAAACATTTCCGGATTGGACCGAGACTTGCCAAGCGGCCTTGGTTTACTACCGGTAGACCGCCTGTCAAGTTTCGTACCATTTGGACTTCGTTTGGTACTCCAACGGTTAACCGAGGGACCGAAAAGGCCTCGTGTGTGTTGCAGCCCAACACCCCTCCAATTTGGCCCAAAACCCACCAAACTCTGCTCCATGTCCTAGAGCATTCGATCACGATCGCGTGGCCGAAAACCGCACCTCATTTGGACTCTCCTAGCTCCCTCTAGGCCTATATATACACCCCTCCGTTTTCGGATATTCGTCCTTCCCGAAACCCTAAAACTGCTCCTCCTGCCGACGGACACGTCTGATTCGGGCTGGACATGTCCGCCACCGCCCGCCGCCACCACGTGGCGCCACCCCGTTGGCTGCGCCCGCCTCCTCCACCGCCAGCCCGCCGCGGCCCGCGGTCGGCCCTCCCCGGCCC
>NC_041380.1:119161671-119204959 GCF_002162155.2 Triticum dicoccoides
GGCGACCGCCGCCTCACCACTCGCCGCCCCCGCCGCCAAGCTCGTCGCCGGGCAGCCCCGCGGCCGCCGCTCCGCCTCCGTGAAGCTTCGCCGCCCCGCCTCCTCGCCGCCGGCGGCCTCTCCGGCGAGAGCTCCGGCCGCCGCGGCTCTTTTTCCTCCGGCGGTCCACGAACAGCTACAGTGCAGCGCCGCGCCTCGGTTTCTGTGCAAACCCTAGATCCAGATCCGGAGGTTGATTTTTTCCTTAGTCCCCAGAATTTTTACTCCAAGTGCCCATGTTCGCGGCTCCGTAACTTTGCATCCGTAGCTCCGATTCATGCATATAGCATATCAAAATATTCACCTCAGAGAATACATCATTTCATTCCATTGCATCATTTTCATTGGAGCTCATCTTGATGCCCGAAATGCTGTTAGAAGAGGGCTACTTGAGTTAATTGTCAGATCTGCTACTCCGTTTAGCACTTTTGTCATTTTTGCCATGATTATTGTGTGCATGATATGCCCGTGAGTTCTTCATATGTTTTGTTAAGGGTTTTGTCATCTATACAAAGGTGTAGCCCATGTATTTTTAGGATGTGTGTGGTGACTTGTGCAAGCTTGCAAAGTGGTGCACTTGCTAATTCTGTTTTCAGGGACTTAGTAATTTCACTAAGTCCTGGGATTGTTTATCTCATGATGCCATATGTTCTTGTTGTTTCCTAGTGATTCGTGCCTCTTTTGAGGATGATCAGTAAGGGAGTTTTGTTAATATTGTAGTGCTCTATCCATCCATTTCTTTGTTTGCAATTATGGAGCAACCTAGCTTGAGTCAATCGAGCTCTACTTTTGCTTCGTTGTGAATCTGGGAAGATTGTTAACTTGTTTGCGATTTTGCCGATATTATTGTAGTTGACCCGTGCATGCTATGCCATTGTTCTTGCCATGTCTAGCTTGCATTTTGTGCCTTCTTAAGGAATGTATGCTTGTCTTGCCATGACTTGCACCGTGGTGAGTGCATCGAGCTCGTAAACAATCCTTCGTGAGTTATGTTTCAGCATATCCCAGTTTTCACTAACTCTGAAAACTGATTATGTTTTTGCTATGTTCGTGTGCTTGTTAGTATATTTTGTGATCCCTTTTGACTCAAGGTCACTAAGGGACTTTTGTTAAGCTTGTTGAGTAGCTCCATGTCATGTCTTTCTTTGTCATGTTCAGGTCTTGTAGCATGTTGTTTTGTTGCTCCGAAGAGGGCTATATGATCTGAATTCCAGACAAGTGTTAATTTCACAAAGTCTGAGATCTGTTTTACCATTTGCGTTTTTGCCATGCTTGTTTGAACCTGTTAATGGAGGATTTGGCCGTAGCTCAGTGCTAGACTTTTGTTAAGCATCTTGTGTGCATCCCTGCCATATATTTTGTTGTCATGTTTGGTGGCTGTAGCAGGTTCGTTTCATTGCATTTAGATGCCTACTTGCTGTAAATCGCAAACCGGTGTCATTTTTGAATCGCTTGCCATTTCCAAACCGTAACTCCGATTCCGGCGTTCTTTATATCGTTTTCAAGCGATTTCATCTCATCTTTCCAGTGGCACACTTGGATTCCCAAGTTGAGGCCAGGTTCGTGCATTTCCTGTCATATCCTGCATTTTGCATCCCGCATCGCATCCCGCATAGCATATCATCTTTGCATCGTGTTGTTTGAGTTTGCACGTGGTTGATTGTATCCTTGTTGCTTGTTTGTCTTGTTTGGGTAGAGCCGGGAGACGAGTTCGCTAACGAGGAGCCCGTTGAGTTTGCTTTTGAGGATCCAGTCAACTCTGACAACTGTTTAGGCAAGATGATCATACCCTCGAAATCACTACTATCTTTGCTATGCTAGTTTACTCGCTCTTTTGCTATGCCATTGCTACGATGCCTACCACTTGCTTGCAAGCCTCCCAAATTGCCATGTCAAATCTCTAACCCACCATTGTCCTAGCAAACCGTTGATTGGCTATGTTACCGCTTTGCTCAGCCCTCTTATAGCGTTGCTAGTTGTAGGTGAAGTTTGGAGGTCATTCCTTGTTGGAACATCTCTTCTTTATTTGTTGGGATATCATTATATTTCCATGTTATCTTAATGCATATATATACTTGGTAAAGGTTGGAAGGCCCGACCTCTCGCCTAGTGTTTTGTTCCACTCTTGCCGCCCTAGTTTCCGTCATATCGGTGTTATGTTCCCGGATTTTGCGTTCCTTACACGGTTGGGTTATAATGGGAACCCCTTGATAGTTCGCCTTGATTAAAGCTTTTCCAGCAATGCCCAACCTTGGTTTTACCATTCGCCACCTAGCCTCTTTTTCCCTTGGGTTACCGGAGCCCAAGGGTCATCTTATTTTAAACCCCCCTGGGCCAATGCTCCTCTGAGTGTTGGTCCGACCGAGTAGACTGCGGGGCCACCTCCGGGCAACTTGAGGGTTGGTTTTACTCGTAGGATGTCTCATCTGAGTGTGCCCTGAGAAAGAGATATGTGCAGCTCCTATCGGGATTTGTCGGCACATTCGGGCGGTGTTGCTGGTCTTGTTTTAACCTGTCGAAGTGTCTTGAGTTACCGAGATACCGAGTCTGATCGGAACGTCTTGGGAGGAGGTCTATTCCTTCGTTGACCGTGAGAGCTTGTCATGGGCTAAGTTGGGACTCCCCTGCAGGGATTGAACTTTCGAAAGTCGTGCCCGCGGTTATGGGCAGATGGGAATTTGTTAATGTACGGTTGTAGATAACTTGAACCTTAATTAAATTAAAATGAATCAACTGAGTGTGTTACCATGATGGCCTCTTCTCGGCAGAGTCCGGGAAGTGGACACGGTGTTGGAGTAATGTTTGCGCAGGTTGTTCTCTAGCTTCTCGCTCGTGCTTTACCTCCTCTTCTCGCTCTCTTTTGCGAATAAGTTAGCCACCATACTTGCTAGTCGCTTGCTGCAACTCCACTCATATTTTACCTTGCCGTACCTATAAGCTTAAATAGTCTTGATCGCGAGGGTGCGAGATTGCTGAGTCCCTGTGGCTCACAGATTACTATTACACCAGATGCAGGGCCTGATGATTCCGCTCCAGGAGACGCGTATGAGCTCAAGTGGGAGTTCGATGAAGACTCTCAACGATACTACGTTTCCTTTCCCGATGATCGGTAGTGGTGCCCAGTTGGGGGTGATTGGGACCGTTGTCGCATGTTGGGTTCTCTTTATTTTGGCGCCGTAGTCGGGCCATGAGTGTTTGAATGATGTAATGTTATTTCTGTACTTGATTGACGTGGCGAGTGTAAGCCAACTATGTTATCTCCCTTTTTATTACATGGGATGTTATGAAGATTGCCTAACTTGCGACATATGCCTTCAATGTGATTACGTCTCTAAGTCGTGCCTCGACACGTGGGAGCTATAGTGCATCGAGGGTGTAACAAGTTGGTAATCAGAGCCTTCCTCGACCTTAGGAGCCCCATTGCTTGATCGTTTTTAGCGGCCGAGTTGTGTCTAAAAAAATGTTTTGAGTCATTTAGGAATTATATATCGGAGAGATTAGGAATTCTTTTTACTTCCCAGTCTCCTCATCGCTCTGGTAAGGCATCCTGACGTAGAGTTTTGACTCTTCTCTTCTCAAATTTCACTAAAAAAAATTTAGGATCACGCGGGTATCTTGGAATTGTTCCGATGGTTTTATGATGAGAACATTGTCTTGGTGCCTCCTATCAGGGGTTTAGTGGAAGTGTCCCGGGGAGTTCAGCTCTGAGGTGTTATCATCATAATTTTATCGTTGCAGTTCTGGAATACCTGAGTTTAGTACGCCGACATCGAAAATCTCTTTTATGCAGTTCATTGGTGAGATAACCTCGACGCCACCCAGTACTGGGACGGGAGTTTGGGAGTATCGCCATAACTTGTATAACGGATGCTTTTCGAAGGTTGAGGTAGACGGTTTCCGAAGGTTTCTTGGTTATGTGTTGAAGTATGGATACAGCTGGATGTAGGATTTGCTAGTTTGGGTGAGATATTATGCTTCCCCTGTATCCCCAACACCTGATTGCATAACCGGAAAGGTTCGGAAGTTTCATAGGTGGGAATTCTTGTAGCTCTAGTTCTTCTTCCACGGATATTGGTTTGAGATTGGGATTTCTTACCAATTATTCGTTCTTGTTCCGTACCTTGTTGATTTATTTCTCTATCTTAATTCTACGTGGCTTCTCAATTTATGGATATGTGACCATTTCAAGAGGAATGCATTCGTTCATTTTTTTCGGATGTGAAGACTATATGTTGCAATTTTCATTCCATTGGATTCAGCTTCAATATTTTATCTATCAATGTGCTAATGGTGGTCACCCTCTTCAGGATGGCTCCTCCAACGCGCACGACTCCAAATCCTGATCCGCCACCACCTCCACCTCCTTCGGAGGCATGGCAAGCTGTGATGGCCGCAACCAATGCAAACACATAGTTGATCATGCAAATTCTTCAAGAGCGCAATCAAGGCAGTCAAGGGAATCAAGGCAGCAATCAGAGTCACTTTGCTACACTCAACCGGTTCCTTGCTATCGGGCCAAAGACTTTCAGCAATTGTGTTGAGGCAACCGATGCTGACGATTGGCTTGTGGATCCGTGCAAGCATTTCGAGTGCAGTAACGTCAGGCCTGAGGACTTTGTCAAGTTCGCTTCCTTCCAACTCAAAGATCAAGCTACAGAATGGTTCCAGCAGTACAAGGACTCCAGAGGTGGACGTGTTATCACTTGGGATGATTTCCGTCGAGATTTCTGAATTCATCATATTCCGCAGAGCATGGTTGAAAGCAAGCGTGAGGAATTCCGCAATCTGAAGCAAGGCTCTTTGTCTGTCTATGACTACAACAAGTTGTTCCAGAAGCTCGCCCGCTTTGCCAAGCAGGACGTCCCTGATGAGAAGAGCATGATATATCAGTTCAGGGGTGGTTTCAGAGAAGAAATTCAGCTAGCTCTTGTTCTCTTCGAACCCTTGAGATACAATGAGTTCTACAACATGGCACTGAAGCAAGAGGTTGCTCAGTTGAGGTGTGATGCTTCCAAGAAGCGAGTCAGAGATGTTACTCCTTCTTCCTCTACTCAAGTGGCCAAGCAGCAGAAGTTTTGGCTTCCTCCTCCTCCGTTCCGTCAGCCGTATCAGCAGAAGAGCAAGGGTGGCAGTGGTTCTTCCCACCCACCCAACCCTGGCTTTCAGAACAAGACTTCGTCTCAACCTCCAAGATCGAGTGCTCCGTGTCATCGTCCGCTTTCAGAGGTCACGTGCAACAAGTGCCAACAGAAAGGTCACTATGCCAACAAGTGTTTCAACCAGAGGCGTCTTCCTCCTCCTCCTCCTGTCAGATCAGCAAGTACAGCTGTGGTCAAGCATAATCCCAAGCATGCCAAGGTCAATTTGATGAATGCAGCTCAGGCAGAGGACTCGTCAGATGTGATAATGGGTAACCTTCCTATTAACGATGTTCCTGCAAAAGTTCTTTTTGACACTGGTGCATCGCATTCCTTTTTGCCATGCCCTTCTGCATCGAAGCACAATGTTGATACCGAAATTATGCCCAAAGGCATGCAAGTTGTCTCTCCCGGCAAGCTTTTGACTTCTAGTTTGGTTGCTCCCGATATTTCTATCACATTGGGTGATTACAAGTTTCTCTCTTCTCCGGTGGTTCTTGGTAACTCGGATATTGATCTTATTCTCGGAATGGATTGGCTTTCTAAGCACAAGGCTCAGCTTGATTGTGCAGCCAGGCAGATTCAATTGACTCATTCGTCTGAGGATGTAATTGTCTTTGCCGCTCGTGATGATACTATCCGTCTGTTTTCTCTCAATGAGAAGGGTGAATTGGATGCCATCTCCCAAATTCCAGTCGTTTGCGAATATCAAGACGTCTTTCCAGAAGAGCTCCCAGGAATGCCTCCGCACCGGCCAGTTGAATTCGTTATTGATCTTGAGCCTGGTACGGAACCTATGTGCAAACGTCCTTACAAGCTCGGACCTGAAGAGTTGAAAGAGCTGAAGAAGCAACTCGATATGCAAGAGAAAATGGGTCTCATCCGGCCTAGTTCTTCTCCGTGGGGTTGTGGTGTTCTTTTTGTCAAGAAGAAGGATGGAACGAACCGACTTTGTGTTGATTACCGTCCAGTGAACAAGAAGACCATCAAGAACAAATACCCACTTCCCAACATCAATGAGCTGTTCGAACAACTCAAAGGTGCCCAAGTATTCTCCAAGCTTGATCTCCATATGGGTTATCACCAGATTCGCATTCATGAAGAAGATATTCCCAAGACAGCATTCAGAACAAGCTTTGGTTCATATGAATACACTGTCGTGTCTTTTGGCCTCGCCAACGCTCCTCCGACGTTCTCTCGCATGATGAACTTCATCTTCAAAGCCTACACCAATGACTTTGTTTTGGTCTATCTCGACGACATTCTGGTTTTCTCCAAGAACAAGGAAGATCATGCCAAGCACTTGCGTTTGGTTCTCGATAAGCTCAGAGAACATCAGTTCTATGCCAAGTTCTCCAAGTGTGAATTTTGGCTCGATGAGGTTCTTTATGTTGGTCATATCATCTCTGCCAAGGGCATGCCGTGAATCCTGAGAAGGTGTCTGCAATTGTGAATTGGGAACCTCCTCATAACGTGAAGCAACTCCACAGTTTTCTCGGTCTCGCAAGCTATTGCCGAAGATTCGTTGAAAACTTTTCTAAGATCGCGAAGCCTCTCTCAAATCTTCTTCAGAAGCACGTCAAGTACGTTTGGTCTCCGGAGTGTGATATTGCTTTCAACACTTTGAAAGAGAAATTGATCACTGCTCCAGTTCTGACTCCGCCTGATGAATCCAAGTCGTACGAGGTCTTTTGTGATGCCTCTCTCCAAGGTCTTGGCGCAGTATTGATGCAAGAGAAGAAAGTTGTTGCTTATACCTCTCGCCAGTTGAAGCCTAATGAGAAGAACTACCCCACTCATGATCTCGAGTTGGCGGCAGTTGTGCATGCTGTTTTGACTTGGAGACATCTTCTATTGGGAAGAAAAGTGGACATTTTCACTGATCACAAGAGTCTCAAGTACATCTTCACTCAGCCTAATCTTAACCTCAGGCAAACTCGATGGGTCGAAATGATTCAAGAGTATAATCCGAGTATTGAGTACACTCCAGGCAAGGCTAATGTGATTGCTGACGCTTTGAGCAGGAAGGCTTACTGCAACAGTCTGATTCTTAAGCCTTATCAACCCGAGCTTTGTGAAGCTTTCCGCAAACTTAATCTGCAAGTTGTTCCTCAAGGTTTCCTCGCCAACCTTCAAGTCTCTCCTACCTTAGAAGACCAGATTCGCCAAGCCCAGCTTCTTGATGCTATGGTGAAAAAGGTGAAGATTGGGATTGCCAAGAGTCAGTCCAAGTACAAGTGCTACCGCCTTGACGACAAGGACACTCTCTTCTTCAAAGATCGAATTATGGTACCCAAAGGTGACCTTCGTAATGTGATCATGAACGAGGCTCACAATTCTCTCCTCTCCATCCACCCTGGGAGCACGAAGATGTATCAGGACCTTAAGCAAGCCTTTTGGTGGACTCGAATGAAGCGCGAGATCGCTCAATTCGTGAATGAATGTGATGTCTGCAGAAGAGTGAAGGCAGAACACCAAAGGCCAGCTGGTCTCCTCCAACCTCTTGCCATTCCAGAATGGAAGTTTGACCACATTGAAATGGACTTCGTGACTGGGTTTCCTAAGTCCAAGCGTGACAATGATGCTATATTCGTTGTCATCGACAAACTCACCAAAGTGGCTCACTTTCTGCCTATCAAAGAGTCGATCACTACAGCTCAATTGGCGGAACTCTATACCTCTCGTATTGTCTCTCTGCACGGTATTCCTCAAGTGATCTCTTCAGACCGTGGCAACATCTTTACCTCGAAGTTTTGGGATTCTTTTCAGAAGGCCATGGGCACGAACATCCGCTTTAGCACAGCTTTCCATCCTCAAACAAGTGGTCAAGTCGAGCGTGTCAACCAGATTCTTGAAGATATGCTTAGGGCTTGTGTGATCTCCTTCGGCATGAAGTGGGAGGATTGTCTTCCTTATGCTGAATTCTCCTACAACAACAGTTTTCAAGCAAGTTCGGGCAAGGCCCCTTTTGAAATTCTGTATGGCAGGAAGTGCCGTACCCCTCTCAACTGGTTTGAAACCGGTGAACGTCAGCTTTTGGGTAATGACTTAATCACAGAGGCAGAAGAAATGTGCAAAGTCATTCGTGATAACCTCAAAGCAGCCCAATCCCGCCAGAAGAGCTACTATGATAGTAAGCACCGTGATTTGGCTTTCGAGATCGGAGATCATGTTTACCTCCATGTCTCTCCTATGAAAGGTACTCGTCGCTTCGGTATCAAAGGGAAGCTTGCCCCTAGATACGTGGGACCTTTCAAGATTGTCAGCAAGAGAGGCGACCTCGCCTATCAACTCGAGCTTCCTTCAAACTTTGCAAATGTTCATGACGTGTTTCATGTCTCTCAGCTTCGAAAGTGCTTCAAGACTCCTGACCGCACCATCAACTTCGAGGACATTGAGCTCCAAGAAGATCTCTCTTATCGTGAGCACCCAGTTGCTATTCTTGAAAAGACTGAACGCAAGACTCGCAACAAGTCAATCAAATTTCTCAAAGTCAAGTGGTCACACCATTCCGACCGTGAAGCTACCTGGGAACACGAGGATCACCTCCGTTCTGAGTACCCGGCGTTCTTTCAGTCCTAGATCTCGGGACGAGATCCTTTCGTAGTGGTGGAGTGTTGTAACACCCCGGATGTAACTTTCCCAATTTGTACTCCAACTCTTGCCGTTTCCGGCGTTAAGTTATATTTATTTTCTCGGGTTCGGGTCTTTGTCTCCGTGTGTTGTTGTCGTTGTCATGCATCTCATATCATGTCATCATGTGCATTGCATTTGCATACGTGTTCGTCTCATGCATTTGAGCATTTTCCCCGTTGTCTGTTTTGCATTCCGGCGCTCCGTTCTCCTCCGGTGGTCATTTCTAGCTTTCTTTCGTGTGTGGGGATTAAACATTTCCGGATTGGACTGGGACTTGCCAAGCGGCCTTGGTTTACTACCGGTAGACCGCCTGTCAAGTTTCGTACCATTTGGACATCGTTTGGTACTCCAACGGTTAACCGAGGGACCGAAAAGGCCTCGTGTGTGTTGCAGCCCAACACCCCTCCAATTTGGCCCAAAACCCACCAAACTCTGCTCCATGTCCTAGAGCGTTCGACCACACTCGCGTGGCCGAAAACCGCACCTCATTTGGACTCTCCTAGCTCCCTCTAGGCCTATATATACACCCCTCCGTTTTCGGATCTTCGTCCTCCCCGAAACCCTAAAACTGCTCCTCCTGCCGACGGACACGTCCGATTCGGGCCGGACGTGTCCGCCACCGCCCGCCGCCGCCACGTGGCGCCTCCCCGTTGGCTGCGCCCGCCGCCTCCACCGCCAGCCCGCCGCGGCCCGCAGCCGGCCCTCCCCGGCCCGCGCCGCCCGCGCCCTCGCGCCTCCCTCGTCCTCGCGCCCGGTGGCCGGTACCGCCGCGCGCCATTGCCGGCCCCGCAGCACCGGCCGGTGACCGCCGCCTCGCCACTCGCCTCCCCCGCCGCCAAGCTCGTCGTCGGGCAGCCCCGCGCCCCGCGGCCGCTGCCCCGCCTCCGTGAAGCTCCGCCACCCCGCCTCCTCGTCGCCGGCGGCCTCTCCGGCGAGAGCTCCAGCCGCCGCGGCTCTTTTTCCTCCGGCGGTCCTCGAACAGCTACAGTATAGCGCCGCGCCTCGGTTTCCGTGCAAACCCTAGATCCAGATCCGGAGGTTGATTTTTTCCCAAGTCCCCAGAATTTTTACTCCAAGTGCCCATGTTCGCGGCTCCGTAACTTTGCATCCGTAGCTCCGATTCATGCATATAGCATATCAAAATGTTCATCTCAGAGAGTACATCCTTTCATTCCATTGCATCATTTTCATTTGAGCTCATCTTGATGCCCGAAATGCTGTTAGAAGAGGGTACTTGAGTTAATTGTCAGATCTGCTACTCCGTTTAGCACTTTTGTCATTTTTGCCATGATTATTGTGTGCATGATATGCCCGTGAGTTCTTCATATGTTTTGTTAAGGGTTTTGTCATCTATCCAGAGGTGCAGCCCATGTATTTTTAGGATGTGTGTGGTGACTTGTGCAAGCTTGCAAAGTGGTGCACTTGCTAATTCTGTTTTCAGGGACTTAGTAATTTCACTAAGTCCTGGGATTGTTTATCTCATGATGCCATATGTTCTTGTTGTTTCCTAGTGATCCGTGCCTCTTTTGAGGATGATCAGTAAGGGAGTTATTTTAATATTGTAGTGCTCTATCCATACGTGTCTTTGTTTGCAATTATGGAGCAACCTAGCTTGAGTCAATTGAGCTCTACTTTTGCTTCGTTGTGAATCTGGGCAGATCGTTAACTTGTTTGCGATTTTGCCGATGTTATTGTAGTTGACCCGTGCATGCTATGCCATTGTTCTTGCCATGTCTAGCTTGCATTTTGTGCCTTCTTAAGGGATGTATGCTTGTCTTGCCATGACTTGCACCGTGCTGAGTGCATCGAGCTCGTAAACATGCCTTCGTGAGTTATGTTTCAGCATGTCCCAGTTTTCACTAACTCTGAAAACTGATTATATTTTTGCTATGTTCGTGTGCTTGTTAGTATATTTTGTGATCCCTTTTGACTCAAGGTCACTAAGGTACTTTTGTTAAGCTTGTTGAGTAGCTCTATGCCATGTATTTCTTTGTCATGTTCAGGTCCTGTAGCATGTTGTTTTGTTGCTCCGAAGAGGGCTATATGATCTGAATTCCAGACAAGTGTTAATTTCACTAAGTCTGAGATCTGTTTTACCATTTGTGTTTTTGCCATGCTTGTTTGAACCTGTTAATGGAGGATTTGACCGTAGCTCAGTGCTAGACTTTTGTTAAGCATCTTGTGTGCATCCCTGCCATATATTTTGTTGTTATGTTTGGTGGATGTAGCAGGTTCGTTTCATTGCATTTAGATGCCTACTTGCTGTAAATCACAGACCGGTGTCATTTTTGAATCGCTTGCCATTTCCAAACCGTAACTCCGATTCCGGCGTTCTTTATATCGTTTTCAAGCGATTTCATCTCATCTTTCCAGTGGCACACTTGGATTCCCAAGTTGAGGCCAGGTTCGTGCATTTCCTGTCATATCTTGTATTTTGCATCCCGCATCGCATCCCGCATAGCATATCATCTTTGCATCGTGTTGTTTGAGTTTGCACGTGGTTGATTGTATCCTTGTTGCTTGTTTGTCTTGTTTGGGTAGAGCCGGGAGATGAGTTCGCTAACGAGGAGCCTGTTGAGTTTGCTTTTGAGGATCCAGTCAACTCTGACAACTGTGCAGGCAAGATGATCATACCCTCGAAATCACTAGTATCTTTGCTATGCTAGTTTGCTCGCTCTTTTGCTATGCCATTGCTACGATGCCTACCACTTGCTTGCAAGCCTCCCAAATTGCCATGTCAAACCTCTAACCCACCATTGTCCTAGCAAACCGTTGATTGGCTATGTTACCGCTTTGCTCAGCCCCTCTTATAGCGTTGCTAGTTGCAGGTGAAGTTTGGAGGCTGTTCCTTGTTGGAACATCTCTTATTTATTTGTTGGGATATCATTATATTGCCATGTTATCTTAATGCATCTATATACTTGGTAAAGGGTGGAAGGCTCGGCCTCTCGCCTAGTGTTTTGTTCCACTCTTGCCGCCCTAGTTTCCGTCATATCGGTGTTATGTTCCCAGATTTTGCGTTCCTTACGCAGTTGGGTTATAATGGGAACCCCTTGATAGTTCGCCTTGATTAAAGCTTTTCCAGCAATGCCCAACCTTGGTTTTACCATTCGCCACCTAGCCCCTTTTTCCCTTGGGTTACCGGAGCCCAAGGGTCATCTTATTTTAAACCCCCCTTGGGCCAGTGCTCCTCTGAGTGTTGGTTTGACCGAGTAGACTGCGGGGCCACCTCGGGGCAACTTGAGGGTTGGTTTTACTCGTAGGATGTCTCATCTGAGTGTGCCCTGAGAAAGAGATATGTGCAGCTCCTATCGGGATTTGTCGGCACATTCGGGCGGTGTTGCTGGTCTTGTTTTAACCTGTCGAAGTGTCTTGAGTTACCGAGATACCGAGTCTAATCGGAACGTCTTGGGAGGAGGTCTATTCCTTCGTTGACCGTGAGAGCTTGTCATGGGCTAAGTTGGGACTCCCCTGCAAGGATTGAACTTTCGAAAGCCGTGCCCGCGGTTATGGGCAGATGGGAATTTGTTAATGTCCGGTTGTAGATAACTTGAACCTTAATTAAATTAAAATGAATCAACTGAGTGTGTTATCGTGATGGCCTCTTCTCGGCAGAGTCCGGGAAGTGGACACGGTGTTGGAGTAATGTTTGCGCATGTTGTTCTCTAGCTTCTCGCTCGTGCTTTGCCTCCTCTTCTCGCTCTCTTTTGCGAATAAGTTAGCCACCATACTTGCTAGTCCCTTGCTGCAGCTGCACTCATATTTTACCTTGCTGTACCTATAAGCTTAAATAGTCTTGATCGCGAGGGTGCGAGATTGCTGAGTCCCTGTGGCTCACAGATTACTATTACACCAGATGCAGGGCCTGATGATTCCGCTCCAGGAGACGCGTATGAGCTCAAGTGGGAGTTCGACGAAGACTCTCAACGATACTACGTTTCCTTTCCCGATGATCGGTAGTGGTGCCCAGTTGGGGGTGATTGGGACCGTTGTCGCATGTTGGGTTCTCTTTATTTTGGCGCCGTAGTCAGGCCATGAGTGTTTGAATGATGTAATGTTATTTCTGTACTTGATTGACGTGGCGAGTGTAAGCCAACTATGTTATCTCCCTTTTTATTACATGGGATGTTGTGAAGATTGCCTAACTTGCGACATATGCCTTCAATGCGATTATGTCTCTAAGTCGTGCCTCGACACGTGGGAGCTATAGTCGCATCGAGGGTGTAACATCCAGTCACTATCACCAAGCTACTAGAACTTCATGATAAATTATAATATGCAAGGGATGATGAAAATGATTCCCGTGCTCTTGGCGATGCTGAAATCGAGGAAGGTAGAAATCAAGAAAAAGCATCAAGTGTTGATTGTTGACAAGGCCACTAGTTTCAAGAAAAGGGGCAAAGGAAAAGAAAGGGAACTTCAAGAAGAATGACAGGCAAATTGCCACTCCCGTGAAAAAGCCCAAAGCTAGACCTAAGCCTGAAACTGAGTGCTTCTACTGCAAAGGGAATGGTCACTGGAAGCGGAACTACCCCAAAAACTTGGCGGATAAGAAGGATGGAAAAGTGAACAAAGGTATATTTGATACGCATGTTATTGATGTGTATTTTACTAGTGTTCATAGTAACCCTAGGGTATTTGATACCAGTTCAGTTGCTAAGATTAGTAACTCAAAACAGGAGTTATAGAATGAACAGAGACTAGTTAAGGGAAAGGTGACGATGTGTGTTGGAAGTGATTCCAAGGTTGATAAGATCACCATCGCACACTCCCTCTACCTTCGGGATTAGTGTTGGACCTAAATAAATGTTATTTGGTGTTTGCATTGAGCATGAATATGACTGGATCATGTTTATTGCAATACAGTTATTCATTTAAATCAAAGAATAATTGTTGTTCTGTTTACATGAATAAAATCTTCTATGGTCATACACCCAATGTAAATGGTTTATTGAATCATGATCGTAGTGATACACATATCCATAATATTGATGCCAAAAGATGCAAAGTTGATAATGATAGTGCAACATATTTGTGGCACTGTCATTTAGGTCATATTGGTGTAAAGCACATGAAGAACCTCCATGCAGATGGGCTTTTGGAATCACTTGATTATGAATTATTTGATACTTGTGAACCATGCCTCATGGGCAAGATGACTAAAACTCCATTCTCCGGAACAATGGAGCGAGCCAATGACTTACTGGAAATAATACATACCGATGTATGTGGTCCAATGAGTGTTGAAACACGCGGCGGGTATCGTTATTTTCTGACCTTCACAGATGGTTTGAGCAGATATGGGTATATCTACTTGATGAAACACAAGTCTGAAACATTTGAAAAGTTCAAAGAATTTCAGTGTGAAGTGGAGAATCATCGTAACAAGAAAATAAAGTTTCTACAATCTAATCGCGGAGGCAAATATTTGAGTTACGAGTTTGGCCTTTATTTAAAACAATGTGGAATATCTTCACAACTCATGCCACCTGGAACACCACAACGTAATGGTGTGTCCGAACATCGTAACCGTACTTTATTAGATATGGTGCGATCTATGATGTCTCTTACCAATTTACCACTATCGTTTTGGAGTTATGCATTAGAGACAGCTGCATTCACGTTAAATTGGGCACCATCTAAATTCGTTGAGACGACACCATATGAACTATGGTTTGGCAAGAAATCAAAGGTGTTGTTTCTTAAAGTTTGGGGTTGCGATGCTTATGTAAAAAAGTTTCAAACTGATAGGCTCGAACCCAAATCAGAGAAGTGCGTCTTCATAGGATACCCAAAAGAAACTGTTGGGTACACCTTCTATCATAGATCCGAAGGCAAGATTTTTGTTGCTAAGAATGGATCCTTTCTAGAGAAGGAGTTTCTCTCGAAAGAAGTGAGTGGGAGGAAAGTAGAACTTGATGAGGTAATTGTACCTTCTCTCGAATTGGAAAGTAGCTCATCACAGAAATCAGTTCCGGTGATGCCGACACTAACTAGAGAGGAAGCTAATGATAATGATCATGAAACTTCAGATCAAGTTACTACCGAACCTCGTAGGTCAACTAGAGCACGTTCCGCACCAGAGTGGTACGGCAATCCTGTTCTAGAAGTCATGTTACTAGACCATGACAAACCTACGAACTATGAGGAAGCGATGATGAGCCCAGATTCTAATAAATGGCTTGAGGCCATGAAATCCAAGATAGGATCCATGTATGAGAACAAAGTGTGGAGTTTGGTTGACTTGCCCGATGATCGGCGAGCCATATAGAGTAAATGGATCTTTAAGAAGAAGACTGACACTGATGGTAATGTTACTGTCTACAAAGCTCGACTTGTTGCGGAAGGTTTTTGACAAGTTCATGGAGTAGACTACGATGAGACCTTCTCACCCGTAGTGATGCTTAAGTCTCTCCGAATCATGTTAGCAATTGCCGCATTTTATAATTATGAAATCTGGCACATGGACGTCAAAACTGCATTCCTTAATGGATTTCTCAAAGAAGAGTTGTATATGATGCAACCAGAAGGTTTTGTCGATCCTAAAGGTGCTAACAAAGTGTGCAAGCTCCAGCGATCCATTTATGGACTGGTGTAAGCATCTCGGAGTTGGAATATATGCTTTGATAATGTGATCAAAGCATATGGTTTTATACAGACTTTCGAAGAAGCCTGTATTTTATAAGAAAGTGAGTGGGAGCTCTGTAGCATTTCTAATATTATATGTGGATGACATATTGTTGATTGGAAATGATGTAGAATTTCTGGAAAGCATAAAAGGGTACTTGAACAAAAGTTTTATAATGAAAGACCTCGGTGAAGTTGCTTATATGTTAGGCATCAAGATCTATAGAGATAGATCAAGACACTTAATTGGACTTTCACAAAGCACATACCTTGATAAAGTTTTGAAGAAGTTTAAAATGGCTCAGTCAAAGAAAAGGTTCTTGCGTGTATTACAAGGTATGAAGTTGAGTAAGACTCAAAGCCCGACCACGGCAGAAGATAGAGAGAGAATGAAAATCATTCCCTATGCCTCGGCCATAGGTTCTATACGATATGCCATGCTATGTACCAGACCTATTGTGTACTTTTCCATGAGTTTGGCAAGGGGGTACAACAGTGATCCAGGAGTAAATTACTGGACGGCGGTCAAAATTATCCTTAGAGGAGTAAGGAAATATTTCTTGGATATGGAGGTGATAAAGAGTCCGTCGTAAAGAGTTACGTCGATGCAAGCTTTTATACCGATCCAGATGACTCTGAGTCTCAATCTAGATACATATTGAAAGTGGGAGCAATTAGCTAGAGTAGCTCCATGGAGAGCATTTTAGACATAGAAATTTGCAAAATACATACGGATCTGAATGTGGTAGACCCGTTGACTAAACTTCTCTCACAAGCAAAACATGATCACACCTTAGTACTCTTTGGGTGTTAATCACATAATGATGTGAACTAGATTATTGACTCTAGTAAACCCTTTGGGTGTTGGTCACATGGCGATGTGAACTATGGGTGTTAATCACATAAAGATGTGAACTATTGGTGTTAATCACATGGCGATGTGAACTAGATTATTGACTCTAGTGCAAGTAGGAGACTGAAGGAAATATGCCCTAGAGGCAATAATAAAGTTGTTATTTATATTTCCTTATATCATGATAAATGTTTATTATTCATGCTAGAATTGTATTTACCGGAAACTTGATACATGTGTTGATACATAGACAAAACACAGTGTCCCTAGTAAGCCTCTACTAGACTAGCTCGTTAATCAAAGATGGTTAAGTTTCCTAACCATAGACATGTGTTGTGATTTGATGAATGGGGTCACATCATTAGGAGAATGATGTGATGGACAAGACACACCTGTTAGCTTAGCATAATGATCGTTAAGTTTTATTGCTATTGCTTTCTTCATGACTTATACATATTCCTTTGACTATGAGATTATGCAACTCCCGAATACCATAGGAATACCTTGTGTGCTATCAAACGTCACAACGTAATTGGGTGATTATAAAGATGCTCTACAGGTATCTTCGAAGGTGTTTGTTGGGTTGGCATAGATCGAGATTTGGATTTGTCACTTCCTGTATCGTAGAGGTATCTCTGGGCCCTCTCGGTAATGCACATCATAATAAGCCTTGCACACAACGTGATTAATGAGTTAGTTACGGGATGATGCATTATGGAATGAGTAAAGAGACTTTCCGGTAATGAGATTGAACTAGGTACGAAGATACCGACGATTGAATCTCGGGCAAGTAACATACCGATGACAAAGGGAATAACGTATGTTGTCATTACGGTACGACCGATAAAGATCTTCGTAGAATGTGTGGGAACCAATATGAGCATCCAGGTTCCGATGTTGGTTATTGACCGGAGAGGTGTCTCGGTCATGTCTACATAGTTCTCGAACCCGTAGGGTCCACACGCTTAACATTCGGTGACGATTTTGTATTATATGAGTTATCTGATTTGGTGACCGAATGTTGTTCGAAGTCCCGGATGAGATCATGGACATGACGAGGAGTCTTGAAATGGTCAAGAGGTAAAAATTCATATATTGAATGATGATATTCGGACACCGGAAGTGTTTCGGGGGTACCGGGTGCATATCGGGTCACCGGAAGGGGTTCCGGGCATCCCCCGGCAACTACATGGGCCTTAATGGGCCAAGAGGGGGACATACCAGCCACTAAGGGGCTGGTGTGCTACTCCCATATGGACTAGCCAAATTGGGGTAGAAAAGGGGAAGGCTGAAAGAGAAAAAGGGAATAGGGTTCCCCCTTCCCCCTCTTCCCTTTCTACTTCGAATTGGAATAGGAAAGGGGGGAGGCCGAATTGGGAGGACCCCAAGTAGGATTCCTCCTACTTGGGGTGCCCCCTTGGCTGCCTCTCCTTCCCTCCAACCTATACATATGAAGGGTGTCACCGCTAGAATACACACCAACAATTGTTAGCCGTGTGCGGCGCATCTCCTCCACAGTTTACGCCTCCGGTCATATCTTCGTAGTGCTTAGGCGAAACCCTGCGCGGATCACTTCACCATCACCGTCACCACGCCGTCGTGTTGACGGAACTCTTTCTTGACACTTTGCTGGATCAAGAGTTCGAGGGACATCATCGAGCTGAACGTGTGCAGAACTCGGAGGTGTCGTACGTTTGGTGCTTGATCGTCGGAACGAGAAGATGTTCGACTACATCAACCGTGTTGTCAAACGCTTCCGCTTTCGGTCTACGAGGATACATGGACACACTCTCGCCTTCTCGTTACTATGCATCTCCTAAATAGATCTTGCGTGAGCGTAGGAATTTTTTTGAAATTGCATGCTACGTTTCCCAACATGATAGAGGCGAAGCGCATCATTCGGGTGCTGACCCCCACATCGGCATTGGCTTCGATTATACACGACGCCATTCTGGATTCATCATGCACCCCCACATCGGCATTGACTTCGATTATACACGACGCCATTCTGGATTCATCATGCATCTCCACAATGGCAGTCGTCTTGCTCAGCAGTCGGATCCAGCGTACACAGCCGAAGACCACCACATGCTTGTTGTCCGTTGCTTCGTCGAGCTTTCTAACGTCCATCCACGGCCGACGGCCCCTCATCTCCAGGAAACGATGTCATATACAAACGCGTATGGATCATGTGCCCTCTCGGCCCTTCCCCGGTTTCTTGGTTCGTTTTTATGTGACCTCCTATTCCCCATATACTGCTGCACTTTGTCGAGCCCAGTGCGTTTTGCTTTTGCTTTTTTCTTTTTTCTTTCCTTTTTTCTTTTTAATTTTTCTAATTCTTGTATGATTCGTGAATATTTTTAAGTCCCGAATGTTTTTCAAAACTTAATAGTATTTTAAAACTTGTGTACATTTTATAAAATTTCAAAACATTTTTAAAATCATGCACTTATTTTAATGTGTGAACATTTTCATGGACATTTTTAACTTTGTGAAAGACTTTAAATTTTGCAAAATATTTCTTAAAATACATGTACATTTTGTTAATTCAACCAGATCTCATAACTTTTTAAATTCTTATTTTCTAAAAATTCTAGATTTTGTTTCAGTTTTGAGAACATTTTTAGAAATATCGGAATACTTTTTATATCTGCGAATGTCTTTAGAATTTCTGTATATTTTTAAAAATTCATGCAATAGCCTTGTTTAGTCTAATTCATGCAACAGCCGGTTTTGGGGAGTAACTAACTCAAGAATCGGTCGTCCCAGTCCTACTGTCCCATCCAAGAAAAAAACAAATAAAAATGTCGAAAACCGATAAACGAGGCAGGCCACTACAAGGAGCAACACATTTGGTTGCTATTCCATGTGTGGGACGCAGATTAGGATGATTCGTATAATGTTAGTTCGTCAGTTTTTGGCATTTCAGATGGGTTTCTAAATCTAATTCAGAATAAGTATTGAAAAATATAGCAGAATAAAAATGTATATATTCAGAAAAATGATCATTTCAAATTTTAATAAATATTATATTTTTCAGATATTAAAAACTATTCATGAATTTGAAGAAGTTTGTGGATTTTAAAAGTATTCAAGAATGTTTAACAACTGTTCATGTATTTGAAAATTATTTGCGAAATTAATAAATGTTCGTGTAACAAAAGTAAAATACAAGAAAATAAAAGAAAATGAAGAACAAAGAAAGGAACACCAACTAAAAAACTGATAGAAATATTTCAAGGGGGCCATAAATGAGGCATAAATGAGGCTTAATCCTTTGTTGTCCATGTACATATCCGAACATGTCCACAAATATTTGGGAGCATAAATATGGCATTTGCCCTTGGAGATGCTCTTCCCATTGGCTCTTTATACATACTTGTTGAAAAAATATAAAATAAGCAGCATAGATACCTACTGTTCATCTAAAAAAAGCAAGCATAATTCAGCAAGTATAAAAGGAAAGTATGGAAGAGCAGAATAACGACGGATCTGTGTTCTTCTGACCGAATGAATACTTCCGACCCATGACCCATAACTCGTACATCCTGTTAGCATTACTTCCATTTTTTCAGGTCCAAACCGCAACACCGAGTTAGCAAGCGAGAGCTATGTCTCGCATTAAGCAAGATGGAAGGAGCTCCCGCCGAAGGATCCCCCCGGCTTGCTGCAGTATTGGGCAGGCCCATTCGTTCGTTCGCTCGTGTTTTGTTCGCTGGTTCTTCGCTTCCGTTTTTTCTTTTCTATTTCCTTTTTCATTTTATTTGGTTTTTCTTTTCCTTTGACATACTATGATTTTCTTTGTTTCTTTATTTGTTTCCTTCGTATATTTTTGTTTTCATTTTTTGAACGATTTCTTTCTTTTTTTTTCTTTTCTATTTTCGTTTTACTTGGGTTTCTTTGTTATTTTTTTCTTTATTTATTTAGGTTTTATTCATTTTTCACATTAAATTTTTGTTACCCAATATACATTTTTAGTGTACACATGAAATATAATTTTTATACACATTGAACATTTTGCAAATACATGACCTACATTTTTATTAAATACATGTTTTTGAACACTTTATGGGATACATGGTCAACATTTTTCAAATACATGGTAATGATTTTTTAATATATGGTCTATATTTTTTCAAATGCTTAATTAACATTTTAATATACATGATCAAATTTTAATCATTTTTAATACATCGCCAAAAAACTTTCTATACACATTTAACATTTTTTAAATGCTTGATTAACATTTTTAAATACCTTTTCAACATTTTTTCAAATGCTTGATTAATATTTATATATACATGGTCAATGTTTTCATCATTTTTAATACATGGTCAATATTTTTTCTATACACATTAAACATTTTTTTAAATGCTTAAATATATTTTTCAAATACTTTATCAACATTTTTTCAAATGCTTAATTAAAAATTTATGTACATCATCAATTTATTATTATTTTTAATACATGGTCAACATTTTTTCTATACATATTTAACATTTCCCAAATGCTTCATTAATATTTTTGAAATACTTGTTCAACGATTTTTCAAATGCTTGATTAGCATTTTATTAAATACATGATCAAATTGTTACATGCACATTTTTTCTTATATCTGATAAATATTTTCTCTATACATGTTTAACAATTTTTGAATGTGCATTTAACATTTCCCAATTCTATATGTAAAGTGAATTTTATTTTAATATATAACTAGAATATTCCGAAATATAAGAAAAGTAGTAATAAAAAGCAAAAACAAAAAAATAAAGTGAAAGAAAAAGAAAAAGAAAACACTAAATGACCGTGGTCCCCGCTGAGACGGGCCATTATGGGCGCTGCGTGAGGCGAGCGCTCACTTCATTTTGCAAATTCAGCGCCCGAGCTAACATGAAGCGAGACATATCGGGCGTGTTTGGTTGCCTGCATAGAAGCGAGACATATCGGTGACGGTCGACCAGCCCCGCGCGGGAAGTGACCAGCCTATTTGGTAGCCCACATACATTATTGGGCCTGCATCGCATGCTTCTTAAAACACCTCTGGGCCTGGGTCACTGGAAACGCACGAATCGGCAGTTTCTCCAGGGCCAGGACCGAGCGATGCACGTGGGCGGTGGCGGCTACACGCGCGCAACCACGCTCGAGAAGCCGCGTTGCTTCCCAAAGCGCCGACAGTTATTAGCCTCACCGCCCCTCACCGCTCCCTCTCCCCACTCTTCCTCACTATCCCAACTCTCACCGGCGGCGGCGGATCGGAGCAGAGGAAGAAGACCACCGGACTCCATCACCGGTGGCGGCGGATCGGAGCAGAGGAAGAAGACCACCGGACTCCATCAACTGCGGTAAGCAATTCTCTCTCTTCGACATGCACGCTAGATTCGATCCATGGCGGAGGGGAATGGTGATAGAGGTAGATAAGCATAGGGGTAGTTCATACTAGTTCATAGCAGTTCATACGAGTTCATACATGCAAGATCAGAATGCAGAAGGGGGATTGGGGGATAGGGGGTACACAATGGAAACCGGCTGACCGCGGCGGCCATCACCGGCGTGCGGAGCGGCTGGTCGAGCCGTTGACCTTCATCTTCTTCTTCATCGCCATGCTGGCCGGCGGGTCGTCATCGTCATCCTCGGCGGAGTCGAGGTCGATCTGCCAGGTAGGATGGCCTGGCTCTGGCGCCCTCGCTGGCATGTGCACCGCTTCTTCTTCCTCCTCCTTAGACTCCCCGGCGATGACCGGCAGCGGCGCGATAGCCGTCTCCCAGTACACTGCGACAAGACAGTCATTAGGAGCCCAGTAGGTCTTGTACTTGCACCACTTCTTCCTCTGTTTAGCGTCGTCAGAGATGGCCTGATTCATGGCCCAGCGAATGATGTCAACTGCCATCGCGCCCTTCGCTGGGTCAGGAATCAGCGTCTTCAGCTCTTCTTTAGTGGCCTTCATGAGCACTGCATTAGATTCGTTCTGCATGTCCGGCATGGAGTCGGAGTTCGAGCACACCTCCATGGTGCTCTCGAACTTGGTGTGGTCACCAGCCGACCACCCGAGGAAGAAGGCCCTCCAGCCAATACCCCAAGGGAAGGGGTTGGCGTTGGAGCTGTAGCTAGAGCTCATGGCGATGGGGAGGAGGAAGGTTGACAGTGAGAGAAGACATGGGGTGGGTAAGTAGTGGTGGGCAGGGTGAGTAAATATAGGGGGGGATGCAGAGGAGGAGAAGAATGACAGTCATGTTGTTTTAACTACATGCTCTTCAATTAGCCATGAACTATGTGATGTGCTTGACTCCATGAATTGTGTGCAGATCGAGGAGAGTAATGAGATGGGCATGGAGGTGCTCCCGGCCCTTGAAAACAAAGGCAAGAAGCCCCTTCACCCAATGCCCGACGAGGTTGTGCTGCCGCCCACCGCCGAGGAAGACCCAAAGACGCCTGAGGGTGGCGACGACGAGGGCATGGAGGAGCCCCCCCAGCAACAAGCATCGCAACTACGGCAACTATCATCAGGAGGATGGCCAAACTCACTTCTGCAAGGTCATCCTTGCACCAAAACTTGAGTGCATCCCCATGCCCCTGAACTTCACCAAGCACTTCGTCGTGGTGCCGACGGAGTTCAAGCTCAGGAACAACACCGGCTGCTTCTGGAAGGTGACGATCAAGATGATGAAGGCAGGGTGACCCTGGATCAGGGTTGGGCCACCTATGCAGCCGTTCATCAGATCAAGATCGGCTACATGGTGACGTTCAAGCTCCTCACTTCCGACACCCTCAAGGTCATCATCTTCGACGAGGATGGCATTGAGGTCGTCAAAAAGTGCGGGAAGCACGACGAAGCCTTCCCCGCCAAGGAGTAGGGCCGGGCCACCTCTTTCCAGCATACTATCGAGTCTGCTTTGAACATGTTTATGGTTTATGAGTTGAACTGTTATGAAATGTGGTACTGCTTATATCTGAATTATGCTAGTTGATACTCTGTTTATACTCTGTTGTGCTTATGATGTGTGTTGCTGAAGTGTGGTGATAACCTCACCAACTAGTCAAAGAGATTACCACACACCAGGCGTTGCATACAACCAAACACCATACTTTGGGTTTGTCCACTAACATGCATGTAACCAAACACCAGACAGTGTGGTTCTGCCCATGCAAGCAAGAGGCCATGCAGGCAACCAAACAACATGCAGATGGTGCATTTGAGGCTGCATTTGCATAGCCAGATTGGGTGAAAAAGTGTATGCAATGCGGGTACTATAGCGCACGGCAACCAAACACGCCCATCAGCGCTCGAGCTAGCATGCGGCGCTGTCTTGGTCAGGGGCCACACGTATGGTTGGTCGAGCCCATGATCCTTTTTTATCCCTGTTTCTGTGAATTTTCAGCAATAAACTTGACATTACCCCTTAAAAGAATGCCACTTTCTTTTTCTGGAAACCAGCATAATTGGTTGATGTGGTAACTCTCTCCTTCTGCCCGGCCGAAAATAAGGAAAACTGCCGCCAAGCGGCATCACTCGTTCCACTGTTCATTACAAACAGTAGCCCAAAGATAACTGGAATCCTAACGTGAATATATAATGTACTACTCCAGTTAGCTATCTATGTTGAAAATATGTGTTAGTCTAGAGGGATTCCAGTACCGAACATGCACGCAGGAGTAAACTTGAGGGGCACAGGTACCGAGGCGCGGTTAGTCTAAGGCTAGCCATAGTAGGGGTAACTTACGTACTCCCTCCATCCGGGTTTATTAGGCCTCTCAGCATCACAAGCATGTCCCCTTTTATAAGGCCCCGCGTTGGAAAGGTGCATGCATGCGACCATTTCATTGGTTGTATTGAAAGCTATTGTTGTTGGTGCCATGGCTGAAAGTTAATACACTTCATATGTGCTTTTTCATTGGCTGCATGCATGTGAGAGAGTGCATTGGGAGTGGAATGAAAGAATTAATGTGAGCAAATTACTATGTGTCTTGGTCTAAGAGAAGTTGTCTTTAGGCCTAATAAACCCGGACGGAGGGAGTAGTACCTTAACACATTCCAAGACAATTTTGCTTATGTGGCAAGTATTTAATAAGAAAAAAGGTGCTTGTGGTAATATAGTATGTTACTGTAACATAGCGCTTCCCGAGGCAAAATGAGTCTATGAGCTAATAAATAAAACCATCTATGACACTACTACTTAGTTACTTTACACTATAAAGATAGTAACTTAGACTAGTGTCATATGCATAACACTAGTATAAATTACTTCCCACTATGACCAGCCTAATGGCAAGGGAAATACATGTATTGCAGTCAAAATCAAGTGGCTGGTGTGGTGTAGGTGTAGGTTGGGCAAGTGCACATACACATGCACGGTCAAAGAACAGCGCAGCGACGTCCTAGGCACAATGTGCGGGTCAAACAGAGCAGGATCGATCCGCGTGCAACGCATCTCCTCCTTGCAAGCCACGCACTTGCACGCATTGCACACTCTAGCCCCATGTAGCATGTGATTAACTAATGATCGAGCCAGCTCTGTCACAAGCTAGGAAACACACGGTGCGTAGCGTACGGACACTCAGAGCAACTCTAACAAACCTCGCATCTCGTTCCGATCTGTAAAATAATCGCTAAAATGTGGGTCGGGACGAAAAAACCTGCCCGATTAGACCCCGCATCCTGGTTCGGCCCGCAAAAAAAATTGAGAGGCGCGGTAAAATCTTGGCCTCAACCCACGAATACGCGGGTTCCCCCTCGCCGCTGCGGTGCCCTGCATCATAGAAAAGCAGTTGGCGGGAGGGACATTTCAGTCCGCACGCCTTTCCCCACCTCCTTCCGCCGCCGACCGCCTTTGCTTCCGCTCGTCCGCCGCCGGCGATTCCGGCCAAATCTGCGGGCGGAATCGCGCCGCGGGGCCGTCCCTCACCCTCCAGCGCACCAACCCCCTCCCCCCCGATCCGGCGAGAAGAGCCGCCCCTCCTCGTCGCCGCGAGGGATCGACCACCGTCGAGTCCGCCCCTCGTCGCCGCCCGGGATCACCCGCCGCATCCGCCGCCAGTTAGTGTTTGTTTTGTGATATTTGCGAGCGGTGTAGTTGATTGACGCGACGGTATGCATGTAGATGAAATTGAGCCCGTGCGAGAAGTTCTTGCTCTCTGATTCATCTCATTCGGACGACTTGGATGTTGAGACCATGCTTGCGACCTTTCGGCAGCAGACATTAGTGATGGCACTTGCCGTGAAGGAGCACGAAGACGAGAACCAGAAGAGGCAGCGAGGACTGACCGTTGGTCGTCTTTGCATTCCTCGAAATCACCATCTTGGAAATGAGATGTTGATGCAAGACTACTCCATGGAGAATCCAACATATCCATCGCACCTCTTCCGGAGCAGGTGCCAAATGCACTGATCCCTCTTTGTGAAAATTGTTCAAGTTTGCGAGGCAAATTGCCGGTATTTACTCAAAGAAGAAATGTTGCGGGCTTAAAGGGATTTAGTGCATATCAAAAAATCTCCGCGGCTATGCGGGTGATTGCATATGGCGTTCCAGCTGACTATGCCGATGAGTACCTTCGCATTGGTGAAGATACTACAATTGAGTCAGTGCGTAGATTTGCAAAAGTGATCATCCGTGTTTTTGGTCCTGAGTATCTTCGCGCCCAACGAGGATGACACAAAGAAATTGATGGCATCTAATTAGAGGAGAGGTTGGCCTGGCAAGCTAGGTAGCATTGATTGTATGCATTGGACTTGGAAAAATTGCCCAAAGGCATGGCAAGGAATGTATTGTGGCAAGTCTCGTGATGCAACAATTGTGCTAGAGGCCGTAGCATCCGAGGATTTATCGATTTGGCATTGCTTCTTTGGTATGCCGGGCACTCTCAATGATATTAATGTGTTGCAATGACCTCATTTGTTTGCTAGGCTTGCTAGTGGTGATACTCCTGCTTGCAACTACACTATCAATGGGCATGAATACACAAAAGGGTACTATCTTGCAGATGGTATATACCCTCCTTGGTGCACATTTGTTAAGAGCATCAAAGATTCCAAAACTAGAAAACATTGTGAATTTGCAAGGGTTCAAGAGACAGCCCGAAAAGACATTGAAAGAGCATTCGGTGTTTTGCAATCTCCGTGGTCCTTCTCGTTTTTTGGGATAAGAGAATCTTGAAAAATATCATGGCATGTTGTGTTATCCTTCACAATATGATTCACTTGGAATTCTTCTACGACAATGTGGGCAGCCGTGTCAAACCAGCTAGAGACCCTAACCGCATTAGAGCTTTTCTTCAGACATATAAAGAGATTGAAAATGCAAACACACACTTTCAACTTCAGGAGGATCTCATTGAGCATCATTGGCAAAGAGCTGGGCAGCGGCTCATTTCTGTATTCATTTGTATTTGTATTCATCACAAGTTTTGTATTGCATTGTTTAAGTTTGCTTCGGTGATTTGAATAATTATTTGTAATGTGGATGATTGTTGTATTATGTTGGATTTGAATAATTATTTAGTTTGCTTCTGTTTGTTGTATTAAGTCGGATTTGATATTTACAGGCCGATGAGATGCGGAATGCAGCAGTGCAAGAGCAGACACCGCAAAGCCGACCCGTATAAAAGTATATTTTACTTTTATACGGGTCCGTTTGGGGGGTCTGCATCTGCGGTCGTCCTTGCCGGCTCGCAACGGCCATTTTCCTCAAACTGCAAATGTGTTTTGCGGGCCGGCAAGATGCGGGGTCTGGCAAGATGCGAGGTCTGCTAGAGTTGCTCTAACCCATGCGTAGCGTACATCCACCGGTCATCTTTACCAGAGCTCATGCAATTGGGAAAGGCTTATCGACCGTGCGCAAGTGCTCTTTTACAAACAGTAAAATAAAAAGTAGAAAAAATATCAAACATTTTTATATGTTGAGCATATTGATTGATTAGGAAACACATAATAGATTAGGAGTTATTTCAGCTTGTCTTGTATTTAGGGGTGGATTAACGAGCTGCTCGGATCGTTAAGCTTGAGCTCGTTAAGACTCGGCTCGTTAAGATTAACGAGGAGAAACCCCTGCTCGGCTCGGTTCGTTTGAATCTCGTTAAGCACATAAGCGCTCGCGAGCGCTCGTTAACATATTATAATGTGTTATGGTCTACATGATGTGTGCATGGTTGTGTTTTTTATGATGAAATATGGTGGCTACGAAAGAAATACACTCGTTTGTTGCCTCATTTGTTGATTAGATTGAATAGATGAACTGAGGTGCTACAAAAAGTTTGCCGCGTAAGATGAAAATATGTGTTGTGTTTTTACTAACGAGCTACTCGTGAAACTCATTAAACTTAACAAGCTGAAATCATTGATTGGCTCTATTCATTAAGAAGCGAGCTACGAGCTTAACGAGCCGAACTATCGAGATCGCGAGCTATGAGCTTTTGGTCCAACCCTACTTGTACTCCAAGTTACTCTATATATATGCCCATGCGGCTCAGGCCTCATTCAGTTTGGAGGATTTTTTAGAAAAAATATAGGAACAAAGATTCTGGAGAAATTTTTTGGGACAATTGCATTTTTGCCCCTAGTTCGTTCCTACCCACGGGTTTTGCCTTACTTTTCGAGCTTGCTCAGTTTTGCCCTTACTTTTTCCGCCAAGGTCCCTCGAATGCCCTTTGACCGTTTAACCAAAACTTTGAAAATTCATAACTAATTCATATGAACTCGGAAAAATGCAAATAAGATATCAAAATGTTCAGATAAACATTACCTTTATGTGCATATCATTTGCATTCAAGACAAAAACACCCTTTAAACTACCTGAGGTAATTAATGTTATTAACATTATTAAAAATAAAAAGGTACAAACAATATTTTTTCATGAATAAAAATTACATGCAAATGTAGGTGATGTTTTCTGAACATCCTGATATCTTATTTGCATTTTTCAGAGTTCGTATCAATTTGTTATGAAGTTTCCAAATAATGGTCAAAGTCGTTAGAACATTCATAACAAGATGATACGAACTCGGAAAAATGCAAATAAGATATCTGGATGTTCAGAAAACATCACCTACATTTGCATGTTATTTTTATTCATGAAAAAAATATGGTACATACCTTTTTATTTTTAATAATGTTAATAACATTAATTACCCCATGTAGTTTAAAGGGTGCTTTTGTCCTGAATGCAAATGATACACACATAAAGGTAGAGTTTATATGAACATTTTGATATCTTATTTGCATTTTTCGGAGTTCATATGAATTAGTTATGAATTTTCAAAGTTTTGGTCAAATGGTCAAAGGGCATTCGAGGGACCACGACGGAAAAAGTAAGGGAAAAACTGAGCAAGCTCGAAAAGTAAGGGCAAAACCCGCGGGTAGGAACCAACTAGGGGTAAACATGCAATTGTCCCAAAAAATTTCTATATATGCATTCGGTTTGTAGGGAATGCGTACATGAATTTCGTAGGAATACTACTCATTTCTTGTGTTTTTGGAGGAAACTACACATGCACGCAAAGCTCATTTTGCGTGTAGAAATGAGGCAAGTCAATTTCTTAGGATGGAAGTGTTATCCTATCAAATTCCTATACTACTCCGAATTCCTACGTTTTGATTTCCACTAAACCGAATGAGCCCTCAAGCAATAAACATTGAATTCCACCAATTCCTCTCTATCCCTTCTCACATGGTATCAGCCTAACCGATCCAAACCCTAGCCGTCGCCGTCGCTTCCGCTCCACGCCGCCCCGGGGCGGTCGGTCTCCATGATCGTCACCGAGGGCCACGCCGCCCGTACCTAGGGTTCATTCGCTGGTCATGTTGACCGGCTGCCCTAGAGAGTCTTTTTCCGATCCTTTGATCCGGTGTTTTCTCTCTCCCGTCAGTCATCTTGATCGATGTTTTTTGTTTTTGGTTTTCTGATCTAAGATTAGAACGCCACCGCCCGCGCCAGTCTTCGCCACGTTGTTGGGTTCCTCGCCTACTTGGAGCACAGCCGCCATGCTCCTAACCTAGCCGCCGCTGCCGCTATAGCTTGCTCACCCAAGCCACGCCGCTAGTCCACCCCTTCGTGTTCGTCCAGCACCAGATCGTCTCCAGCGCTGCCGTCATCTTCCCTGACCACCGTTGGTGACATTGGCCCCATGCCGATTGGTGCCACAACCATCGTCGAGTCTCCTTCTCGGGTGGCCCCTCCGACTCCTCGATATGGTGTACAGCTCGTGCAGGTCCCCGTCTACGCATGCCCGGTGCTGGCAACACCGATGCATGCCTTCGTCCACGACGTGTCCCTGGGCCTGGCAAGCTTGGAGAGGCGCTTCGTCAACTTCATCTTCGTCTGTCTACGCATGCCTGGTGCTGGCAACACTGGCACGTGCATTCGTCTATGATGTGTCCCCGGGCTTGGCAAACCCGCCACGACACCTCGTCAACAACGTCTTCTTCCAAGCACAACACTACTTTGACACCACTGCGCCTATGACTAACTCGGCACCTCCTTGTGTCCGCGGCTCCACAGCAACTTCCTCGACGCCGGCCACCCCGACCCGACATCGACCATGGCTCAATCGCACGGCTACCTTGACCACGACTACACCACCCTATGCTCTTGGCTACCTCGACAAACGGCACAAAGGGCTACCGCCTTGCTTGAGGAATCTCGTCGGTTTCCACTCCATCCACAACTCCACGATGCATTGACCGTTCCGACTATTCGGGGGATGTCCATCGGCTTACCTTCGGATTCTTCTCCAGTCTCATCGTCTGCGTCGCTATCATTGTGACTGCGAGGGGATGTTGAGTATATTGATTAATTAGGAAACATAGGATAGACTAGGAATTATTCCAGCTTGTCTTGTACTTCAAGTTGATCATGTACTCCTATATATATGCCCATGAGCCTCAAACAATAAACATTCCACCAATCCCTCTCTATCCCTTCTAACACTATAAAATATTGGCAAACATTAAGGAATGTTTAAAGTGTTTGCAAAGTTTTACCATTAAATCACATTTGTGGAAGTCGTGACAAAGTAAAATAAAACTAGAGCTCCAAAATGCTTTCGAAAGTACCATTTTCAGAGCATCAATTTTTTTGCCACGACTTCCAGGAATGTGATTTCATGATGAAACTTTGCAACAACCGTAACCATTTCTTAATTTTTGCCATAATTATTTTTACAAATTTTGAATTTACTATTCATCCAGGAGCATATAAGCTCGCGGGCAGATACTCCACGTCCCCTAATGGCACTTTTCTTTTGCAAATAACCACTCCTTAAGACCTACGTCAGGTGATAGACACACGCCCTTCTGTTTCCAACCCTAGCTGCCTCCACCAAAGGTATTCTCCGTGACATTCTTTTGGTCCCCATCCTCTCCTCTGTCTGTTGATCTCTTCGATGGCACAAGGAATGGGGATCCTCCCATTTGGTTTCTCTCTTTCCTAAATTTTATTTCCATGGCGTATTGACAAGGTGGTTATGACGATGGCGTGTTAGAATAGCCTCTTCCTACCTCGACGATGTCCAATCCAGTGTTGACGAAGGACCTATGAGAGTTTGTATGATCTCTTGGCTCTCTTCGTATCTTTGCAGTTGGTGTGTCCATCAAGGAGATCAATAGGCTATCTATTGGTAAGGTGACCTCAACATATTCGTTTATGTTGTTCCGTGGCATAGTCTGGTTTCTCCAACTCTCTAGATTGGTGGTGATGGACTAAAAGTCAATATTGGGTGGGGTGATGCTCTAACCGGTGTTTCTTTGGCGATTTCGAGATCTTGATTCAAGTGCGAATGACTATTGCAAAATTTAAAGCCTGGTATAGCGAGGACACTTGCAGGTGTCCCTTTCCTTTATTGTTGGTTCAATGCATTTTTCAATCTCCGGCAGGTGACGTATAATCGTAGGAAGAAGAATGCTCTTATGATTTTATTGGTATTTTATTATTACTAGTCGTTCGATGCTCAATTGCATTTCCATTATACTGGCATGATTTCCTTAATAATTATGAGATCTAAAATTCCCTTTAGGTGTCTTTTCTTAAAAATACATACAACTTGTATTACACTAAGGGCCACAAAGTACAGAAAATTTCAACCTGGCCCTGGAGATACATGTGGGAGCACAAGCCTCCATGTGTCGGCTAAAGCACCATAGGTTGCCACCGTAGCACAAACCACAACTAATGCTTCCACCAGCAACCAACACAGCTGACCAAGGATTTTGGCAATGGTTGTCACCGGCTTGGCGAAGGCACTAGTAGACGAATTGTCTCTAGGGATGCATGAAGCAACTATCAAAGCCTAAGATGAGGTCTTCCATCATCTCTAGTAGCCAAGGTTGGCCATCCCAAATTGTCGGCATCGAGGATGAAGATGATGAACATGCATGTGTCTACTAGCCAAGGCCTATGTCTCGGACAGAGATTTCCAAAGGGAGAAAGTAGCATTGCCGCTGATCTTATTGCACAACTTACCCACCTCAGAACTACTAAGCAGGCCTCCAATGGAGGTTGAAGGGGAAATATAAGAGGATGGGAAGAAAAAAATGATTAGATCGGTCTCTTCCCAACGCATAGGATCAAAATGAGCACATTGTCCAGTCATACAACTTGTAATTTTCCCAAGACAATTTGCTTGAAGGTCTAGGAGTTTAAAAAAGACCAAATAAAAAGGCTGGTGAAACGGATTACTAAGAACCTCATCCGGTGGAAATCCGATAGGGGACAGGGGGACACAAACACGAACATGACATGTTTGAAGTAATATGGGCTTTAACTGCCTTTGGACACTTCGTTTCTGTTTTTTGGTTAGGATTTAATAATCTTGACACAATGGACAGAATTGATCCATGTTTTGTTGAAAGTGCAACTATCCCTGGGTGATTTTGCTAATTACTAACAACATATAGCTCATTGAGCTAACATTATTCCAAGATTAATATTTCAGGAAAAACTCAATGAATGGCATGGCATGGATGAGGAAAGTGGATCCCTCAAAATTCTAAGGACAAAAATTTTGGCTCAAGCTTGAAGCTCAAGACTCTACATTTTATATTTTAGTGATCCAAGATCACATTGAGTCTATAGGAAAAGCCAATACTATCAAGGAGGGATGAGGTGTTTCTTAATGGCTTGCTTGCTCAAAATGCTTAGTGATATGCTCCAAAATCCTCAACTACCTTCCCACATCCACATATGACCTAAACCAAAAGTCAAACTCGGCCCCACCGATTCTTTCTATCCGGCGTCATCGAGTTTCAAATGTCATAGCCACTGCCACAAACCCTAGGCAAATCGGTCTCACCGATAGGGATCTCGGTCTCACCGAGATGGGATTGTAATCTCTCTGTTTCCCTTCATAACGTTTTGGTCTTACCGAGATGAGCGATCGGTTCCACCGAGATTGCAATGTAAACTCTCTATTTCCCTTTTATAACATTTCGGTCTCACCGAGATGAGCGAATCGGTCCCACCGAGTTTACCTGACCAACTCTCTGGTTAGCTTATTACCAAAATCGGTCCCACCGAGTTTGTGTAGTCGGTCACACCGAGATTACGTTATGCCCTAACCCTAACCATATCGGTCCTACCGAGTTGCATCTCAGTCCCACCGAAAATCCTAACGGTCACTAGGTTTGCTGAATCGGTCCGACCGAGTTTAACCATTCGGTCCCACCGAGTTTGGCAAATTGTGTGTAACGGTTAGATTTTGTGTGGAGGCTATATATACCCCTCCACCCACTCTTCATTCGTGGAGAGAGCCATCAGAACATACCTACACTTCCAATACACATTTTCTGAGAGAGAACCACCTACACTTGTGTTGAGGTCAAGATATTCCATTCCAACCATATGAATCTTGATCTCTAGCCTTCCCCAAGTTGCTTTCCACTCAAATCTTCTTTCCACCAAATCCAAATCCTGTGAGAGAGAGAGTTGAGTGTTGGGGAGACTATCATTTGAAGCACAAGAGCAAGGAGTTCATCATCAACACACCATTTGTTACTTCTTGGAGAGTGGTGTCTCCTAGATTGGCTAGGTGTCACTTGGGAGCCTCCGACAAGATTGTGAAGTTGAACCAAGGAGTTTTTAAGGGCAAGGAGATAGCCTACTTCGTGAAGATCTACCGCTAGTGAGGCAAGTCCTTCGTGGGCGACGGCCGTGATGGAATAGACAAGGTTGCTTCTTCATGGACCCTTCGTGAGTGGAGCCCTCCATGGACTCGCGCAACCGTTACCCTCCGTGGGTTGAAGTCTCCATCAACGTGGATGTACGATAGCACCACCTATCGGAACCACGACAAAAACATATGTGTCTCCAATTGCGTTTGAATCCTCCAAACCCTTCCCTTTACATTCTTGCAAGTTGCATGCTTTACTTTCCGCTGCTCATATACTCTTTTGCATGCTTGCTTGAATTGTGTGGAGATTGCTTGACTTGTGCTAAGATAGATAAAATCTGCCAAGAACTAAAATTGGAAAAATGCTAGATTTTTATTTGGTCAAGTAGTCTAATCACCCCCCTCTAGACATACTTTCGATCCTACAAGTGGTATCAGAGCTTTGATCTCCATTTGCTTTGATTTCCATAGCTTTTGGCGGTCATAGCCTTGGTTTCATAACCTAGGAGAGTATGGCGTCTAGCGAGGGAAATTATCACCGTAGAGGTCCTTACTTTGATGGCACTAATTTTGCTAGTTGGAAGCATAAGATGAAAATGCATATTCTTGGACATAACCCCACCGTTTGGGCTATTATGTGTATTGGCTTGCAAGGTGAATTCTTTGACGGAAAAGAACCAAACCGTGAAGCCACCGCGGAAGAGTTGAAAATGCTGAAATACAACGCTCAAGCTTGTGATATCCTTTTCAACGGATTGTGCCCCGAAGAATTCAACAAAATCAGCCGTCTTGAGAATGCGAAGGAAATTTGGGATATTTTGATTGATATGCACGAAGGTACCGACTCCGTCAAGGAATCCAAATTGGATGTGCTTCAAAGTCAACTTGACAAGTTCAAAATGAAGGATGGTGAAGGTGTTGCTGAAATGTACTCTAGGCTTGCTTTTATCACAAATGAGATTGCCGGCTTAGGGAGTGAAAAGATGACAGATAGATTCATCATCAAGAAGATCCTAAGAGCCTTGGATGGAAAATATGATACCGTGTGCACATTGATCCAAATGATGCCAAATTACAAAGATCTCAAGCCAACGGAAGTCATCGGAAGAATTGTTGCTCATGAGATGTCACTCAAGGATAAAGAGGAACTTCACAACAAATCAAGTGGTGCTTACAAAGCCTCATGTGAAGCCCCCACATCATCGATTGAGAAACAAACCTTCAATGAAGAATTGAGCTTAATGGTGAAGAACTTCAACAAGTTCTACAAGAGTAGAAGCAAAGAGAGAAGCTCCAAGTCAAGGTCCTACAATGATAAAAGATCTTCTAGTCGAGAGCGAAACTGCTACAATTGTGGAAGGCCCGGACACTATTCCAATGAGTGTACGGCCCCCTGCAAGAGAAGAGAAGATTCTCCCAAGAGAAGAATCACCATCTAGAGAAAGAAGGAGTAGAGATGATCGTTATGAACGAAGACCCTCACAGAGAAGCAAGGATTCGGAAAGAAAGGACAAGTCATCAAGGAGCTACACAAAACGAAGACATCAAGCTCATGTTAGTGAATGGGTATTCGGCTCCGACTCCGACAACCACTCCGAGAGAAGCTATCACTCTGACTCCGAATATACTCAAGATGAAGGTGTTGCCGGTCTAGCACTTGTGACAACCAACTCCTACGACATATTTGACTCACCAAATGAAGGAGTTGGAACATGCTTCATTGCTAAAGGCCCAAAGGTATCACACCCCGAGTATGTTGATTTCAATAGTGATGAAGATGACTTGTTAGGTGATGATGATTTACTTGTTGACAACTCTAGTGATGAATACTGTGATGAAACGTCAATTAATCATGCTAATCAAGATAAAACGAATGACAATGATAAGGAGAAGATTGAGTCTCTAACTAAAGAACTAAACACTCTTAAGTTAGCTCATGAAACTATCTTAGGAGATCATCGAGAACTTTTAAGGACTCATGAGAAATTACGCCTTGAAAAGCTCAACCTTGAGCAAGAGCATGAGTTCTTAAAAGCAATCAATGATGATCTTCGTAAGAAAAGTTCTTCTTACATTGCCAAGCATTTACTCTTATCCACTTACATGCCTCAAGTCAAGTGTAGTAACAAGAACAAGAATGATTCTTCCTCTAGTAGTAACAATAATCATGCTAAATCCAATATTGTTGCTTCTAGTAGTTCTCTTGATTCCACTAATGATTCTCTTAGACAAGTTACACTTGAGCAAGAAAATAGCTTATTGAAGGGAATTATAGAGAAAGGTGCTCACAAGAGCCTTGCCGGAAGTAAGCAATTCGAGGAAATTGTACGCAAGCAAGGAAGGCACCAGAAGAATCAAGGTGTTGGTTTTGAACGAAAGTTCAATGCCAATGGAGTTGAGTGGGAAGAAGATCAATACCCCAAGATAAAGTTTGTTCCTCAACAAGAGAAGTATGATCCTACTTCTTTCAAAGGGACACAAGCTCAAGATGATCTTCCACCACAAGACCACAAGCAAAAAGGCAAGGACAAGCTTCAAGAGGAAATTGATGCATTTGAAGAAGCTCCTAAGGCCTTGGTCAAGTGGGTTCCCAAGACTACTTCAAGTTCCACTTCATCAAGTACAACTACAACACCGAGGATTCCCATCAAGATGGTGTGGATCCTGAAGAAGAAGAACTAGAGAGTTCTTGAGGGTGACTCCACCAACATACTTCACTCTTATCATCTTGGCAAGAACAAGTGCAATCAACTTCCACATCTTGCACTAGTTCAAGGAGTCACAAACCCTCTTGTTGGTAAGACAAGGGACAAGGTAACCTAAAAGCTTTCATAGACATCATCTTGTGTGTGCATCACTTTATGTCTATGGATATCCTGTTTTGTTCCTTGTGGGACTAACCCGTGTAGGTATTGAAAGTGCAACTCACTCCAATGGATAGCTTCAAATGATCTACATCAACATTGAGCATCCACATCTTCAACATCTACATGAAGTCATCATCGACAAAACCCAAGGTTAGTTCATCCCTCTTAGGGGGGATCTCACATCTAGGGGGAGCTTTACTCTAAAATTGAGCTAAAGCAACTCTAATGGTGTGAACACAACAATGCTTTATGTAAAAGTGGTAACCCCACTTGTGCTTAAATGATGAGTATGACCTATGATCAAATGTTCTCATTTGACTCCTAAGTCAATATACTCATATATAGATGACCTAGTCATCGCAAATTGTTTGATAGATGCTAGAATTGGTTGTGCATGCTTTGCCACATATTTCAATTGCCGTTTTATTGCGTGAGCATGTTGATTGCATATTTTACTCATTCGAGGACATCCACTTGTGGTTTTGATTGATTGGTTTTCTTTTCTTTTGCCAAGTGGATGGACAAGAATGCCTAAGAACCCTCTCTAGCTATCTATGCTTTTCTCGTCTCAAACTCTATTCATGCTACATCACAAAATTTGATCAAGTCAGATTCGAACCACTCTGTGTGAGGAGCACTCGGAGTCCCCGATTCGTCATAGACTTAAAATTCCAAAACTTCTTTGTGCGTTTCGGTCTGACCGATTCATCCATTTCGGTCATACCGAGATCACTAAGTCGATCTAGGTTTTCAATCTCGGTGCAACCAATTTGAACCTTTCGGTCACACCGAATTTCAGTAACTGATTGTAGTTATGAATCTCGGTGCCATCGAGTTGTTCCACTCGGTCACACCGACAGGGTCGAGCTATATATATCCACGGGCAATTTTTTGGAAATTTCTCCGAAGTCTTTTCGCCCGCGCTTAGCCCGCTCTGCCTCCAGGGTCTCCGGATCGTCTTCCTCGTCGCCAGCCGCCTCCTGCCGCTGGTCTCCGCCGCCGTCAACGGGAATCATCCCCACCGTTGCCGCCGTAGTGAGTTCATCACCGAACTAGGGTATGAATTCGATCACTGTGCTATCCCTATCTGATTCCTAGCACATTGTGTTCGCCATGTATCTTGCCACGATTGAGACCATTCTTATCCAGTCAAAACACTCCGTAGTTTAGTCGTGAATTGAAAATTTAGGGTTAGGTTTCCGCCGAAACCATCTCGGACCCACCGAGTTGTGGAACTCGGTACCACCGATTCGGCTCAGGCCATTGCACATGTAATTTTCGGTCTGACCGAGAATTGCAAATCAGTGTGACCGAGTTCAGGACTTTGTGAAATCCTAGCAGTCTCGGTGCCACCGAACTGTGACTCGGTCTGACCGAGTTCACTAGTTTAGGTTCCAACAGCTGCTTCGGTATCACCGAGTTTACAAATCGGTTGATCCGAAATGCTTTCTGTGGAAAACTAAAACTAAGTTTTTGACTCATTCTTTTGCAAAAACCTCTGCATTTTGTGATGCTCATCCACTCTATCTCATCTATATCTATTCACAGGGTCTGCTGCTAGTGTTTGCAATATGTCTGATCAGAGTGACAGCCAGAACAGGTCAGAGGAGCAGGTTCACCTGAGTGAGAGCACTAGTCCCTCTAGCAGTTTAGATGATGGCAGCAAGAGCACCCCAAGCAACTTACCCAAAGCTGCCACCAGGGCCAGAAAGAAGAAGACATCTGAATCTGAGGATGAAGACTATGTGGCAGTTGAGGATGAGGCCACTTCCAAGAAGAAAGTGGTTAAGAAGGAATATAGCACTACTGCTGCCACCAAGCCAGGCATGAAACAAAAGGTTCCTGCAAAGAGAATTCCAATGTCTAAGGCCAGAGCATCTACTCAAGTCCCTCTGGGATCTGAACCCAAAGAGGCTGCTGCAGAAGGGAAGAAGAGGAAGGACAGGATCAAAAATACCACTGCTAGAGTGCTTGGGAGATCCTCAATCATGAGAGATTCTGAAGAGGAAGAGGAAGAAGAGGTTGCTGCACCAGCACCCAAGGCACAAAAGCTGATGGGTGATGCTATAAAGTCAGGGGCTGCAACATCAAAGCCCAAAGAAGCACCCAAAGCAGCCTCCAAGCTCAAGAGTGCACCTAAGAGGAATACCAGGAGTATACCAGCTGCTGAGAAGAACAAGGCCCCAGTGCCTGAAGTTGCTGCTGATGAAGATAATGAAAGACTCAAACCCAAGATTCCAGACCACGATGATGCTCATCCTGTGGCTGAGAACATGAAGATTAGGAGAGACTCGGGGTTGAGGATATGGAGAGAGTCAGATCCATATGCCACCAGGAGAAGGACTGCTGTTGATTACAGGTTCCACACAAAGGAACAGCAGGATTTCTATGAGACAATCTTGTTAGACAAGAAGCATATAGTGTGTGATATGAGGTGGGTCGACTGGACCTACATGAAGGAGAATGAAGAACACTATCCTGAAGTGTATGACAGCTTCAGTGCGTGTGGAGTTGCAGACTTTGTTGGGCAGAAGCTCACAAACTGGAATAATGAGCTCATTATGCAATTCTGCTCCACAGCACATTTCTATCCAGATGGCAGAATAGTTTAGATGTCTGAAGGAACGAGATACCAAACAACTATTGAGGAATGGGCCAATCTGATCAATGCCCCAAAGGAAAGTGAAGATGACTTGGATGTTTATGCCAAGAAAAAGATGGATCACAATTCTATGTCACAGATGTACAAGGAAATCCCAGACAAAGCTCTTGAGACTTTCAAGTTTGGGTCAGTCCATTTTCTTCTGTCAGGACTGCCAACGATCAACTGGATCCTAAGGCACACTCTTTTGCCCAAGTCAGGTGACCACAACATGATCAGAGGGCATGCAATTAATTTGCTACACATATTTGATGTGCCACAGAAATTCAAGGTCATGAGCCTCATGGTTGAGACTATCAAGAGGACAGCAGCAGACCAAACGAGAAGTTGTGGATATGCCCCACAAATTCAGGAGTTGATTAACTCAAAGATGGGCATAGGAAAATATCTGTTGGATAAGGAACACTTTGTCATCTATCCAGATTTTGAGGACAACCAAGTGGTTATGGATGAAGATGAACCATCCTCAGTACAAGCACAAGCCAAGAGAGAGAAGGCAAAAACAGAAAAAGCTGCAAAGATGCCAACCCAGGAGGAGGCATCTCAGTATCTCCTAAAGAGCAAGCAAGATCAGCTTGGCTATCTGATTGCATCCACTCTGAGGATTGAGAAGGGACTGGCCACCCTGACTCAAAACCAGGAGAGCTTGGAAAGAATCGTGGAGCAAAAATTCTATGACTTGGATGTGAAGGTAACTGAGATTCAGTCTGTTGTGGAGCAACTTCAAGATGATATGCAGGAGAGGAAGGGCAAGACAACCACTGATGCATTTGCCAGAGTGCCTAGAGCTCAGAGGACAACTGCAGTACCTGTTCCAGACACTAGAGCCACTTCATCTGCACCAGCTACAGCTTCAGCGCAACCAGCTCCAGCACCAACTCCTTCAGCTCCATCCACATCAACTGAAGTCTTCGTCCAAGGAGCCATCTCTATGCCACCACCTTAAGACCAAGCTTGAGAGACGTTTTAGTGCTATGCATTTTCTATGAACTTTTTGGTAACCTGTTGCCAAAGGGGGAGAAACATGTATAGATCATAGGCTTCAAGAGAGAGCGTTGCTTTTTATTCTCTCTTGCTTTGGTGGTTGAACTTTGTTTGTCTTTTGATTGCTTGAGATACTATGCTATTATCTGTGAGACATTGATGATCATGTGGTTGATCATAAGCTACACTTATGCTTGTTAGATGATATTATCTTACTTATCCTTATATGATCATTCACTTTGCTTGGTGATGAGTGCATGTATTCAATCTTTATTATTTTGAGCGCTCCACCAAGATGTATGTGACATGGAAGAGTAACCCATGATCCTAACTCATTGTGCATTTGCAGCCCAAAGCAAATCTTAAGATATGCACAAATTTAGGGGGAGCTCTTGCTTTTCACATACTTCTCAAAGCGACAATATCTTTCACTCCTATTATCATTTGTCGAAGCTTTGATCTATATGTTGTCATCAATTACGAAAAAGGGGGAGATTGAAAGTGCAACTATCCCTGGGTGGCTTTGGTAATTCCTAACAACATATAGCTCATTGAGCTAACATTATTCTAAGATTAATATTTCAGGAAAAGCTCAATGAATGGCATGGCATGGATAAGGAAAGTGGATCCCTCAAAATTTTAAGGACAAAAAGTTTGGCTCAATCTTGAAGCTCAAGACTCTACATTTTATATTTTAGTGATCCAAGGTCACATTGAGTCTATAGGAAAAGCCAATACTATAAAGGAGGGATGAGGTGTTTCTTAATGGCTTGCTTGCTCAAAATGCTTAGTGATATGCTCCAAAATCCTCAACTACCTTCCCACATCCACATATGACCTAAACCAAAATTCAAACTCGGCCTCACCGATTCTTTCTATTCGGCGCCACCGAGTTTCAAATGTCATAGCCACTGCCACAAACCCTAGGAAAATCGGTCTCACCGATAGGGATCTCGGTCTCACCGAGATGGGATTATAATCTCTCTGTTTCCCTTCGTAACGTTTTGGTCTTACCGAGATGAGCGATCGGTCCCACTGAGATTGCAATGTAAACTCTCTGTTTCCCTTTTGTAACATTTCGGTCTCACCAAGATGAGCGAATCGGTCCCACCGAGTTTACCTGGCCAACTCTCTGGTTAGCTTATTACCAAAATCAGTCCCACCGAGTTTGTGTAATCGGTCACACCAAGATTACGTTATGCCCTAACCCTAACCATATCGGTCCTACCGAGTTGCATTTCAGTCCCACCGAAAATCCTAACGGTCACTAGGTTCGCTGAATTGGTCCGACCAAGTTTAACCATTCGGTCCCACCGAGTTTGGCAAATTGTGTGTAACGGTTAGATTTTGTGTGGAGGCTATATATACCCCTCCACCCACTCTTCATTCGTGGAGAGAGCCATCAGAACATACCTACACTTCCAATACACATTTTCTGAGAGAGAACCACCTACACTTGTGTTGAGGTCAAGATATTCCATTCCAACCATATGAATCTTGAACTCTAGCCTTCCCCAAGTTGCTTTCCACTCAAATCTTCTTTCCACCAAATCCAAATCCTGTGAGAGAGAGTTGAGTGTTGGGGAGACTATCATTTGAAGCACAAGAGCAAGGAGTTCATCATCAACACACCATTTGTTACTTCTTGGAGAGTGGTGTCTCCTAGATTGGCTAGGTGTCACTTGGGAGCCTCCGACAAGATTGTGGAGTTGAACCAAGGAGTTTGTAAGGGCAAGGAGATCGCCTACTTCGTGAAGATCTACCGCTAGTGAGGCAAGTCCTTCGTGGGCGACGGCCGTGATGGAATAGACAAGGTTGCTTCTTCGTGGACCCTTCGTGGGTGGAGCCCTCCGTGGACTCGCGCAACCGTTACCCTCCGTGGGTTGAAGTCTCCATCAACGTGGATGTACGATAGCACCACCTATCGGAACCATGACAAAAACATCCGTGTCCCCAATTGCGTTTGAATCCTCGAAACCCTTCCCTTTACATTCTTGCAAGTTGCATGCTTTACTTTCCGCTGCTCATATACTCTTTTGCATGCTTGCTTGAATTGTGTGGAGATTGCTTAACTTGTGCTAAGATAGATAAAATCTGCCAAGAACTAAAATTGGGAAAATGCTAGATTTTTATTTGGTCAAGTAGTCTAATCACCCCCCCTCTCTCTAGACATACTTTCGATCCTACATTTGTACATATGTTAGTATTTCGCTCGTCTTGATCCTCTCACGCCATCATGAGATAGTTTCACGACAAAAGGAAGCTTGCACTAATATTATCATCGCATCAAGTCAATACAACCACAATCGGGTTTAGAATGTAACCTCCGCTTAGTAGATGCACACAACAAAATAACATGAAGTTCTCAAACTAACAACATAAGAAGTACCAAGGACGTGGAAAACTTTAAGTTGGAGAAGCATCGATCCAAAGCCTAAACATCCATCTATGACGGGTAAAAACCTCTATGATCAGCCGCCCCGGTTGTGTATATGTCGTACCAACAACTCATCCCCTCACTATTGAAATGGATATAAAGTTTGGAGCCAATAATGTAAGCATAAATTTATACTACAATTGAGAAGAAAATATTCTCTTAGTTATTCAATTAATACCAATGGTAGTTCTGCATGGCTATAACGACCTACGTGTGATCTTAATTTTGTGTGAATGCCACACCGCAAATCATCGAACATATTTGGAACATTGCAAGACGAGGATGTTATATGTCACGTGGTGAGCTCGACGATGGATCATACAAAGCAATCAACATGTGAATAAATATATAAGTACATAATTGTCTCGTTATTGGGAGAAAAGCAATATTTTTACTACTCTTGTTGTTTCTTTTAATAGGATAATGACATTACGAGTTGTAAGCCAAAAAGAAACTATGATACCGCAAGGGGTTTTCTAAGTATGTAGTCTACTCCCTTCATTCCCTTATACAAGGCCACTTTGTTTTTCGTGTCAAACTTTGACTTATAATTTTGGTCAACAAAATATGGATTATATGTCATCAGAATATATCATCGGAAAGTTCTTTGGAATGTGCATCCAATGAAATACTTTTTGTGGTATATACCTCACTATTTGTTGGTAAAACTAATGGTCAAACTTAGACATAAAAATATGAAGTTGACTTGTATAAGGAAATGGAGGGAGTACTTACATACTTGTAAGTTTCAGATTAAGTCGATGTTAGATGTCTTTTGGCCATAAGTAACTAGAGGATTGCAAAAGGATCATGAAAACAGTAGAAATACCTGTTTGGATGGAAAAAGGGGAAAACCGTCCATCTTAAGCAAATGAGTGTAAAGAAGAAATTGGATTGCATAATGGATGTCTTATAGAGGGGGCTTTCGAGAAAGGTAGTCCATAGGAATTTGGG
>NC_041380.1:119205237-119240602 GCF_002162155.2 Triticum dicoccoides
CCCCCAATGCTCTCACAAATACAACAATATGTGCTCCTAATTCTCCATTTACCAGACAAAATTAGCTAGATTTAGGTGATTTGCTCCCCTCTAACATTATATGACATGTTTGCCTCGCTCTACATTCAGTTTCTGGCTCCGCCACTGAATTTGGGTATCACCACCCCTTTGATCCCAAGGGTACTTGGTAAGGAAATCATGAAGACCGGAATCATACGAAAATTCGTCCAATCCAAAGAGGTTTAATTTGCCCCCAAAAAATTGGCTATAGAGAGCCATATAGTTACTTGATTATGGTTGCTCTAACACACACTAATTAATGCACTCATATAGATGGTATGAATCATTGATCCTAGGCGACTACTAGTCATGATCCATAAACTTTTGTTTAGTATGTTTATAAACATTTTTTTCAGGTGGCAGATTTAGTACTAGTTCGAGACAGTTTTATTTTTGTTTCTGACTAGAAAAACTAATCAACTTATTGCTGAAGGGTGACACATTATGACCCCTTGTAAACAATGTGATTGTGATACCCCTTTGTTTATTTTAGTGAACAACATTGGAAATGCTAATGTCAAGTTCATACTTTAGTACCAATGTTTATAGACAAGTACATACTGATATGCTATATTGTTTTATCTAAAATCAACTCTGATGGGGAGATGTAAACTATTTTCTTCTAGATGGGATCTTAGATGTGCAGAAGCATGCCAATATGCCTTCTACAGCTAATGCCGAGTGGGCAAAGAAAAAAAAACATGTATATTCAGAGTTAAAAACAGCGAGAATCAACAAGGTGGCCAGCTTCGACCCTACAAATGTGCCTAATGTCGGGGAGAGTATTTAGGGCCTTGTTCCTTGGAACATTAACATCTTCTACACTATAAAATGTTTTATCTAGCTACCGGCATTTTTAACTATATATGTACCTAACCGACCAAGCAGCAAATAGCTCTTGGGCATTTTTTTAAACCAATAGCTCCATATAAATACTCCAAAAAATGGTACTCTCTCCGTTCCAAATTACTCGTCGCAGAAATGGATGTATCTAGATGTATTTTAGTTCTAAATACATCCATTTCTGAGACGAGTAATTTGGAACAGAGGAAGTAGATATGAACAGACATATATCAGCTCTAATAACATCTTATATTATGGGACGAAGGGAGTAGTTTGTAGCCAAGCATATGGATGATATTCTAACAAAGTCCATACTAGTACATTACCACAAAATAACTAATGGATGACTCAAAGAGAATTTGTGATGCATAATTAAGTTAGTGGATGCTAATTAACTATGTAATACTCTCACAAAAAATAACTATATAATGCAAGTTTGTTAGTACCAAATTAATATGTGCCCATTCTGTCCAATATTAAACCCATTTTTTCAAAACTCATACCCAATTCCCAAACCACTTCCAAGACCTACAGGCTTTTGGCTATTGCCAAAGCTAATCTTAATGGGGGGCAGTAATAGAGAGTTATTTTACACTAAGAAGATTCCATCATTCCGTATGCACACACCTCTTATTAATTAGCTGCCTGATTAACTATTGCAACAAGTCAACATACACCAGGATGCCTTCCAAATGGTGCAAAACCTACATACATCTAGCAGTACAATCTCTCTGACAGCAGCAAACTTATTTTTGTTATAAAAAAACCGAACGTTTTTTCCCAACATCTCTCTCTCTCTCTCTCTCTCTCTCTCTCTCTCTCACAAGCTAAGCGGCAGAGATACACAACCTAGAAGACACTTTTTCCAAAGCACCTCACTTCCATCCCTTGTCCCCCTGCTCTCTCCCTTGCCTTCATGTCCACTGCAAGGTATGCTCAAAGCTCAAAACTACTTTCCGAAATACCAAGCTAGATCATACAAAAAATGATTTAGGAATAGCTAAATTCATGCACTGTCTCTAGTTAGAATCCTCTGCTCAAGCTTTGTTGTGTCAATGGTGCATGGCGCTGTGTGGCAATGGAATTAGTTGGAACCCTAGCTATAGCCATGGTGAATTGGTGATCTCATGCTATATACATCTTCTTCTTCAGTGACTGGCAGCAAGACCATGAGGTAGGGAAGAAGATCAAGAGTGAGTCGGCGGCGGAGGCGGACCGGATGATGGCGGCGGCACGGAGGAGTAGCAGCCTGCCTGCAGCAGGCGCAGGACCAGGATCGACACCGTCGTTCAACACGATGACCCCATGTGCCGCATGTAAGCTGCTCCGGCGGCGGTGCGCGCAGGAGTGCCCCTTCTCGCCTTTCTTCTCGCCGCTAGAGCCGCACAAGTTCGCCTCCGTTCACAAGGTCTTCGGCGCGAGCAACGTCTCCAAGATGCTCCTGGTAATCTAATTTAGTCTAATTTCCTTCCATTGCTTGCTCTTTGACTTTTAGCATAGCTTACTTCTATCCCTTCTGAGCTCGTGAAATGAACTGGTTTTGTGCCACTGATTTTGATGAGATATAGCATAATTATTGTGAATACCTCACATCTCGCAGTATTTCATTAGTTCACATGGTATTTCTGGAAACCTTTGTTAACAAGAGAATTTCATTTGTGGTATTGCCACAACTCACAAGTCAAGGCAGCAGTGGCTGTTCTTGCAGATCCAAAACCCTAAGTTCCCCTGGATCTCCTCTCTTTTTTCCATTATGTTTCGGGCGTAATCACTAGAGATTTGTGTATGGTTTGAGTCGCATTTGTGCATCTTTTGTTCCGTAAAAATGCTAAAAGTTCTCTCTAAACAGCAATAAGTACTGTATAAAATGTTTGCCTCCCAAAATCCAAAATCCAAAATCCAAATTGAAGTTTCCCCATTATCATCTCAAGACAAGTATACATCAGGGCATTTCTCTTTTACTTTTTTTTAAGAGAGAGATGTGTGACTTCATCATCATTTTGCTCAAAATCCTTCAACAAGTTGAACCGATCGAAGTGCTCCAGCTGATATTATTAGCTAACGCGTACCTTGACGCGCATGCATGCAGGAGGTGCACGAGAGCCAGCGCGGCGACGCGGCCAACAGCCTGGTGTACGAGGCGAACCTGCGGCTCCGCGATCCCGTCTACGGCTGCATGGGCGCCATCCTCACCCTGCAGCAGCAGGTGCACGCCCTGGAGGCCGAGCTCGCCGCCGTCCGCGCCCAGATCCTCAAGCACAGGTACCGCCCTGCCGCCGCCGCCGCGGCGTCCGCGGTGCCCAACGTGCCCCCGTCCTCGCACGCCTCACAGCTCCTCGCCGCCGGAGGCCACCGGCCGGCTGGGTCGCTGGGGCTGGCAGCGCCGGCGGTGGGGCCTGTGGCTTCCGCGTCGTCGTCAACCACGGTGTACGCCGCGGCGTCGAGCTCCACGGACTACAGCTCCATCACGCATGAGAATGTTCCGTTTTTTGGTTGAGGCCGTTGTACTAGTCTAGCGTTAACGACTGAGACCTTCTTTGAATGTAACTTAATTTTTGTTTGCCATTTTCTCTACACGTAGTAGACCTTGTGAAAATACTGGAATAACAGGCTTTTTCCAGAAATTATTTTGCTTTAATTTGTGTTCGGGGGAGCTCATTCAAGCAAAATTTTATAGTATCCAAATTCATGGTAGTGATTTCTAAATTGCTCTAATTTGCTAAGGTGTCCAAGTCTTGGGAACACAAGCCCTAGCCGAGTCCAACAAGCTAGCGCGTGATACTCCCTACTCCATATGAGGTGTGTTTGTTTGACTGCATTGGGATCTTTGCATATGCGATGCATGGGGCACTCCTCTCCTCACATGCTTGTCTGTGCACATTTCATTTCGTTTCCATGCCACTCTTCTCATTTATGTAGCATACGTAGGAGACACAGATGATTCTTTAACAAACCTTTCCATCTCCCCATACATCGATCGATTTGATCTATACTAGTGATATATGAGAACAACGTCAGTGGCGAATATCATGTGAACCGTTTGTCTTTGACAACAGCAGCGTGCACATTCAAATGGCAAGGCAGTACTACTGTACTCCCCTGTCCACAACTGTAGATTTGACTTCTAGTTGTCCTCAGTGCAAGATTTTGACTAGTAATGCCATAAAACTAACCAGAAAAAGAAACATATTATTACGAAAAAATCTCAGCAAACAAAACCATGGCTTATAATAAAAAAGAATCCAGCAATCGTTTTCATATAGACAACCAAATACTTCTAACTATACCACTGGTCAAGATTTGAAAACCAAAAGGTTGATGGCGTAGATCCCATGGTGGCCTGCATTGTCGCCAAAGGAACAATTCAGAACATGGACGATAGTTCGTACCATCTGAGAACTATCGGTACTAGCTGTTAAGTGCAGTATACTGTACATTCACATCTGAAAATCTGCAGGCGTTCACCCCAATAATTAGCGGCCCTCGCATTAGTGAGACCTACCTCTAGCTCAGTTTGGCATCTAAGCTCAACTGCATCCCCTTTGCCGACCGTCGCAATCACACCAGATCGCCAACAGAGTCACGCTTCTGAACGGTTCGGTTTAGAAACTGCAGAATGCCGGCTTGTGCATTCAGAATCTGTGAATGCGCAGAGAGCTCTCCAGATAGGGACCAACATTTTGACAGGTGGGCGGAATTTCTGCGATAAAGCTTCATTGGATTGCTGAAATTTTGTCGGAACAATTAAGTGATAGATGATAACACATAATTTTTACCTGGAAAACTAGCTTGAGCTCCTCCTCATCACGCAGAAGCGACGCCAAGCTCCAGTAACAGGTCACAGGTGTCACACACTCGTTCAGCAGTGGCTTTAGAATCTTGCCAATTGGCACAAAATGACGGTCAACTCTTCCGCTAAGAATCACAAATTAAAAAAAAAGTGAGAACAACAGCTGTAACCAAATTTCCAGTAGCATGGATACTATTTCCTAAGCAAAGAAAAGTTAAAGAAAACATATCCCTCTGAGGCAAAACCCTTGAGTGATGCTGTTTATGATTTTGCGACACCACGGAAGCAGATTTAATAATGAAATTATTTAGTTCACTTCAATATTGAGCCTTTCAGAGTGCTTAAGATACGAAGTGCTTGACGCCAAGCAAGGAGTTCATAACACAAAAACAAAAACATAGATATCATTGCTCGGCGACTTGATCTGAAACCAACATCAACAAAGTCTTACCCACCAGGAACAGAGTTTTGCTCTAGGAGTCTTACCCACCAGGAACAAAGTCTTACTTACTGTCTTACACCATATTGCTAGAACAATCAACAACAACAACAAGAAAGCCTTTAGTCCCAAACAAGTTGGGGTAGGCTAGAGGTGAAACCCATAAGATCTCGCAACCAACTCATGGCTCTGGCACATGGATAGCAAGCTTCCACGCACCCCTGTCCATAGCTCGCTCTTTGATGATACTCCAATCCTTCAGGTCTCTCTTAACGGACTCCTCCCATGTCAAATTCGGTCTACCCCGCCCTCTCTTGACATTCTCCGCACGCTTTAGCCGTCCGCTATGCACTGGAGCTTCTGGAGGCCTGCGCTGAATATGCCCAAACCATCTCAGACGATGTTGGACAAGCTTCTCCTCAATTGGTGCTACCCCAACTCGATCTCGTATATCATCATTCCGGACTCGATCCTTCCTCGTGTGGCCACACATCAATCTCAACATACGCATCTCCGCCACACCTAACTGTTGAACATGTCACCTTTTAGTCGGCCAACACTCCGCGCCATACAACATTGCGGGTCGATCCGCCGTCCTGTAGAACTTGCCTTTTAGCTTTTGTGGCACTCTCTTGTCACAGAGAATGCCAGAAGCTTGGCGCCACTTCATCCATCCGGCTTTGATTCGATGGTTCACATCTTCATTAATACCCCCATCCTCATGCAACATTGACCCCAAATACCGAAAGGTGTCCTTCCGAGGTACCGCCTGGCCATCAAGGCTAACCTCCTCCTCACACCTAGTAGTACTGAAACCGCACATCATGTACTCGGTTTTAGTTCTACTAAGCCTAAACCCTTTCGATTCCAAGGTTTGTCTCCATAACTCTAACTTCCTATTTACCCCCGTCCGACTATCGTCAACTAGCACCACATCATCCGCAAAGAGCATACACCATGGGATATCTCCTTGTATATCCCTTGTGACCTCATCCATCACCAATGCAAAAAGATAAGGGCTCAAAGCTGACCCCTGATGCAGTCCTATTTTAATCGGGAAGTCATCGGTGTCGACATCACTTGTTCAAACACTTGTCACAACATTATCGTACATGTCCTTGATGAGGGTAATGTACTTTGCTGGGACTTTGTGTTTCTCCAAGGCCCACCACATGACATTCCGCGGTATCTTATCATAGGCCTTCTCCAAGTCAATGAACACCATATGCAAGTCCTTCTTTTGCTCCCTATATCTCTCCATAAGTTGTCGTACCAAGAAAATGGCTTCCATGGTCGACCTCCCAGGCATGAAACCAAATGATTTTTGGTCACGCTTGTCATTCTTCTTAAGCGGTGCTCAATGACTCTCTCCCATAGCTTCATTGTATGGCTCATCAGCTTAATTCCACGGTAATTAGTACAACTCTGAACATCCCCCTTGTTCTTGAAGATTGGTACTAATATACTCCGTCTCCATTCTTCTGGCATCTTGTTTGCCCGAAAAATGAGGTTGAAAAGCTTGGTTAGCCATACTATCGCTATGTCCCCGAGACCTTTCCACACCTCAATGGGGATACAATCAGGGCCCATCGCATTGCCTCCTTTCATCCTTTTTAAAGCCTCCTTCACCTCAGACTCCTGGATTCGCCGCACAAAACGCATGCTGGTCTCATCAAAGGAGTCGTCCAGTTCAATGGTAGAACTCTCATTCTCCCCATTGAACAGCTTGTCGAAGTACTCCCGCCATCTATGCTTAATCTCCTCGTCCTTCACCAAGAGTTGGCCTGCTCCGTCCTTGATGCATTTGACTTGGCCAATATCCCTCGTCTTCCTCTCTCGGATCTTGGCCATCTTATAGATGTCCCTTTCACCTTCCTTCGTGCCTAACCGTTGGTAGAGGTCCTCATATGCCCGACCCCTTGCTTCACCAACAGCTCGCTTTGCGGCCTTCTTCGCCATCTTGTACTTATCTATGTTGTCTGCACTCCTATCCAGGTATAGGCGTCTGAAGCAATCTTTCTTCTCTTTAATCGCCTTCTGGACATCATCATTCCACCACCAAGTATCCTTATCTTCGCTTCTCCTTCCCCTGGACACTCCAAACTCCTCAGAGGCCACCTTACGAATGCAAGTCGCCATCTTCATCCACACATTGTCTGCATCCCCTCCTTCCTCCCAAGGGCCCTCCTTAATGACCCTCTCCTTGAACACCTAAGCTACCTCCCCCTTGAGCTTCCACCACTTCGTTCTAGCGACTTTGGCACGCTTATCCCGCTGGACACGAATCCGAAAGCGGAAGTCAGCAACCACCAGCTTATGCTGGGGTACAACACTCTCTCCAGGTATCACCTTACAGTCTAGGCACGCACGCCTATCTTCTCTTCTCGAGAGGATGAAATCAATCTGGCTAGAGTGTTGGCCACTACTAAAAGTCACCAGATGTGATTCTCTCTTTTTAAAGAGGGTGTTAGCTACAATCATGTTGTAGGCTAGAGCAAAGCTTAAGACATCTTCTCCTTCTTGATTCCTGATGCCATAGCCAAAGCCCCCATGCGCCCCTTCAAAACCTGTGTTAGATGTACCCACGTGGCCATTGAGGTCTCCTCCTATGAAGAGCTTCTCACCAATCGGTACACTCCTAACCATGTCTTCCAGGCCTTCCCAGAATTCCCTCTTGGTGTTCTCATTGTGGCCTACTTGCGGGGCATACGCGGCTAATAACATTGAGAACCAAGTCCTCAACTACCAGCTTGACCAGGATAATCCGGTCCCCACGTCTCTTGACGTCTACCACTCCATACTTGAGGCTCTTGTTAATCAAGATGCCTACGCCATTTCTGTTTGCAGCCGTCCCCGTGTACCACAGCTTGAAGCCGGTATCCTCCACCTCCTTCGCCTTCTGTCCTCTCCATTTGGTTTCTTGGACGCAAAGGATATTGCTAGAACAATCTCCTTCAGAAAACCGTTGAGCCTACAGCATACTCTACCCTCATAGGATTTATGATTTATCAACGTGATCCAGAGCAACCAGCAGTTAATAAACAAATCACGGGATGTTGCCATTTCTCTTGTTTACACCAAAAGAAAACGGATTACCTCCTACAACATGAGGATTGCTTGTTTGGAAAGGAATTGCTAGCTAACGACAGCAGTCTACCTATATCCACTCAGATAAGTAAGCAGGTACAAGTCCCCAATTCATCTGGGATGGTTGACACTTATAATTGGTGGCAAATGCATCCAACAGCTAAAGACTAAAGCAGTCATCCATATTGACCATCTAAACTGTTCATCCTATACCCACCTGTAAGATAACCTAATAGTTCCCGCCAACGATCCAGTTGTCACTTCACAGTGGAAATATACAGTAAGATGGTGACAAGAATGGGCAATAGTAAGAACATAATTTGAAGATGATTGGTGATTTCTCATAAGGAGGCTGGTAATACCTCCAAAAATGTATTTCTAGCTGAACCCCAAAAGATGGCATTATCACTACCGACTCTGCACACAATGAAACAGGGAAACCCGATAAGAAACATGCTGTTGATACTTTTTTCAGCATCGTCTAATACAATTGCCTGGATACTATTTCCTAAGCAAAGAGAAGTTGCAGGAAACATATCTCTCTGAGGCAAAATCCTTGAGTGAAGCTGTCTATGATTTTGCGACACCACCGAAGCAGATTTAATAGTGAAATGATTTAGTTCACGTCAATCTTGAACCTTTCTGAGGGTAAAGATATTATGTACTTCAAGCAAAGCAAGGAGTTCATGACGCGCAAACAAAACCATAGACATCACTGCTCAGCGAATTGATCTGACATCTAAAAAAGTCTTACCCACCAGGAACAGAGTTTTGCTCTACACCAAATTGCTAAAGCAATCACCAAATTGTTAGTCCTATATGATTTATCAATGTGATCCGGAGCAACCAACAGTTAATATACAAATCATCGACTTGTTGCCATTTATCTAGTTTGCACCAAACGAAAACAAATAACCTCTACAACATGAGGATTGTTTGTTCAGGGAGGAATTGCTATCTAACAGAAGCAGTCTACCTATATCCACTCAGCCAAGTAAGAAGGTATAATTCCCCAATTCATTTGGGTCAGTTGACACTGGAATAATTGGTGGCGAATGCATCCAACAGAAAGGCTAAAAGCAGTCATCCATTTTGACTATCTAAACTGATCATCCTACACCCACCTGTAAGATAACCTAATAGTTCCCACCAATGATCCAGTTTTCAATTCAGAGTGGAAATATACGGTACGATTGTGACAAGAATGGGCAATAGTAAAGAGCGTAATTTGAAGATTGATTGGTGATTTCGCATAGGGAGGCTGATAATACCTCCAAAAATGTATTTCTAGCTGAACCCCAAAAGATGGCATTATCACTACTGACTCTGCACACAAAGAAACAGGGAAACCCGATAAGAAACATACTGCTGATACTTTTTTCAGTATGGACTGTGAATGGTTATCATATGCTGGTGCGATCTAAATGTGCAAATCAACAATAGACCATGTCTACAATATGCAGAAAGACCCTACAAATTTATCCCTGAGGAAGGATTCACCTTTCTTCACTGGTTTGTATTGCAAACATTTCGCAACCAGAATTCCAAAGGTAACACTCCACACTGACTGAAGACACAACTTTTCCTGCAATATTCAACCAGGTCAATACCAATATACAGTATGTACCAGTTATGTCAAACTATATGAATCTAGGGTGGTCAACTAAGCAATGATATTCTTTGATTACTACCGTAGAATCTAATGATTTATTTCAAATTTTTCACATGAATTATACAAACATGAAATGTGCACTTGTTCTGAATAAACAAAACATTTGAACGTGTTTTTACTTCCTAGAACACAATACACAATTGGGCATCTTAAAGCTTTTGCTACAATGTCTGATGAACCTAACTCTTACGAGTATAGGACCAACAACTAGGAAATATCGACTAAACTGCTCTTTCCTCATTAACTTAGCCCTCTTCTGATTTCTGGTAGTGATTTACAACAGAAGTTACCTTTCCCAGCAATGATCGGCAGACAATTGCTAGAAGTAAAATGAGGCCACAGTATGACAGCAGAACACGGGTTCTGCTCTTCTTAACGAAAATCTCATGGATATCAACTCCCTTGTCACCATGATGCTTGTAAGTATACATGCCACTGGATGTTTCTCCTTTCTGTTCTTGTACCATGGTCCTACTCGATTAAACAAACAACTGCAGCATTAGGCACCAAGGTACTAACTAAGACTGAAACCAGACATTATACATGACAAAGTGCTGAATTACAAACTTGGAAAAATCGTCTGCGACAGGAATATGAAGATGATTAAGAAATATTTGGTCCATCATAAAAAAACACAAACGACAACTGCATGGTGTAAATTGGTACAGACTGTTTATTATTGCCAAACCCGGTATAAGCTGCAACTAGTGCCTAATTAATTTGTTGTTGTGTGCAATTTTCTCTATCAAAGGGCAGCATCAGAGGCTCATCAACTTTAGGGAAACCATCAAATCTACCCCTCATTCGAGAACGCAACAATTCCTAGATCAAAAAGCAATTCGGCATGTGTGCTTCACTTAACCCCCATTTACGCAAGCATAGTTACTCAAAAACCAATACCTGCGGGCTGTGGCCGAGCCGGGACACCGGCAGCCGGCGAATTCTGAGGAGCACGACTGCACGAGCAATAGGGATGCGGGGGCGGCTACGAGGACAACCAAGATCCAAACTCCCGAGAACGCGGTGGCACGGCCAGGCCGCACGTCTTCGGCGCGGAGGGAAAGGTCAGGGCCTCGCGCCCCGCCGGCGAAGGGATACGGTCGCGGCGGCGACGCTGCCGCCGGCAACGGGGACGAGCAAGGTGAGTTGCAGTTGCAGAGTTAGGATTTTTTTTTTGAGGGGTTGGTGGGTTGGGCTTCTCCACGTGAAAACAAGTTGAACTAGTTGTTATCAGGCCCTGGTTTGGGCTCTAAAAACCAGCTACCTGATAAGTCATTTATGGGCTTCTTTTGTTTAGTACGTCGGACCACCATTACCCTCGAAAACAATTTATTTCCCCTTTCTACGAAGTACTCTAAGAGCAAGTAAAATAAGATGACATAAATAAGCTATAAAGACTTAAATATTACTATCTATGTACCAAAATATAAGACATTTTAAGGTTAAAATAGCCTAAAAAACATCTTATATTTTGATATAAAGGGAATATAATTTTGCTAGTTGGAGGAGAGAGAAGAGAAGCAGGCTGTAAATTAGTAGCCAGCTGCAGCACAAACCCCAAGTCACTTTGCGAGATTGTAAGGTGGGCCAACTATTAATGAAGTAATACGTATTTCCTCCATTTCACAATGTAGTGCACCCGTTGGTTAAATGTATGGTCAAACTTAGATATCGGGAGTGGTATAATATTTGCTCCCGCCACAGTCGGTCTTATTGGTTAAATGTATGGTCAAACTTAGATCTCGGGAGTGGTATAATATTTGCTCCCGTCGCAGTCGATCTCATTGGTTAAATGTATGGGTAAACTTAGATCTCGAAAAGCGCAGACGCACTATATTGTGTAATGAAAGGAGTATTTAAAACTTACAACTATACATGTCAGTTATTAGGTTGGCTATAAATACATGGCAACTCCTTATAGATAATTGTTGGTTGTATTATTAACCATGCTCTAAGTCAGCACTCTATGTGAATTTTTTTTGAATCAAAGGGGTTCCCCGCCCCCACTTTATTAAGAGCATGGTAATAGTATAGCCAAAGCCTATATGAAGTTGTCACATTATATATAACCAACTTAGTAAGCCACACGTAGAATAATTAGCAAAAAACATTTACGACTTTATCACAACTTGGTTCACCTTCTTCTCTCACAAAGTTTCTTAAAATCCATGCTGCAACTACCTACTAATCTACGACCCATTTTTCTTCTTTCACCTCTTCTTTACACTCCAACTCAGCAAAGAAATTGTCTTAATTTTTTAGCGCCTCCTCACATCATTTTATTGTACTTGCTCTAAAATAGAGGCAACAACCACCACGCTCAATGCTCAACAGCTCTCGGCTGCAATCAAAAATAATTGTGATGGAACTATTTCAACCTTTGGAATCTCTCGCAGGGTTCAAAAAGCATCTAATAGGTTACAAATGAATAGTAGCCTACATAGATAGCAGCAGCATCAAAAGCTACCACCAAAGTAACCTATCAAATACCAAGAAGATCAGCTCCAGGCAATCTAAGGAGTTTCCCATAATGAAGATCGAGCTACCATGGGCCTTTGAGGAGCAGAGTAGCCTAGGCATTTGTACGCAATACTTTCCATTGATGAACAAAAGCTTCTACCAAACTCTCGATGCATTTCAAGCTTCGTCATTTTCGTGCCTGGAAGCTAAATCCTTATGTAGCACCACAAGCTCCGCAAGTTAGTAAAAGTAACTAAATTAATAATAGCATCAGCCTGCTTCTTCTGCAACTAGGGATATGTTTGGTTGCCTGCATATGGGCCAGCCTGGTCCACGCGGAAAGAACTTGGCCGGTTTGGTTGCGTGCGTTTACTGTGCGATCCACATCACACGGAACTTAAAGCACGTCCAGGCCAGACCCAGGGGAAACGTTCGAATCGGCAGTAGCTCGTGAGCCTGGCTCGGGCGAGGCAGGGGAGGGTGACGCGCTTCTCTCCTCGTGCGACCAGGGAGGTGGCGCGAGCTCGCCCGCGTCGCCGAAAAATCGGCGAGAGGATTTTGGCTCACCTCCCGCCGAGTCCACCCCTATTTAGCCCCCTCCCTCACCGCCCTAACTCCCGTCATCATTTCCCCCGTTCGAGCTTTCCCGCCGACGCGCATCGGCACCGATGAGCAGGTAAGCGGCGCATCTTCATCGACCGGCAGTCGACGGCGTCGGCGCTCCTTCACCGGCCGATGTTGATCTTCTTGATCTTCTACGACCGCCCCCTCGTCCTCGAGCTGCAGTCATGGCCTCTGTGAGTTCAATCACCCTTTCTCTCTATCCCTTCTAGTTAGATCTGAGCTGCAGTTAGGGTTTGATCTAGATGCATGGTTGATTAGTGGTCTGATCTGTGAGCTCATATGGTTGATTGCTATGCTGCGGTTGCAATTTGTGGTAGGGCTAGATGTTTAAGCATGTAGTAGGCTAGATTAGTAGTAGAGTTTGAAGTTGAACCTTGTGCTTGTGTTGGTTCGTGCTTAGATCTGTGATTTGTAGCTATTGGTGGTCCATTTATAGCATGTTGTTTGTTATAGATGTATGTTCGTGCTCATAGATTGTCCGGTATGCTTAGTATGATAGCGATGAACCATATGTTCTTAGTATGATAGTGATGAAGCATGTGCTTGCTATGATAGTGATGAACCATGTACATGTATGCTCCTGATTTCATGGATTGTTCGCTATGTTGTGTGCTATGCTTATTGTCAATGCATGCTACGATTGTAGGACATGACCACGCAGACGCAAAATCTTAGTCAGGCCCTTGTCCCGTCCAACAGCCAGTTTGCTCCGTCGTTTGTCGAGGACTCACAGCCTATGCCCGAGATGGCACCTGATTCAAAGGTGTTCGCGTCTGATTCCCTCTAGGTGCCAGTAATGCTCGTTGAGCCAACTCCTGCTTCTGCTGTTGCCGCTGCACTTAAGATAGCAATGACGAAGGCAAAGAAGGATGGTAGGTCGAACAACATGAAGTGGCAGCCGTTCATGTCCACGTTCGTGCTGAATAAGATGTGCGAGCTCATCTCTAGTGGAGTTAGGACTAACAAGGGCTTCAAGGAGGTGCACTTAAATACCGTTGCGAAGCAGGTGTTCGAGCTCTATGGGCAGGAGGTGTCTGCCACCCAGGTGTACAACCACCTGAGGAAGTGAAGAGGTCGATGGATCCAAGTGTCCAAGCTGAGGGACCTTAGCGACGCCTCATGGGATGAGAACACTTGCTCCATAGTTCTAGAGGCAGAGCACTACGCCGGCCATGTCACGGTTAGCTCACGACCCTCTTCCTTTTCATATTGTCCACCATTGCCTACTCCTAATCGTAACTAACAACACTTGTGTTTCATTGTTAGGACCACCCAAGGGACGCTGAATTCCTCAACACACCCATACAAAACTACAGCCAGATGCATCACATCTTCTACTTCGGGTTGGCAACTGGAAAGCATGCCATGAGCTCGGGGGAGCCTCTTGGTTCTCCCATGCTAGACTTCCCCAGGACCCCGGACGTCGAGGTCCTTGATGGCCCTGACAAGCCCTTCGTGAAGCCCTTCGACAAGCCATTTGACTCCGTCCATGATAGGAAGAGGAAGAGAGGAGGCCTGATGGAGGAGGAGATCAATGTCTTTTGCAACATGACTAAGGCGGTGAAGGAGGTGGCAACAGCCATCAAGGAGTCTGACTTAGATGGCGCTGTCATGACCCAAGGTGGTTTCAGCGACGAGGCTCTCATGGCAGCTCTCAGCCACCTGCTTAACAACAAGCCCCAGGGTGTTGGGTTCGTTGCCATGCAGACGCTCACAGGGTGCTGTGGCTCAGGAACTGGCTGGGCAAGCACTACTACTAGAGTAGTGCTGCCTGTGAGCGTGCATGATCCCCGATGACGACGGCGTGGCGACGATGACGATGACGACGTACATTTTGTGTAGCTAGGGCTCAAAAACTATTTGATGGTCTGTATATTTTGGTGAGGTGGTATATACTAACCCCTCACGCTGATGGTGAACTTGCGATGGTAGGATGACACCCTCTTTTGAATGTGGTGGTAGGTTAACATCAAGGTAGTGCTAGGTAGAACTTGCTATGTCGTATGATCATACATGCTTTACTTCTTCTCTTCTGCTTCATTGTTGTTTGTGTGCTACTTTGATTGCTACTTGTCTACTCCGTTGATTTGCTGCTTCAACTCTTACTCTTGTGCATTGCTAGGCCAAGTGGTATGCCGTGTTCATCGGTAAGGCTTCAGGGGTTTACAGTTCATGGGAAGAAGTCAGTGCACAAGTGACATCATATAGCAACAGCAGCCATAAAAGGGTTCAAGACTAGGCAGGTAGCAGAACAAGCTTATTCCGACTGGGTGCGAAAGCACGTACGCAGCTAATAACATTCAAGCAACATAAATAGGCTAATTAAGTTCCAAGAAGTATCCTGCATGAATGCGTGGTTATTTCTGTCACCTCAAGGGTCAATGTCTTGTCATTTTTACCATGAATGGATAAACAGCACAACTGAGAGGCGCACCAACAATTTCTACATGCTATCCCTTCCTTCCCATATATAGTATAAACCCAAAAAAAGGTACAAATACTACAAATCCATAGTACTCTTAGTCTCTAACCACCACTCCACCAGCCTAACCCCCTAATAATTATATGAGCAATAAAAGATCAAAAACATCCTGGTCTGCAAAAACACCAATGCTTTGCTCCTACTACTAATCAATCTCTTGCGGCTAGCAGGGCCAAGGTGAAGCCAATCATTGACTAATACTGAAACCCCACGGTAATCATCATTAGCTCCTCCTCCTCGCCTCCTTAGCTGTCTTTTGGAAGTAAACTAACGGAAACAAATCAAGTCGGCATGGGAATCAGTGCATGATTTGGTCTGCACACCTTAATTCGTGCAGCAGCATGTGTGTATGCCCATTTGTTTTCTTCCTTTGCTCGAACTATGTGTTGTTATCGCAGCTCCTTGTGATGGTACCTGATCCAAGAGCTCACGCAAGCCTATTGTATGAAGTAGTATATTCAGATCGAATCTGCAACTCTGTATGAGCTGTAGAAGCAAACAAAAATATGCAAGTGTTCTCTCCCATTTACCACTGATGATGCATGCACCAATGAAAATGGCAATCCTGCCAAATGCTCTGAATATTGATATGTTTTGATTCGTCAGATTCAGCTGCCTAGTGGCGAGGAAATGTGGCATGTCTGAAAGATGTGTACTACAGTACTAGTATGAAATTAGTATGCATGAGCTCCGAAAAAGGTGCATGAATTTGTGCCTTTAAATTCAGAAACATCAACTAGAGCAAGGAAAGTAGGAAACTTTCCAACTAGATGCGTTAATCGGCTCATTGCACATAGACATGTGTGTGATTGTGTGAAGGAGTTGTCATTCCGTTGAGTACAAATACTGAAGCTTTCAAATCTTTGGGACAGACTGCAGGATAGGAGTGTCTTGTATCAATGTCAGAGTAAGAGTGGGGAGGCTTCTAGTTTTCTGCAGAGGATTGATTCCCTCTCCAATCACAAGGCCAATTATTGTTGCTGGTGATTGATGTGAGAAGACCACTCTGCTGTGACAATTGAACAACTGTGGCTTTCTGTCCTATCTGAAGTGATTTTGTTGGATTGGCGAACTGGGAGAATATTGCTTTTATTTCTTTTGGAGGTTCCCAGAGTTTCAGTTCTCAGATAAGTAATGAACTTTTCGTTTTCAACAGCATAGCATACTTGCTTGCGCCAATAATCAATAACATTAATCAGGAATATTTTGATGGCATTGGCACCTAAAGTGAAAATTTCTCTAGCAGAGAACAGCCGAAGCATGCACCTCTAGAAATGGAAAATAAAATGCTTTAGCACACATTCTTAAGCAGTTACTTTAAAGTGTAGTAGCATCCTGATATTCACAAATGTTACCTGATATTTATGGAAAAGTTGTAGAAAGTTCACAGGTTGTGATCATTGACATTATGTGTCATTTTCCTTTGCATATTTAAGTAGGTAATTGTTCTCTAGTTGGATGATTATATTGAGGGTACCAATCAGATGCATTTGCTAATGCCTACAATGAGTAGTACTACTGGCACAGAAGGCATGGTTTCAACTTTCAACGGGGAGGCATCAATTACAAAGCTAGAATAAGCACTAAAACCATGGCCCAATAGCTGGCTTTACTTAAAAATGCTGCTTGCTAAGGTGTCTTTTTGTCAACCTCCACATGAAATTTAAGAAAGAACCATCAATCATTCATGGTCTAATGATGTATGTCCCCCACTATTAGTTAGCAAATGATGATTAGAAACTAAGGCATGATGGGAAATTAAGGCTTCGTTTCTAATCTAACCTTCGATATGTATCTTGGTTGTGAGAAGAGACCAAACTTGTGCTTGGCTCCATGGATTATTTGAAGGTAAGCAGTGAGGATTGATTGACATTACCACTAGTTTGACCTTTAAAGGATGAACAGATTGAAACTCCATACACACAAGTTGTGGCATTGTTTTTTCTTTCCTTTTATTTTCTTGAGAAAAAAAGAAGCACATGCCCATTTTCATATGTTATCCTCCTCCTTGAGCCAATCAAACACTCATCCACAAAAAACGGAGGATAGAACGGAACAACAATAATAGTTGGAGGAGAAAAAAGGGCAGTAGTTAGAACAAGAATTCAGAACCTTCCCTCTCCATGTCCATCATATATATGAAGGAAGGGAAAAACATTACATGGATGTACACTTACAAAAAGGGCCACAAGGAAGCATACACATTAACCATGCGCACAAGAGAGAAAAATGACAATCATGCCAAAGAAAAAGGAAAAGAAAGAACAAAAATTAACTAGGTAGTGAACTAGTCAAGTGCCCTCCACGATGCACTCGAGGTGTGGCCTCCACACGGCGGTCCGGCCACCGGTGCTCACTCGCCGCCGGTGCAGCGACCTCTTCTCGGACCGCACGTCACGGCCACTGCCGTGATCTGACGACGGCTTGCTCTTAACGTGGCTGCGCGTCTTGCCGCCGTGGCCAGGGTTTGCCGTCCTTGACGGCGCGACGGCAGCGGCGCCTTGCGAGCCAGCGGTGGAGCTGGTCTTCTTCTTCCTCTCAGCCGGCACCGAGGACGCCGGGATGAGGAAGTATATCTGGCCGCGCTCCAGCTCGGACTCCGGGGAGACGATGAGTATCCTCCGCACGACGCCCTGCGAGCACGGCTTGCTCAGCACGTGGTTCGGGTTGGCAGAGAGGATCTCGCCGGCGGCGACCGGCCGGCCGTACTCCTCGACGCGGCCACTGAGGTGGACGATCCTGATCAGGTCCAGCGCGCCGCAGGGGAGCACGCAAGCCAGGCAGCACCTCAAGCTATTGCCCATTGTATGATACTATGAATCTTTCTCTCTGCTTGGAGGTCGAGGATGTCTCTCGCTTGCAAGTCCTTTTCCTTTCCCTCCCTTGGCATCGTGGGGTGACCAATGCTTATATAGTGGCCTTCCTTCATATGTCCAAGGTAGCATACAATTTATTTTGTCATGGTCTTTGCGTTGCTTCACTGGAGGGCAAAAGAGGAAATGAAAATTGGGGAAGAAAGATGATGTGCATGGTTTGGTGTGGAAGTGTATAGTTTAGGGGCAAGGGGGTATCAAAAGATGGTCTCATGTGGATGCTATTTTAACCTTATCTAAAGTACCAATCAAAGGACAGAGGCAGTAGAACACTACTAGAACTACATCCCCCATGCACGTTCAGTGGAATTTATGGGGGCAATTTGTTTATTTTTCTAGCTATGTATGTTCTCTCCCTCCCATCTAGCTTGCCTCAATTATTCCCACAGCACATTCATGTCCACGCTGCCTTGCTGTGTTTTGGTTGTGCACAACGAATGGTGCACACAACAATGCATGTGTTGGTAGACCAGCCAGTGTAGATGGGTGTTGATCCTTGGGCCTTGGGGTATGGGTTTTGCATAGTCTGCTATTGTAGAGACAAATGAGATCCGCAAAAAATGCACAAAGAATTACGAAGAAATAGAAAAGGCAAAGTTGGTTGCAACTTGCAGGACACTCCTATTTTGTGGCAATTGCTCAAAGATACCGCAATTTTTTTTTTTGCTCAAAGCTATTACAAAACATGATAATTTGTTAGAAGAAACATCCAGCACTGGAATGATATTTTTCAAAATTACCCCCACACAAAAAAATCCCCTGCAAATTATTGTTTCTTCAAAATTAGGAGAAGATAGAACAGCTATGAGATAGTGTTTAGACAGATTGTTTGCATTGTCCATGCATCCTAAAAGATAAACTTGAAAAAATCAGCATGCATTTCCTTCATCCACCAAATAGTTCATCTTAAAGCCTTGACTTCAAATTCATTTCCTCCATCCACTTATATTATGAGGAAGCAGAAAAGGAAAAATTAGTTGGGGTGTTGCAGGACATTGTCATTTTGTCACAATCGCTCAAAAGAAACAACAAAAACACAAATCTACTCGGAGCAATTACGAAAAATAGTTTAATTTAGTAAAAGACACCTATGCAAAGGTATTTTTGATAGATTGTTTGCATGAGGCACTAGCACGGAGATTTCGAAAGATGGAATTCAAGAAATTGAGATGCATTCCCCCCATCACGCAATATGGGTGTCTTAAACCCCGGAAATCTTAGCCGCCCGCAGGACCGGGACGCCATCGACAGACTCCTCACCGACCTCCGTTCGTTGGCCTTTCGCCTGGCGCCTCCGCTCCCGCCGCCACCACCGGAGCCCGACTAGAGGATGTTTCCCTCCTGGCTCCTGGCGCTTGTGCCTTTTTGTGTGTGTGTGTTGGGCTTGTTGAGCTGTGCCCTCAGCAGTAATCCTTGTTGCTTGCTTGTGCTTGGACTTTGTGTGCGTGTGGGCTTTGTGTTTGTGTGAACCTTGTTGGATGTTGGCTTTGACATTTGCTTTATATATAAAGCGGGGCGCGAGCCTTTTTCGGTAAACCCCGGAAATCAATTCGACTTTATTCTTCTCGTTATGTATCGAAGTTCTTCTGAAATATGGCGATGAATCTTAAATTTTAAGTTTGAGGTGTGTAATTCTGATAGAGCTAAGATGCGTAAAAAGTAGATATTGCTAGGGATATTATATTGTCTTGCTTGGATGAATATGAGAATGCGACCACCACTACCCAAAAGGATGCACTTGGCAGTTGGAATGGTACATCGTAAAACACTTCTTGGAAAATGAATTCATCATACACCCTAAAATGAACAAAGAAACCTTGAAGTTGGGAATCTACAGGAGGATGCACTTTTTTCCATTGTGGCATGGGAATTTGAAATGCTTATGTTAACCATGGTTGCTTTAGAATCTACATTAAAAGCAGTGTTAGATATATCACAACGTCTAGCTAGTCTGTCTATGAAAAAATCAACCAACAAACTACTATTAGGCTAACTAGTCAGAGCAATGGAGAATATAGCTCAATCACACAAAAATGTTAACGTAATTGCACTAGAGATATATATGATTCTTGGAGTTTATTTGGTAGCATAAAGGGAAAAAATGAGGGGAGGAGGACTTCTGTAGAGGATGAACTTTGAAGATATTGGTCTCCTAGGAGACGTTAATTATACATGTAAGAAATATACTCCCCCTCAAAATGTGTAAACGTCACCTTAAGATGGTAATGTTGTATATTCAATAATGTGGTAATTTTAATCAAATGTATATGTAAGTGAGTGAAATTCTTTTTTCACATTATGGATTTTATTAACTAAATATGAAGCATCAAGGAGATACATACAATAAATGAACACACATTGGGCCTCTGCGTAGCTAGATGCAGACAACTAACACAAATGCCTTGGTGGAGTTAAAAGAAAAGAAAAAACTCTGAAGCGATCAAAACATTGATAATAAAATATACACCAGGAACCATATCTACACCACCATCTCTTGACATCACCGAGAAGAATCCTCCAACAGCAAGGGCTTCAGGAAGGGAACGATGCTCAAGCGTCGCCGGTGCCAGATCCAACCACCAAAGACTAGATCTTCGGTTTTCACCTTGAAGAACACGTCTGAGCACATCCAAACAATGCCTTCAACAAGGTGAAAACACAAGAAACATCACCATTACTAGATATAATCAATAAGAGTCGGACCTTAAGTTTTCACCCCAAAGCTCAATACCAATGCTTGAGAAGCACTACCAAAGTCAAAGTCATTGTATGTCACCACCACTTTTTGTGATACCAACAACTATATGCATACCACGGTCTTGATGTGAGGCGCCACACAAGGTAAGAACGTGCTCGCACAAGTAGGCTCTCCAGCTAGGACAAGGGTCGGTCACCACCAACAATGAAGGTCTTCGTTGCACTTTGCAATCGAGGTTGAAGGAGGAAGGTCACTAGCACCACTAGATCCCAATTCGGGATGCTATGGCAACCTTGCACTATCCTCATGCTCCGTTGCCCTTGTCCATGGCGGCAAAATCAGGTAGCAAAACATAGTGAATGAAACTCTAGTTTAGTTTATGTATGTGTTACAATCAATGTAAACCTTGGTCTAAATTAAGGATGCTAGATTTTAAGGATTTTTCTAAGTAATGTTCCACATGAATGCTTCTATGTTCCTACAGAAAATCAATAGATTGAAATCGGTAGCATCGTCACCCAACCAAGACATCATGCCATTAGCAATATAAACTATTGCAAAATGTCAGTGCTAGGGAAGAAAACTCACCTCCTAGTTTACTAAGCAAACATTTTTCTCCCACTATTTTTACTAGTGCCCCATCTTCTCCTCTCTCTATTGGACTCTCAAACCCACGTGGATCCTCCCCTATCCATCGCTCCTCGTCAAGCATGGCTCCCCTACACTTCCCTTATCCTTGCCATTATAATAGCCACTACTGCATTCAATGCCACTAGATATGGAGATCCACCGTACATAAATCATGCATTCCTCTAAGGCACCTCCTTCCAACCATCGGGTGTGTGCCCCATCTTGCGACCACGACATGGATGCCACATAGGATTATGTGGTACCCTACAGAGAATAATTAGCCCCCCCCCCCATAGTTAGTTTAATGGATCTGAAAATGTCATGCATTGTAATTTGGGAAATGCGTGCGTGCACGCGCATGCGAGCGTGCGCGTGTGTGATCTATGGCATATCTAAAATCTGTATGAGATATATATTGCAGATGTGGAATGTGGTGTGTTAGCAACTCTAGCAGAGTCGGCATATTGGCCCAAATTGCCATAATAACTACCAATACGACAATTTTGTCACAAAAAAGAGGCACTCTAGCAGAGTCGCCATACTTGTGAGAATTGCCATAACTTATGGAGTGCCCTCCATATCTGGTCTATTAGCCTCATAGTTGGTGTCTCGGGGATGCCTTTCAGAGTCCACTCTGTACTATAGTTGCATGTGGCATGAAGGAAACTTTAGTGGTCCCGCACTTCATGTGGGATGGTAGGGAGATTGGGGAAAGGGATGTCCCATTGACGAGTAGGTCTCATGATTATGGAAGCACAAATATGGAGACTATGAGTTTGCGCATCACCTTGACGACCTCCATAATGCATATGTAGTGCACTCCATACACTCCATATGCATTATGGAGGCTGCCAATATGATGACTTGATAGAGTTGCTCTAACTCTATGCATGGTAGGCTGAAATGCTCTTCTAGCAATGACCTCTAGGAACCATTGTCACATATTTTTAGAAATAAGCCCTAGAGGCAATAATATTGTATTATTATATTTCCCATAACTAAGAGTTTACAATTCATACTATAACTGCTATGATCCTGGAATATGTGATTCAGTGGAAAACTCATATGCACGTGTGGAATGATAAACGATAAAAGATAGGTTCCTAGTCTCACATCTAAGACTGGCTCAAGTGTTGTTGATGATCATGTGTTCTGGATCTTAGGATACCATTACGTGTAACAATAGTCCTAAAATAACATTGAGAGTATGACGTTAGAAGAACAATCATATTGAATCGACCCAAACTGGTTTGTTATGCATTGAGATAATATCATCTGAAATCAATTGTTCTAACACGGAGTGTTAGCATGTGTTTTAGTTCCTCAGACCATGAGAGTGTCGTAGTCACTTCCTACCGTATGGTGGACTTTGGGGTTGCTCAAATGTCATAGGTAACTAGGTAATCATAACGACAACTTATAGGTTCGTCGAAAAGTTTGACAAGGGACTAGATAGCTCGAGAGTGGGATTTGCTCTTCCAACAATGGAGTGATATTCTTACGCCCCTCTTAGTGTGAAGACATCCATCATCGTCTCATTAGACACAAGTTACTTAGTTACGGGGATGCCGGAACACTTCAATGGAAAGAAGAACAAAACCGGTAATGAGAAGAACGGTATGGTGAGCATGTGCATGACTCAAGAGGACATTGATCGTCTTGGGTTTTGTAAATTATCATGAAGCAAAGGGAACATCACATGATAACCAAAGGTTCACTCGAATTTTATTCGTGTAATCATAGGGATCGATATGGACGTCCACGGTTCTGCTGTCGGTCATTGAATGAAGGGGTTTTCATTCATGTCTATGATTTACCGAACCTACATGTCACAAGCTTAAAGTAATCATGATATGCTGAATGTTAGTAGGACGAGGATGTCGAGGATTTATTTGTGGATATTTTCATTAATATTTGGAATAGTTTCGAGAGGAACTGAAAGTGTTTCGGGGTCACCGGAAGGGTTTCGGAGATTATCGGGCACACTGGGTATTCCCGACAAATAATACATAGGTGGAAAAAGTTTCTGGAGGTATTAAATTAATAATAAAAGGCTCTAGTAATTATTAGAGGGCTTTTATATTTCATATAATACCAATGGGCCTTAAAAGGCCTAGTGGTGGAAGGATTATTTGGCCACCATGGCCCAATAGGAAGTGGTGCCCCCTTTCCTTATGTGGGGGGGGGGGGGTGGAGTAGGGGAGGGACCCCTTGGCTAGCGTCGTGTAACACCCCGGTGTAATGATGCTACAGTAACCCCTGGGGTTAAGTTAACCTTTTTGCTAAACATGTGCCTGATCATTATTATCTCATGTTTCTTTCAACTTCCCCTTTGAATGCAAATTCAAATGCTAAGTGAAATTAAAAATTTCTCAAACATGAAAACAAAAATGTTCATCATGTACCAAATATTCCACAACTAATATTTGTGGTGAACCAACATTTTTGCAAAGGGTTTAAGTGGCCTAAACTACTTAAAACAGTGACCTAAGCAATAAATTAAATGCCCTTTTTAATTTATAAAATTGGCAACTATTCCAATAGCCTCCCAACCTTTTTGTGGTAGTGCACTTTAATTATTTGAAATTGTTTTGTCCAGTGGCATAATTTTGCAAAGTCATTTTCGCTAAAAAGAAAATGCAAAAGCTGCTGAAAATAAAAAATAAAAAACATAAAAGGAAAGGAAAAGCAGGGGAGATAGAGAGAAAGCCCCTGCCTCACCTGGGCTTCGGCCCACCCGGCCAGCCGACCCAGCTAGGGTGGCCCGCTCCCCCTCCCCGGTCATCCCTCTCCTCTCTATTCACGCGACCGAGCCCCCCCCAGCTCATTCCCACCGGACCCGGCGCGGCGCCCCACGCTGTCACGTCGCCGGCGAGGGGGTAAGGGCAGCCCCGACGCCTCGGGCTCCCTCCCCATTCGCCCACTTGCCCCCTCTCTCCCTCGTCGCTCTCTCCCTTGCTCTCCTGATCCCCTCCCCTCCTCAACCGAGCGCCGCCGTCGCCATGGCTGTGCCGTAGCCGCGGCCACTGCCCACCCCGCGCCTCGCCAGCAGGTCCAGGAGGCGCGCCGTAGATGCCTTCGTCGACTACCTCACCGGAACAAGGAGGGGAAGCCCCATCAGCGTCGCCATCGTCCCGTCTTCAACCTCCATCCGCCACGATCGCCGCCATCTTCCTCCTCTTCGGCGACCCCCTGTTGCTACTAAGCCTATCACCGGCCTCCTTGCGCCCGCACGGTGAGCTTCGCCTCTCCTCCCTCCTCTTCCTGCTCGCCTTCGGGCATGTGCGCGACCGCCACCGCAACCGTGCTCCGGTCGCCGCCATTGCTACCGTTGTCGTGCTCCCGAGCCGTTACGAGCTCGGCCGACTACCCTGGCGTGCTCCTCGTGCGCCGTAGACCCCGCCTAGTTGTTTACTTTGGCCGCTCGCGCTCTCTAACATTGAACCCGTCTACGCCTGAAGCTGCCGTCACCGCCTTTGCTCATCGCCGATGCCTCTGCCGGCCACCTCCGCCTGTTCCGACGCTGCAGATCGATGCGCGGAGGAGTACCCGTTCGAACGCAGGCAAAACCGCGTGAAACGGTGTCCTGTAGCACCATCCTCATCGTCGCCCGAGCACGACCGCCGCCCTCGCTGCTCGTCGGTGCCACTCCGGCCAACTCCAGCGACGCCACCGCCCCCAGTCGACGCGCCTTCGTGCGCTCGTTCGAACGCGCCTAGCCGCACCTCTCCCCGTGCCCCGTAGTGATTTTCCGGCAAAGTCCGGCGATGCTCCGCCGCGTTGAGCTCGCCGGAGCCAACTCCGGCGCCGTCCGCAAACATGGCTGGCTGGGCCCCACCCCGGGCTCACTGCCAGTGGGCCCTACGGGCCCTAGTTGATTGCGTTGACCCAGTCAACTGCTGACTGGACAGCCCAATGCAACTGACGTGCGGGTCCCACCACTTAATCCTCTAATTAAAACATTTTAATAATTAAAATTAATTAGTTTAGTTAATTAGACACTGACAGGTGGGCCCAGTAGTTTTACTAACTAGATTTAGATTAGTTTGAACTCTATTTAACCCACTGTCTATGACAGGTGGGTCCCCCATGTCAGTTTTGACCAGTCAACCGTACTGTTGACTGCTGACGTCATCAACACGTCATGCTGACGTCATATTTCCTTTCTGTTAATTTAATTAATTTCAGAAAATGTTTAAAACTTTGGAAATTCATATAAAATAAACCGCAAGTCGGTTGAAAAAGTTTTATATATGAAAGTTGCTCAGAAAAATCCAACGAATTCGAATGCACGGTCCATTCACCTGTCACATGCCCCTAGCATGCTGAACACAGAACCGTCCCCTCTCTTTCATATGTCTGAAATCCGTCTAACGCCGGGGATTCATCCTCGGATGTTTATCCCCTCCGTCTGCAACGTTTAGTACTATGTTAGGACAACCCTAGCTCTGCCAATCGTCATGTAATGCTTAGTGATGCATCTGTTTGCTCTGTATTTACTGTTTCTCCCCCCTCTTCTCTCTGGTAGACCCCGAGACCGATGCCGCTCCTGTGATCGACTACGTCATCGACGACACTTCTTCTTTTTCAGCAGAGCTTCCAGGCAAGCAAACCCCCTTGAGCATTCTGATATCGCCCATTTCTTTCCCTCTCATGCTTGCATTAGAACTGCTACTGCTTTATGTATGATCCTACTCTGATGCATGGCATGTTTTTGTTACCTGCTTATTGTTACCTTACCTGCTTATCCTAAACTGCTTAGTATAGGTTGGTTAGTGATCCATCAGTGACCCCCACCTTGTCCCAGTTGCCCCGCTTTATGTTCGATGACTCGATCAACATGATCGATGTCCAGGCCCCAACACCGCACATCACCCCCTAGTTGTATGACTCTGCAGAGTTACCATCGAGTGACGAGGGTAGAACCTCTTACATCACTCCTAATGAGATCTCTGTCGTGTAGCTATACGGTCGAGGTCATCGAGGGTGATTTCCTCCTTAATCACTTCCGTTACGGCTCCTTCATGCAACCCCTCAAGTGTGAACCTCGAGGGTGGATCCTCTTACATTCACCTTGATCATAACATCGAGTGGAATTCACCGGGGGTGATTCCTCGGGTTTTCCCTTTGGTGTTAGACACACAGTTACTATGGTTACTATGACTTTACACTGAACCATGTTACTAAAGATGGGTCGGCCCTGAGGGGTACCCGCGCGAGCTTAATAGCGAGTGATGTGGAGTCGGGTTGACCTGGAAGGTGCCCGCGAGATACTTACGAGGCGTGGTCGGGCATTCTTAGCCCTTGCCACAAGTACTCGAGATGGGGTGATGGGGTCACATCTTTCGTGAGTCTCTACTCGTGACCGCACTGCCAACGCACTAACGGTTTGGATATTTGATCCGAGGGGCCTCTGGCCTGATAGCACTAACCATCACGTGGGCATTGTATGGGCGTTCTGCATCGTATACATCAACCGAAGCTTAATAGACGTCAGCGACTGAGCGGCGCGCGCCGGGTTGGACTGGTAAGCTCCTGCCTTTTGAAGGAGGTACCTAGGTCTGCTCACCGGCCGCCCACGCAACGTGTAGGAGCTCTCGGGGGGATGGCCCAAGACCCTGGGGGCATAGGTTTAGTCCGGCGTGCTTGACCTCTCTATTAAACCTAGGTCGGGTTGTGGCGTATTGTTGGGCCGAGGCCGGGCATGACCCAGGAAAGTGTGTCCGGTCGGAGTTAATCGAGCGTGGTGGGTAAGTGGGTGCACCCCTGCAGGGAAGAAAACATCTATCGATAGCCTGTCCTACGGTAACGGACACTTGGAGTTGTATCCCGATCGATACAACTAGAACTGGATACTTGTGATGATAAATGGATTGTGAATGAGAAATGGATAGTATGGCTCTGGGATTGCTTTCTCGTAGGGAGTCGAGAAAGGATCTCTGGCCGAGGTTGATAACACTACTACTACTTTACCTTATCTTGGTCTGTACTCTTCTATATGCTACAAGATGCTTGAAGATGCTAGTCTTCGATAGGCTAGGCTTTCCCCTTGTTTCTGGCATTCTGTAGTTTAGTCCACAGATACAACCCATTTCCTTTGATACAGATGCATACTTAGTTTAGATCTGATGTAAGTCTTGCGAGTACTTTGGATGAGTACTCATGGCTGCTTTGCTACCTCTTTTCCCCCATACCCGTTTGTTGCGACCAGATGACAGATCCCAGGAGCCAGACGACACCACTGATGACTACTGCTACCCCGAGGGTGCCTACTACTACGTGATGGCCGCTGACGACTTGGAGTAGTTAGGAGTTTCCTAGATAGGAGGCCTTGCCTTTTCGATCAATGTTGCTTTTGTGCTAGCCTTCTTAAGGCAAACTTGTTTAAGTTATGTCTGTACTCAGATATTGTTTCTTCCGCTGACTCTTGTGTATTCGAGCTTATGTATTCGGGCCCTCGAGGCCCCTGGCTTGTAATATAAAGCTTGTATTATTTTAATTTGTGTCTAGAGTTGTGTTGTGATATCTTCCCGTGAGTCCTTGATCTTGATCGTACACATTTGCATGTATGATTAGTGTATGATTGAATCGAGGGAGTAACAAGTTGGTATTAGAGCCGACTGCCTATAGGTAGCCCCCTTTACAACTCCTTGGCCAAAGTTGAGTCTAGTCACTACAAAAAACTTTTACTAACAAGGTTGTGTGTCTTACGGGCCCACGTCGCCATTGGGTGGTATTAGGATCTTTTATTCCTCGTTTATACTCTGGGACTCTGATCTCTCTTCTATTCGGGTTAAAATGGTTTTACTAACTCTAACATTAGGATCCCGTGACCACATTCACCCCAAAGTTGGATAAGCCATAGTTATTCCTTAGAATAGTATTTGTAGTAATACACACACTGTCGTGTTGACTGCTAAGTGGTATCCATCGTACCTCTTTCTTTATGCATGTTTCATCATGAATGATCCTTGTCTTTGCAAATGCTCAATGCTGAACTACCCCCTGTTACATGTTAGCAGGATGGTTAGACCCGCTGGTCGTGGCTGTGGTGCCAACGATCCAACCACCGCCCGAATTCTTTGCCGGAATGATGCAACAATTTGAGCTGAATCTCCAGTTCATGGAAGGAATGATGGCTCAGTTTCCTCGTCCGAACATGAATCAACAGCCAACCCCAGTAACTCTGCAGGACTTCATGCGCCTCAACCCAACTAATTACAGTAGCTCAACTCAGCCACTTGATGCTGATGACTGGCTCTGCGACATCACGTATGAACTGGAGTCTGCTAGTGTGGCCCCTGCTAGCTATGTCACCTTTGCAACTTTCTTTCTGAAGGGTCCCGCTGCTCAATGGTGGGACAACCACAGGCGTACCCTGCCTACTCGAACGGTCATCACTTGGCCGGATTTCCAAGCTGCTTTCCGTGCCCGCTTCATTCCTCAAGGAATCATGGACAGGAAGAAGCGAGAGTTCCGCAACCTCACCCAAGGCAACAATACTGTAGATGCTTACCAGTGGGAATTTCTGGACTTGTCTCGTTATGCTGAAGAAGACATTTCTACTGATTCTCGTAAGCAAGAGAAGTTCCATGACGGACTTCACCCTGGTATCAAGCTAGCACTGCTCATTCATGACTTTGCCGACTTCGCCACCTTGGTGAACAAGGCTATTCAGGTTGAGACTGGTCTTCACGAACAGCAGGGATCCCTTAGGCGCAGCCGTGACGCTGGCTCATCTTCGGGCCCGTCAGCGCAGAAGTGTCGGATATGGATCCCCCACAGCATGTACCGCCCAACTACATCGGCACCAAGACAGTCCTATGTTGCACTTCGCCTGCCTCCTCCGCCGCAGAGGCAGTCTCTTCGAATCGTACCACCCCAAACTCCTGCTACCAATCCCAATGATGGTTCGTGCTTCAGATGTGTCCGTCCAGGTCACCTTGCTAAAGAGTGCAATCAGAAAAGGAACCAGCTGGCTCTGCCTTCAACTGGCCGTAACAATCAGCCCCATAACAACAATGCCAGACCGTATGGTCGTGGTTAGGCTAATCATGTTGATCTAAATGAAGCTTAAGACCAGCCTGCTACTGTGATGGGTACTCTTCTCGTTAATTCAGTACCGGCTTCTGTTTTATTTGATTCAGGAGCATCGCATTCATTCATGTCAGAAAATTTTGCATATGCACACGACATCCGATGCGAGCTCATGAACACTCCGATAGTGGTACACACCCCTGTGGGTCAGTGTCGAACTACCATGATTGGTCGCGACGTCCCCGTTGAAATTGAAGGGTTGGAATTTCATGCTTCTCCCATTATTCTGGAGTCTTCCAACATTGACCTCATTCTGGGAATGGAATGGTTGAAAGAACATACTACCTCTATCATTTGTGCCACCAAAGTTGTTCATCTCCTACATCCTTCCGATGGGATAGTAAGCTACCATGCTCAGATTGTTCAAAACGCCGAAGCACGACTTTATGCTTTGGATGCGTTGAACGCAGCACCTCTTGAGGGAATTGAAAATATTCCAGTTGTTTGCGACTTCCTAGATGTCTTTCCAGAAGAACTTCCAGGAATACCCCCTGCCCGGGCTGTCGAGTTCGTCATCGATTTCAAACCAGGCACCGTTCCTATTGCCAAGCGACCCTACAAGATGCCACCTCATGAGCTCCTTGAACTTAAGGAGGAAATCGATAAATCTCGTTGCAGTGGATTCATTCGTCCAAGTTCCTCAGCTTGGGGAGCACCTTCTCTCTTTGTGAAGAATAAGGATGGAACGAACCGTTTGGTCCAAGACTATCGTCCTATCAACCAAGCTACAATTCAGAACAAATATCCTCTTCCTCGGATCAATGATCTATATGATCAACTGGCTAGTTCATCGATATTCTCTAAATTCGACTTGAGGTTGGGTTACCACCAGATCCGTGTTCGTGAGAGGATATCCCAAAGACCACATTCGTCACTCGTTATGGTTCTTACGAGTACACCATCATGTCTTTTGGCTTGACCAATGCTCCAGCCACATTCTCCCGTCTGATGAACTACATATTCATGGATTACCTCGACAAGTTCGTCGTAGTCTATCTAGATGATATCCTGGTATATTCGAAGAACAAAGAAGAACATGTTGAACATCTTCGACTTGTTCTAGAGAAGCTTCGAGAACATCAACTTTATGCTAAGTATTCCAAGTGTGAATTCTGGTTACCTGAAGTCACCTACCTTGGTCATGTTATCTCCAAGGATGGTATTGCCGTTAACCCAGAGCGAGTACAGGCTATTCTTGACTGGACCCCTCCGAAGAATGTCAAGCAAGTTAGAAGCTTTCTCGTTCTAGCCAGCTATTGTCGCCGCTTTGTCGAGAACTTCTCCAAGATCACCAAGCCACTGACCAATCTGCTTCACAAAGGCGTTAAGTTCGATTGGACAGACAAATGTCAGGAAAGTTTCCAGGCACTCAAAGACAAGCTGACATCTGCCTCAGTGCTTGCTCCCCCTGATTCTCGCAAGGACTTCGTCCTCTATTGCGACGCTTCACGTCAAGGATTAGGCTGTGTCCTAATGCAAGAGCGTAGAGTGATTGCTTATGCCTCCCGTCAAGTACGTCCTATGAAGAAAACTACCCAGTTCATGACCTTGAGCTTGCTGCAGTTATATATGCACTGAAGCTATGGCGATAGTACCTTCTCGGTAATCGTTGCGAGATCTTCATCGATCATTAGAGTCTAAAGTACCTGTTTACTTAGCCAGATTTGAACCTCCGTCAGCAGCGATGGATGGAAGCTATTGCTGACTACAACTGCGGTATATCCTATACCCCTGGTAAGGCTAATGTAATGGTCGATGCCCTGAGCCATAAGTCTTATTGCAATAATCACATGGTCTACAAAGCTCAACCCCGCCTTTATGAAGAGCTATGCAAGCTGATCATTCAACTAGTTCCATAGGGTTCTCTGAATAACCTTGTCCTGGAACCAACTCTTCTGAAAGCAATTAAGTCTGCTCAAGCCAAAGATGCTCATGTTGATCTGATGAAAAAGGATCTTGCCTTAGAGAAATCCAAATATTTTTTACTTGGTGAAGATGGAACCTTATACTACAGAGATCGCATTGTGGTACCCCGATTCGAGCTTATGACAGAGAAGGTGATGAAAGAAGCGCATGACACCCCTCTCTTTATTCATCCGGGAAGTACCAAGATGTACTTAGACATTCGTCAGAAGTATTGGTGGTCCAAGATGAAGCAAGATATTGCTCGATATATCGAAGAATGTGACATTTGTCGCCGCGTCAAAGTAAAACATCAGAAACCGGCTGGACTTCTACAACCGATTCTGATTCCTGAATGGAAGTGGGATAAGATTCAGATGGACTTCGTCACTAGCCTTCCCAAGTCTCAGAAAGGTAACGATGCTATCTTTGTCATTATCGACCAATTCTCGAAGGTTGCTCACTTTCTGCCAGTCAAGGAGACTATCACTGCTATTCAATTAGCAAACTTGTATATCTCCCGAATTGTGTCACTCCACGGCATTTCGAAGGAGATCAGTTCAGACCGTGGCAGTATATTCACTTCAAAGTTCTGGAATAGTTTCCAAGATGCAATGGGAACTCATATTACCTGGAGCACTACGTATCATCCCCAATCCCAAGGCCAAGTTGAGCGAGTCAATCAAATTCTTGAAGACATGCTTCGGGCTTGTGTTATTTCTTTCGGTAAGAAGTGGGAAGAATCTCTTTCTTATGCGGAGTTTTCTTATAACAACAGCTATCAAGCCAGCTTGAAGATGGCACCCTTCGAAGTGCTTTATGGACGTAAGTACCGAACCCCTCTGAATTGGTCAGAAACTGGGGAACAAATGCTCATTGGTCCAGACATTATTCAACAAGCTGAAGAGCAGGTTCACATTGTCCGGGATAATCTCAAGGCGGCCCAGTCCCGCTAGAAGAGCAACTATGACCGAAAAGACTGGGGTTCAACTTATCAACCTAGTAAACAAGTGATACGTCTCCAACGTATCTATAATTTTTGATTGTTCCATGCTATTATATTATCAACCTTAGATGTTTTATATGCATTTATATGCTATTTTATATATTTTTTGGGACTAACTTATTAACCTAGAGCCTAGTGCCAGTGCCAGTTTCTTCCTTGTTTTAGGGTTTTGAAGAAAAGGAATATCAAACGGAGTCCAAACGGAATGAAACCTTCGGAAAAGTTATTTTTGGAAAGAAAGCAATACAGGAGACTTGGAGTGCACGTTAGGGGATCAACGAGGAAGCCACGAGGAAGGGGGGCGCCCACCCCCTGGACGCGCCCTCCACCCTCGTGGCTCCCTTGATGTATTTCTTCTGCCTATATATATCCATATACCCTAAAACGACCGGGGAGCAGAATAGATCGGGAGTTCCGCCGCCAGAAGCCTCTGTAGACACCGAAAACCAATCTAAACTGGAGGGGGAATCCTTCTCCGGTGGCCATCTTCATTATCCGGTGCTCTCCATGACAAGGAGGGAGTAGTTCCCCCTCGGGGCTGAGGGTATGTACCAGTAGCTATGTGTTTCATCTCTCTCTCTCTCTCTCTCTCTCTCTCTCTCTCTCTCTCTCTCTCTCTCTCGTGTTCTTGATTTGGCACGATCTTGATGTATCGCGAGCTTTGCTATTATAGTTGGATCTTATGTTTATTCTCCCCCTCTACTCTCTTGTAATGGATTGAGTTTCCCCTTTGAAGTTATCTTATCGGATTGAGTCATTAAAGATTTGAGAACACTTGATGTGTGTCTTGCCATGCGTATCTGTGGTGACAACGGGATATCACGTGATTCACTTGATGTATGTTTTGGTGATCAACTTGCGGGTTCCGCCCATGAACCTACGCATAGGGGTTGGCACACGTTTTCGTCGTGATTCTTCGGTAGAAACTTTGGGGCACTCTTTGAGGTTCTATGTGTTGGTTGAATAGATGAATCTGAGATTGTGTGATGCATATCGTATAATCATACCCACGGATACTTGAGGTGACATTGGAGTATCTAGGTGACATTAGGGTTTTGGTTGATTTGTGTCTTAAGGTGTTATTCTAGTACGAACTCTAGGGATGTTTGTGACACTTATAGGAATAGCCCAACGGATTGATTGGAAAGAATAACTTTGAGGTGGTTTCGTACCCTACCATAATCTCTTCGTTCGTTCTCCGCTATTAGTGACTTTGGGGTGACTCTTTGTTGCATGTTGAGGGATAGTTATGTGATCCAATTATGTTATTATTGTTGAGAGAACTTGCACTAGTGAAAGTATGAACCCTAGGCCTTGTTTCAACACATTGCAATACCATTTACGCTCACTTTTATCATTAGTTACCTTGCTGTTTTTATATTTTCAGATTACAAAAACCTTTATCTACCATCCATATACCACTTGTATCACAATCTCTTTGCCGAACTAGTGCACCTATACAATTTACCATTGTATTGGGTGTGTTGGGGACACAAGAGACTCTTTGTTATTTGGTTGCAGGGTTGCTTGAGAGAGACCATCTTCATCCTATGCCTCCTATGGATTGATAAACCTTAGGTCATCCACTTGAGGGAAATTTGCTACTGTCCTACAAACCTCTGCACTTGGAGGCCCAACAACGTCTACAAGAAGAAGGTTGTGTAGTAGACATCAACAAGCTTATCTGCGTGTCACTCCTTTGAGAGGCACTCATCAGTTTGGAGTCAAGGGCAAGCTAGCTCCGCGCTACATTGGTCCCTTCTACATCCTCGCCCGTCGTGGACTGGTGGCTTATCAATTGGAGTTGCCACCTCAGTTCTCTCACGTCCATGATATCTTCCACGTGTCGCAACTTCGTCGATGCTTCAAGGATCCGGAATGTGAAGTGGATCTGGAACTGATTGAAGTGCAAGATGATCTCACACACAAAGAGCATCCGATCTGCATTCTTGAAGAAGCTGAACGTCGAACACGCCAGAAGGTTACCAAGTTCCTCAAGGTGCAATGGTCAAATCATTCTAAAGATGAAGCCAATTGGGAACGCAAGGATAACCTCCCTGCTGAATACCCCGATCTATTCCCTTCTACCTCTTAATTCTTGGGACGAGAATTTCTTTTAGAGGAGGAGAGTTGTAACACCCTGGTGTAATGATGCTACAGTAACCCCTGGGGTTAAGTTAACCTTTTTGCTAAACATGTGCCTGATCATTATTATCTCATGTTTCTTTCAACTTCCCCTTTGAATGCAAATTCAAATGCTAAGTGAAATTCAAAATTTCTCAAACATGAAAACAAAAATGTTCAGCATGTGCCAAATATTCCAAAACTAATATTGGTGGTGAACCAACATTTTTGCAAAGGGTTTAAGTGGCCTAAACTACTTAAACAGTGACCTAAGCAATAAATTAAATACCCTTTTTAATTTATAAAATTGGCAACTATTCCAAAAGCCTCCCAACCTTTTTGTGGCAGTGCACTTTGATTCTTTGAAATTGTTTTGGCCAGTGGCATAATTTTGCGAAGTCATTTTCGCTAAAAAGAAAATGCAAAAGCAGCTAAAAATAAAAAAAGAAAAACTAAAAGAAAAGGAAAAGCAAAGGAGAGAGAGAGAGAAAGCCCCCTGCCTCACCTGGGCTTCGGCCCACCCGGCCAGCCGACCAGCTAGGCCGGCCCGCTCCCCCTCCCCGGTCATCCCTCTCCTC
>NC_041380.1:119240881-119246371 GCF_002162155.2 Triticum dicoccoides
TCGTTCCCACCGGACCCGGCATGGTGCCCCACGCTGTCACGTCACCGGCGAGGGGGTAAGGGCAGCCCCGACGCCTCGGGATCCCTCCCCACTCGCCCACTTGCCCCCTCTCTCCCTCGTCGCTCTCTCCCTCGCTCTCCAGATCCCGTCCCCTCCTCAACCGAGCGCCGCCATCACCATGGTTGTACCGTAGCCGCGGCCACCGCCCACCCCGCGCCTCGCCAGCAGGTCCAGGAGGCGCGCCGTAGATGCCTTCGTCGACTACCTCATCGGAACGAGGCACAGAAGCCCCATCAGCGTCGCCATTGTCCCGTCTTCAACCTCCATCCGCCACGGTCGCCGCCATCTTCCTCTTCTCCGGCGACCCCCCTGTGCTACTAAGCCTATCACCGGCCTCCTTGCGCCCGCACGGTGAGCTCCGCCTCTCCTCCCTCCTCTTCCTGCTCGCCTTCGGGCACGTGCGCGACCGCCACCGCAACTGTGCTCCGGCCGCCGCCATTGCTACCGTTGTCGTTCTCCCGAGCCATTACGAGCTCGGCTGACTGCCCTGGCGTGCTCCTCGTGCGCCGTAGACCCCGCCTAGTTGTTTACTTTGGCCGCTCGCGCTCTCTAACACCGAACCCGTCCGTGCCCGAAGCCGTCGTCGCCGCCTTTGCTCATCGTCGACGCCTCTGCCGGCCACCTCCGCCCGTTCCGACGCTGCAGATCGACGCGTGGAGGAGTACCCATTCGAACGCAGGCAAAACCACGCGAAACGGTGTCCCATAGCACCATCCTCATCGTCGCCCGAGCGCGACCGTCGCCCGAGCGTGACCGCCGCCCTCGCTGCTCGTCGGCGCCGCTCCGGCCAACTCTGGCGACGCCACCGCCCCCAGTCGACGCGCCTTCATGCGCTCGTTCGAACGCGCCTAGCCGCACCTCTCCCCGTGCCCCGTAGTGATTTTCCGGCGAAGTCCGGTGATGCTCCGCCGCGTTGAGCTCGCCGGAGCCAACTCCGGCGCCGTCCGCCAATGTGGCTGGCCGGGCCCCACCCCTAGCTTACTGCCAGTGGGCCCTACGGGCCCCAGTTGACTGGGTTGACCCTGTCAACTGCTGACTGGCCAGCCCAGTGCGACTGACGTGCGGGTCCCACCGCTTAATCCTCTAATTAAAATATTTTAATAATTAAAACTAATTAGTTTAGTTAATTAGACACTGACAGGTGGGCCCAGTAGTTTTACTAACTAGATTTAGATAGTTTGAACTCTATGACAGGTGGGTCCCCCATGTCAGTTTTGACCAGTCAACCGGACTGTTGACTGCTAACGTCATCAACACGTGATGCTGACGTCATATTTCCTTTCTGTTAATTTAATTAATTTCAGAAAACGTTTAAAACTTTGGAAATTCATATAAAATAAACCGTAAGTCGGATGAAAAAGTTTTATATATGAAAGTTGCTCAGAAAAATCCAACGAATTCGAATGCGTGGTCCATTCACCTGTCACATGCCCCTAGAATGCTGAACATGGAACCGTCCCCTCTCTTTCATCTGTCTGGAATTCGTCTAACGCCGGGGATTCATCCTCGGATGTTTATCCCCTCCGTCTACAACATGTAGTACTATGTTAGGACAACCCTAGCTCTGCCTATCGTCATGTAATGCTTAGTGATGCATCTATTTGCTCTGTATTTACTTTTTCTTCCCCCTCTTCTCTCCGGTAGACCCCGAGGCCGATGCCACCCACTACAAAAAATACACTTCCGTGATGATACGTGTTTGTCACAGTAGGTCGCGTTTTTGTCATGCATGTACATCCATGACGATTTTATGAAAAAATCAAGATAGTCATACCTGTGCTGTCGTAGAAGTGTTCCATGACATTACCAAAATTATCATCACGGAAGTGTGCACTTCCATGACGATAAATCGCGCGTCACAGAAGTGCTTTCGTCAAGGGTGACCGACACGTGGCATCCATCGTAACAGAACGCCGTTAAGCTATCGGGTCAGGTTTTGGATCCGATAACCCGTTAACATCCCCGACCAATGGGGATTTTCCACGTGTAAAATCATCATTGGTTGGAGGAAACACGTGTCGGCTCATCGTTGGGACAGATGTCATCCACTCATTGGACAGAAGGCGCCTATGATACGTCGACACATGGCACGGCCCAACAGAGGCCCATTCCTGTGAAAAGGCCGACCCGTTTGACTTGGTTAAAAGGTGGCGGGCCGGCCCATGGAAAGCATGTTAACGGCATGTTCGCATATAGCCCATTTACAGCTCGCTAACCCAAGGTCCGTTACGCCCTATACGAATTAGGCCCAGTAGCGTCATCTGGGCCATCAAATATGATTCCAGCCCATTTTCACTGCTGGCCCATGTATGGCCCATGATGTCTTTCGGCCCATATGAGGCCCTATGTAACTCTTGGCCTATTAACGGCCCGTGGTGAAACTGGCCCATAATGAACAGTGTATCACCTTACACCCATTAACGACATGTGGTGAAACTGGCCCGTAATGAACAGTGTATCACTTTATACCCATTAACGGCCCGTTATTCCGTTGGGCCGTTTCCAGCCCATGTTATCTTTCGGCCTTCTCAGAGCCCATGTATTCTTGGGCTCATTTCTAGCATTCGCTTACTTACGGCCTGTTACTGTCATTTTCTGCTTGTGGGTCAAATTCAGCCTGTGGTTACAGTCGGCCCGTTTGTGGTCCGTTAATACGTTGGGCCATTTTCATAGCATCATCAAATATGGCCTATTAACGATGGCCCGTTATGGTCGGCCCATGAACGGACGATTCCAACTCTAGCCCGTTTACGACCATAATGCGGCCTGTTATTGGCCCATGTTTGGCCAATCGATCATATGGCCCGTATAAGGCCCATTGATGATACGGCCCGTAGAAGGACCATTGTTTCTACGGCCTGTAGAAGGCCCATTGTTTCTACGGCCCGTAGAAGGCCTACTGTTTCTACGTCCCATAGAAGGCCCAGTGTTTCTATGGCCCGTAGGAGGCCCAATGTCACTACAGTAAATATTAGCCCATGGTTATTGTGGCCTGGTTTTAAAAAATAGGTTATTGTAGCCACTAGCAAACCACGGAAAAAGAACTACACTTACTACAAGCAAACAAATAAACAAGACAACAAGGAAATAAATAAGCAAGCAACTTATGCTAGGCTATCATGGCTATTACACATATTACATCCACTGGGCATCAAAGTTCGCCACCAGTGCAAATATAGGGAACAAAGCAGCATATAAACGCCGCAGCAAAACAAGTCCAGAACTGAAACCACTTCAGAAGAGTTCAAGAAACAATATCCTGGGTACCCATAATGCTGGCAAGATGCTTAGCAAGCTTATTAACTTTCTCTTGTTTGGCGCTTAAATCCTCTAGTGCTTGTTGTTACACAAGAAAGTACGCATCTGAATTTTGCAGGGACTTCCTCAGTCCTTCGGCTTCTTGCCGCAGCACAGCTGACTGATGCCTTTCAGCTTGTAGCTGAGACTGAAGAAGCCGAAGTGATTTAGGCAGCAAGTTTGAAGAGCTTGTGCCAGCGGTACTGGCCAGTAACTCGAACACTACATCAACGCATGACTGTGGGGTTTTCTCACTGTCTACAAGATCGTTTTTATCACCTTTCTTGGAGACCAACAGGGCTGTCTCACTATCTTGAACCTTACCTGCATTACTTTCTCTACCATTGCATAGTGGGGTGCTCTTCTCCAATATTCTGTTTGCATACTACAAGAGAAACAAGCAGACACATCACAGGTTTAGCTTGTAGTATACGAAACTCATTTTGGTAAACCAGTTCAGTAGTAAGGTGGACAGGATAACAACATGAAACAAACATATATCTATGTACTATGGTCACTGTATTGTCCATATCATTCTAGTTTATGTTCCCTAATCAAGATAGAGACACAGTTCAACTCATATATTTTTAAGACACAACAACATAGACAGAATATAAGTGTGAGAAACTACACAACATTGGCAGCACTTGTAATGTGCATCACATGAGAACAAAACTATTTATACAACTTAAACTGAAATCAACATAGAGCAAGAAGTTAGAACAACAATCTAGTTAAAGAAATAGGTTTAAAACATACCTGTTGCACCATTGGAGTTTCAATTGGGTCCTTCAAATTCGAAAGTAGTTGGTATGAGTAAATACAGTGATGCAACAGCAAAGGAGTATGGACCATAGCTACGGAATATGACCTAAGAACAGTTGCTCTTCTACTTTAAACGTGGAGTTTGGGTTAGCTGTGGTGGTCTTCGTGCTTTGGGCACTGCAGTAGCTTTACAAACTGCTCGTGTGGGGTACTCTGTGGTGGACATGGTGCTTTGTCAACTATAAGTGGGTTACTATTCACTGGGGTTGCGGTTAGATGGGTTGTAGCTAGTTCTCTGCCCAACGGTGTAAGTGTGCAATCTGGAAGAGTCTCGATTATGTGTGGTGGGGCTAGTTTGTGGCCCAGTACAACCATGGTTCTATCTGCATCGACGGGTAGCACTGTCTTTTGTGAAGAACGGGTTTTTGCTCCCTTAGATACTGCCATCACCCCCTCCAATTCAAATGGCTGATAAACAAGAAAAGAAATTGAACATACATACACTGTATGATAGACAGATGTGGTAATTCACATATATGTTGTCTAACCAAACAGGACAGCATGACACAATTTCACATATATGATGCCTAACTAAACAGGATAGCATGACACGGTTTCAGATATATGATGGATAACTTAACATGATATAATGGCATAATTCAACATATGATGAGTACCTAAATAGGACGACATGACAAAACTATATGATGTCTTTCTAAAATAGGTTGGGATGAAATAATTATACATGCTATCTAAGTATACAGGATGGCATGATATAATTGACATAATTGATTCATATACTAAGCAGCTGGCACTCGCATGTATGATCTATAAACTAAGCAGATAGAATTCAATATTGTGCATATGATGTCTGAACTAAGCAATGCAAGACACCATATGCATCATATGAGAAATATAAACATTGCAACTTAGAGCATACACCTCAGGTGGGATATAGGACTGGTCATCTGTCTCTGAATCCTCCTCTGAGGAGCTCCCTGTAACCATCGAGATATATGCTTCAACAGGTACCATTGCCTGCTCTGAAGACCTTGTTTTCACTCCAGATTTTTCCATATCCGGCTCAAATGGCTGATACACATGAAGAGTAGTTCAATATACACAGATTGCCGACAAATGGAATACGTAATGAAAAAAAGATGGCATGAGATAATTCACATATATGATGCCTGGCTCCATGGCGGTGCATAATTCACATATATGATAACTGGCTGAAAAACATGGCATTGCATAATTCACATATCTGATATAGAAAGCAAACAGGAGGCATTCACACAAAGCATGTCTAATCTAAGCAGATGGCATGGCAATGCAAGACACCATATGCATGATATGAGCAATATAACC
>NC_041380.1:119246670-119264674 GCF_002162155.2 Triticum dicoccoides
GCAATATAACCCAGCCAAGTTAGAGCATGCACCTCGGGGGGGGGGGGAGGGGGAATACGACTAGTCATCTCTCTCTGAATCCTCCTCTAAGGAGCTATTTGTAACCAGCAAGAAATTTGCATCGACAGGTAGCACTGACTGCTCAGGAGACCTTGTTTTCACTCCAGATTTTCCCATGACCGACTCAAATGGCCGATGCACAGGAAGAGTAGATGAATGTATAAACATTGTTGACAAATGGAATACATTATGAAAAAAATATGGCACGATACAATTCACATATACGATGACTGGCTAAACAGGATGACATTGCATGATTCACATATATGATGCCTGGCTAAATAAGATGACATTGCATAATTCCAATATACTCCCTCCGTTCCTAAATATTTTTCTTTTTAGAGATTTCAAATGGATTACCACATACAGATGTATATAGACATATTTTAGAGTGTAGATTCACTCATTTTGTTCCGTATGTAGTCACTTGTTAAAATCTCTAAAAAGACAAATATTTAGGAATGGTGGGAGTATGATATAGGAACCAAACAGGTGGCATTCGCACAAAGCAAATCTAAACTAAGCTGATGACATATAAGATGTATAATGTAAGCAATGCAAGGCGCCATATGCATGATATGACCAACATCAGCATGCCAGGTTAGAGCAAACACCTCAGGTGGTAAACAGGCGTGGTCGGCTCCTTCTGAATCTCCATCTGAACAGTTATCTTCCTCTGGAATACAATTTGGAAATGCAGGAGGGGGCACTTCGCCCACCATGGAGCGGCGTCTGCATGACATTATATTTGCATGCAACGGTCTTCTCTTTTTCTCTGCATGTTCAGTACGATTGTGTACAATATCTGACATGCATAATAAAAAAATAGTTAGATTTTGTAAGGCCTAAGGGGTGCATGCAAAAATCAAGACTGATGGTAGCAAATGAGTGGATGGATCCAAAACTAATGATAGCAGGTAGATTATAGCTTCAGTTTAAAAAGATAGACAATGGATCATCTATTGTTTGTTGCCCACCCAACATGAACCACATAGAAGACCCCAGATGAACCAGATAGTAGACAGATACTATTCGTTGTTGGCTCTATATGAGACCCATGGGCAATTCAAAACTCAAGATTGAACGATAAAGTAGCAGGTAATAATAACCGATGTATAACATAAGCAAACATGAAAGACTGTGACCCCTCTTCCGGAACTGTGTAGTCCTCAGGTTCATCTGCTCAGTCGATGATGGTAATGCAGTTGGCGTGGCTGCCGGCAATGGGGAAGATGATCTGAGGCGGCGAAAGGAAGTCTGTAGGGGGGATCTCTGCTACAGTGAACGCTTCTGTCGATGGTGCACCTCAGGTGGGGTGGATGACCGCACGGCAGGAGCAGGACATAACACACAGAGTTTTCTTTGACGCCTATCTGAAAATGAAGTAAATATATAAGGGCTCCTTAGAATTGGAGGATTCTATAAACGCAGGGATAGGGAAAACACAGGAATAGGATAGGAATGCACGTGCAAAACAGAGCATTTGGAAACATAGGATTTCAGTCAACCTGGGTGTTTGGCTCACATGAATTGGAAGAACAGAGGAATGGAGAAACAAAGTGATGCAACGAGTGTACAACCTCTTTGGCATAGCCTTGTGGACCTCAGCATCATTGGGTTGGATGTGGAGGATGGTGATGATGCTGGTGTGACTGTCGGAGGGGGGGAAGAAGATCTGAGGCCTCTAAAACGACGCCGAGGGTACTGCTCCGCTGTGATGGACGGTTCCGTAGTTGGAGCAGCTCCGCTAAGGTGTACGGCGACGAGGCTGAAGCATGACAAGACAAACAACATTAATCTGAAGTGGGACCCTAATATCATCTGCAATAGATGATGTAAAATGCATCACCAAAAAGTGCTAGATGTAAAACGCATCAGCCGCGCCACGATCGCTCTGACAGATGCTGTAAGTACTGTTCACTCTGAACTTAACTAAAGAACAGTTGAAACTGAATTTTACTATCGAAACTGATTGAACTAGTAACAGAGCATTGCAATAGATGTTTAGGGCGTTCGAGCACTAGTAGCAGCGAAGCAGTGATCTAAATCAGCAGACGCTCGAGTAGGGGATGCACTAGCAGAGAGCAAGTCGTGCAGTAGCACCGCGAGCGAGTGCTAAAGCAGCAACTCCTGTAGCTGTCAGAGGTCGTGCAGCAGCAGCAGCGCAAGCGAGAGCAAGAGTAGAGCAGCAGCACGAACGAAAGCAGGAGCAGTGCAGCAGCGCGACCGACAGCAAGAACAAAGCCGCAGCGCGAGCGAGAGCCGGAGCAGTTGCAGCTAGTGCCATTGTGGAAGTCACCGCTGAGGAAGCAACAACATGGGGGAGAGACGCCGTGGATGATGTGGCTGGCGATGGCGCCGTCGGTGGAGACACGCCATGTATGCTCAGTATTGAGCACCGGCAGCCCCATGAGATCGAATAAAAGATAAAATGCAGCGGTGAGTGCAGAACCTCCTTGGTGGCGCCGAGCTGGCCTTGGCTTCATCGGAGGAATTGGTGAGGGTGTTGCGGTTCCGGTGGGGCAGGTCAAGACGACGTTGTGGGGATTAATGTGGCGTGATAGACGAGGCGAACATCGGGGCAGCTCCTTGGAGATGGAGGACGGGACGGCTGATCCGGCGAGACGACGAGATCGACAACGAATCCTCATCCGGTGTGGTGGATGAGGGACGGCGAGCTATTGCGGTGGACGACGTAGTCGGGGAAGAGTCTCCGGCTGGGCGGTGGTCGGGAGGCCGATGGAGGAGCGTGGGATTTCGCGGGTTTTGGCGGCCTCGGCGTACGAATGGGGGTCGAAGGGGGAGGGGGGAGCCAAGCTTAGGGACGCGCTTGTCCGAAATTTAGGGTAAGTTACCAACGTACCCCCACCGGTTTTGACACCGCGACGTGGAGCTTCATTTTTGGCTGAGGGGCAGAAGGGGGATTTTGCATGTCTGTGCTGCGGGAGCGATTCGGATGAGGAGGGAGTTCTCGCACGTGTCCAAATTTCGGGATAACAAGGCGCGGCACGGGTTGAAGAAGCGGGAGTTTCAAAGCAGGTGAGACAAAAGATACTCGAGCTTGAAAATTTCGGGATAACAAGGTGCGGATTCCTTGTTCGGCAGAACAAACTTAATGTGTAAAAAAACAATTCATACAAGACACAAGAGAGTCATGTCCCCTTTTACTATATTGCTATAGATGCCATTGAAAAAACTACAAGAAAAATGAAAAAAAATCGGGAGAACAAGATTACCCTGCACAGTACCAAATCGTTTCGCACTTCCCTCAACAACAACAAAAAACAAATCAATTCCCACCAAAGAAAGAGTAATGTCCCTTTTTATATGATTACAGATGCCATGATCTCGAATTTCAATTTTTGAATCCACGTTATGTTGAATTCGAATATATCGTTAGGTGACCTTGCGGTTTATAATTGATGTAGACGTACATTTTGATCTTCCATCATATATGAACGTTTTACTCCACCATGTGAACATATATATTGTCGTCTACCATATGGACTAAATTTGAATCAATTTTCCTTATTTGAATATGATTGTTGTCAAGTTATACAATAATTTAAATATTATCTTGATAACAAAAAAACATACATATAGCAGTAATCATATTTCACTATGAACTATATGTACCATACGCTCTCCAATTCAAATATTTGTATCCATTTTATGTTGATTCAAATCATAGTACATTATTGGTTTAGGTAGCGAGATGTTTGGGATAATCTAAACCCTGTTTTCATACGTATAATTTTTGGCTGAATTGGGACAAGTTTTGGTATAAGCCTCTGGCAAAACCAGAGATTCTCTCAACAAGCCTCGTGGTTCCGAGAGGGAACATTTCACCTTTGTGTGCGAAACGATATACGCTGCCTCCCCCTGATTTTATTTACAGAGGCAACATAGAACTATATGAGTGCCCTGTTAAATTTTGGAATTATTTCGGGTTCATTTGGCCTTTTTATACATTAATTGAGTTTCTGGACTTTTAATGTGCATAATCTAAATATGAATTGCATGCACATGCTCCGGTGCACCAAAGTGGGTTGAAAAATCACATGTGTGTCCTTGGTTGAATTTCTAGGTCCCATGGAAGAAATGAGAATGAAATTCAAACATCTAGGCGTCATGACTCGGCCGAGAACATCGAGAAACTTTGATTTTAAATTCATCGAAATCCAAAACTCGTCTGGAAATCATGAAACTTGGCATGGTGTCATGTCATGACACTAACATGTTGTGGTAAAAAATTGGGCCGATTTGGAAGCTCGTGGTTCTAAGAGGGAACGTGCCACCTTTGAGTGTGAAATGATATACGCCCCCCCCCTTGAGTTTCTTAACAAAGGCAACATGGAACTACATTAGTGCCCTGTTAAATTTTGGAATTATTCCAGGTTCGTTTGTCGTTTTTATACATTAATTGAGTTTCTGGTCATTTAATGTGCATAAGTCAAATTTGAACTGCAAGCACATGCTCTCATGCACCAAAGTTGGTTGAAAAATCACATTTGTGTCCTCGGGTGAATTTCTAGGTCCCATGCAAGAAATGAGAATAAAATTAAAACATCTGGGCATCGTGGCTCGGCCGAGAACATTGAGAAACTTGGTTTTAAAATTCTTGTAAATCCAAAACACGTATGAAAATCATGAAACTTGGCATGGATGTCATGTCATGGTACTACCATGTTGTGGTAAAAAAATTGGCCAAATAGGAACATATTTTGGTATAAGCTTTTGCAAACCGAAGCTTCTCTCAAGAAGGCTCGTGGTTCTGAGAGGGAACGTGCCACCTTTGAGTGTGAAACGATATACGTTGTCCCCCTTGAGTTTATTTACAAAGGCAACATAGAACTACATGAGTGCCCTGTTAAATTTTGAAATTATTCCAGCTTCGTTTGGCCTTATTTACACATTAATTGAGTTTTTGGTCATTTAATGTGCATAATTCAAATTTGAACTACAAGCACATGCTCCCGTGCACCAAAGTTGGTTGAAAATCACATTTGTGTCCTCGGGTGAATTTCTACTCCCTCCTTCCATCTATATAGGTCCTAATGTGTTTTTCGAGGCTAACTTTGACCAAACGTTAGAGGAATAATATATGACATGCAACTTACACAAAGCATACCTTCAATTTTATATGTCAAAGGAGCTTCCAATAATATAATTTTCATTGTATACATCTCATGTGCTATTAATCTTGTCAATAATCAATGGCTGTCTTGAAAAACACATTAGGCCCTATATAGATGGAAGGAGGGAGTAGGTCCCATGCAAAAAATGAGAATAAAATTCAAACATCTGGGCATCGTGGCTCGGTCGAGAACATTGATAAACTTGGTTTTAAAATCATGAAACTTGGCATGGTGTCATGTCATGGTAGTACCATGTCGTGGTAAAAAAATTGGCCGAATAGGAACAAATTTTGGTATAAGTTTCTTGCAAATCCGAGCTTCTCCCAAGAAGGCTCGTGGTTCTGCGAGGGAACGTGTCACCTTTGTGTGCATAATTCAAATTTGAAATACAAGCACATGTTCTAGTGCACCAAAGTTGGTTGAAAAATCACATGTGTGTCCTCGGGTAAATTTCTAGGTCCCATGCAAGAAATGGGAATGAAATTCAAAATTCTGGGCATCGTGGCCGGGTTGGAAACATTGAGAAACTTAGTTTTTTAATTCCTGTAAATCCAAAACACGCATGAAAATAATGAAACTTGGCTTGGTGCCATGACATGGCACCAACATGATGTGGTAAATTTGCAGTCCGATTTGTGAAGGCGCACATATTAACAATCAACAAAGTCATTTTGGAACAAGTGCTGTCATGTTACAATCGGAAACACAAGTATTATTGAAACCATGGGCGTTCTACTTACTAGTACCATTTACGTGCCGCCACACGTCCCCATATTTTATTAGCTAGGAGGCGCCGTGTAGGGTAGCTATTTGAGTACGAGAGGTGTGCGATCAGACCCCTGTGCGTGCTTATCGGGAGGAGAGCCCTTTGACCTCCATCTGCCGTCCACCTCTCTCCCAAGGTCTCCATTAATGGCGCCCGAGCCTCTGTTTAATGGCGTGGCTATGTCTCACTCGACTGAGATTTAAGAGAGAAAAAAGAAAATCTGAAAGTACGGATCTTGATGTAAGATCCGACGGACCTATATAGCATCTACTGCGACTTATAGCAAGACTGATGAATATATAAGGATGATTAAAAAATTTGATCAAAGAAGGGCTTGCCCCTTCCGATTTTCATTACGGAAAACCACCACAATTCACAAGAAGTTCAGCACAACTCCAGCATAACACGAAGGACTAAAAGCTACCAGATTGAAATCGCAACATCCCAAGAGGCCAACAAAGGCCAAACATCCGCACTAGAACCCAACATTTCACAACCGACAACACAATCCACATCCTAAACCGATTATTACATCAAAAGAAACCAGGAAACTAGTCTCCGCGGCGAGCGGCGATGAGGTCTTTCGTGTCCTCAAGACACTACTTGAGAACATCCACGGATTCCTCCACCAACCTTTGGCGCTCGTTGCGGAGCATGTCATTCTCGTCCATAAGTTTCTTGATGATGACGCCGGTCCTATTCAACAAGGCACTGGTCTCCTCCTGCTGGTCTGCACTTCGGACGATCTTCTCCCTCAGTAGGTCGCGCTCAGCCCGGAGCCTCTCATTGCCCTCCCTTAGTTGCCGGATAACGCCGGTAGCCTGTTCAAATGAGGATTTCATGTCATCCTGCAACCTCGCCCAGCCGGAGATCTGATCCATCTGGCTATGGACGATCACATGCATGCGCCTGTAACAGTCGTCGCCTGCCCGCGAGAAATTTTCCCAGGCCGCGGCCGCGGCGGGACATCTCTACTGCATTCGTGGCGCGGCGGGACATCTCTGCTGCTTCTGCGGCGCGGCCAGACCAGTCTACTGCATCGACGGCGTGGCGGGACCTCCGTGTTGCTTCAGCGGCGCAACGGGACCTCTGTGCTGCCACTTCCGTGCGGCGGGAGATGTCGGCTGCTCTTGCAGCGAGGCGGGACATATCTCGTGCTTCCGCTTCCATGCTCGCCTCTCCCTGGTGGCAATCTCTCAACCCAGAACTCACGCTGGCCATAGCAGACGCAAGGGAAGGATGCTGAATGACTTGTTTGTTTTTGTGGATGAGGAGTTGAGGAGGAATGTGCAGTCATCTTGGCATACTAGTATTTATAATCGAGTACTAATACGCTCCTAAGTGGGAAACTGTTTAGGTTGTGATCGGTGTGAACAGGTTTGCAATTCAATATAGCGTGGAGTAATTTGGAATGTGATGAGACGCAAGCTCAAAATTTATTGACGATTCTAGTTTCGAAGTGCGGCACTATTCCCGGATGGAGTACTTCTTTTTCTACTCCCTCCTTTCCGGTTTTATAGGGCTTATCTCAAAATTTTAGTTTTTCCATTTTATAAGGCTCAATTTGGTCGTTCCCCAACACATGTTCAGATTCCAAGATGCATTAAATCATTGCATGCAAGTATTAAGAGAAAATTGACCAATGCATGTACTTTATGCATGCATGCATTGCAATTAATGCATTGATAAACATAATTTTTTGAGAAAAACAAGAGCATTAATTAGGTGCTTTTGCAAACTACAAAAAATATTCCACCACTCACCATCTTGGTTGGTGAGATTTTTGAATTAAGCCCTATAAACCGGAAAGGAGGGAGTACTGCTGTGTACGTGCAATAACTGGCACCGTCGTATACATATCTTACGGTTAATGGGGCGTTCGACAGGAATAGCCGCGTGGCGAGCTCTATGCTAGTCTTTTTTTCAGAAGCATTAAACCTATCTCTCGGTACTTCTCACACGCACCATCGTGCCACCCACAAAAACTTGTACTCTGAGTTTAGTAGTACGTTATACAGGAAGAGAAGAGGTGCACGCACGCACTCGTCCTCTCACACACACGTCTGTTTTTTCTCGAAAAGGAGGATGATGACCCCCGGCCTCTACATCTGGGAGTCACACACGCAAATTATTGAAATATATCGAGTGCAGTGCTTTGATGTGTCGCGTCAACTCGTACATCAACGAGAAGTTTGATTATCCTCTCCCTCGCGGACTTAACTGCACCTGCCTTTGGTTGTATGACAGGTTGGCCACACACCTGTCGGGCCTCCCTGTCATACACGCAAAGGCAGGAGCGTCCCTCCCTCGCCCATCAGCATGGTGGCTGGCAAGACTAGGAGGAGCTTTCACTACACGCTCTCCCTCCCGCACGCGGTGGACATGCAAAAGTTCAATCGGTGTCAGATGGCCAGAAGCGTACTGTAGTACTCCTCCTGTGCAGTAGTATTACATCATTGTTCGACTTCCCGAAGAGGCGAAGAGCCAAGTGCAGCCCGGACGCTCGTGTGGCAGTTTCATGTGTAGAGTAGTCTAGGATAGCGTGTACCGTCCCGGTAAGCTTAAAATCGTTGGGGTCGGCTCCATGCTATGTGGCCGTCTCGAAGTTTTTTTTTTTAAAAATAGTCTTCTGGCCCTACCCGAAAACTGCCACGCGTACTGCCCGGGAAAAGCCCCGCCCTCAACTTTTAACTACGGAAAATAGTTCGAGCTTGTTTGTTCTATATAAATACAGTACTTACTGTATGTTTATTCACCCGTGGGGTTGTTCAATGAATGGAGGGGCGGGGAGCACAAGTGAACAATACTATAGTACTAGTAGTAGTAAGTAGGAGTCGTACAGTAGTCACCTTAAATAGAGAGTTTCTTTTCTTTAATGCCTTGTACACAAATTGAAACGCTTGTTGTGGAGAGAAAAAAGATAATCACTCCACTATATATGGATGCATGGGCCTAAGCGCTTGCTTTACTAGGGTTGCTCTCTTCATTCTCTCATCCTCTCCAGATATAAACAAGGCAGTGGTATCGACATTTTCTCTCTGCTCACCGTTGGTCACAGATCCGGCCGGATCCCTTCGGCCGGTGTGTGTAGAGGACTAAAAGGTGCATCGTTCACGTGGTCATCGCCGCCGAGGGAGGAAACCCACAGCTGCCGGAGAGGCCCGATCCTCTGCCCGTGCCGTTCTCTTCGACACATGGCCGGCTCGGGAGGTCCTCGGACCCTTCTTCCTCCCTGCCGTATTGTCCGCAGATCTGACCTGTCGCCGCTGACATCCCGGCGACCCTCAGGTATAAGTTCTTCGAAAGCGGCCTTGCTCTACTGCCCCAGCTCCTCACGTGTCTGCATGTGCATCTTTTTCTACTCCCATCAGCTCTTCCAAAGCCACCTAAATTTTTAGTATTATTAGAGGTAAAGCTACTTCATGCATTCGAATCTAGGGCTTTGTTCAAACAACGAAGAAAGGGGGGAAAGTTGTAGCATGAATCTAGGACTTGATTCAAAGAGGAAATAATATGGTGAAAGTAGTAGAGACCGGATACCCAACCGGTCTCTTGGTTGAAAAGGGAAATAATGGGAAAACGCAGTACAAACTGGATAAGGAACAAATCTATTATTGGTTGAAAAAAGGATAGAAAGTGGCGGCTGGTGGACAAGTCAACAGAGTATGTTCAGGATTAGATTTGCTGCCATCACATAGTAAAAGGTCTCCAGGATTAGATTTGTTGCCCTCACATAGTAAAAGGTCTCAGGATTAGATTTGCTGCCCTCACATAGTAAAAGGTCTCCAGGATTAGATTTGCTGCCCTCACATAGTAAAAGGTCTTCAGGATTAGATTTGCTGCCCTCACATAGTACAAGGTCTCCAGGATTAGATTTTCTGTCCTCACATAGTACAATGGCACTCCTGCTGTTTTCCCCAATATGATAAGTAAGTTGCTCCTTTACGCTGCTGAGTGTCCTGGTGTCCCCACGGTCCCATGCCCTTAAACCAACTCTTTAGCTGCTGTTGATTTACTGTGTCTGGTAAACAAATAATGCCACCATTAAAGTAATCCCATATTTGAGGAATCTCATTGTTGATCGTAATGCTTCTGATAACATGAAGCATTGCTGATGTTTTAAAATTTCTACTGTCCTTGCGTGATTGCCATGAACATAATTAAGATGCATCTTTTCAATTTGTATATGTTTCGTATATTCTTATTGACCAACAACTGTTTACTTTCAATCTTTTTGTGCAGATAGGGATATCCATTTCACCTTGTTGCTATTGTGACCTTTTGGTGAACTGCACAAAATACTTTTTTTGGAATGAGTGTATTGTGCAGTTCAACTAAAATGTCACGTGGGCAACACCTCTCAATTTTGGTGGAACTACACAAAATGGTGATTGGAGTTTCCAAAATCTCCGTCAAGTTCTGCTGGTAATCTCGTGCAACATTTTATTAGCCTTTGCAAGATGGAGCCATCACTGTCACCACAATGGCACTTTATTTTAGTGGAACTGCACAAAAGGATAAGAAAATTATAGTTGCACCTTACATGAGCCGGACAACCAACCTTAATGTTCCTCAATTTTAGTGCAACTACTAAAGAAGAACCTACCAGCTCACAAGAGCAAGTACTTCTTGCTAGCTGAATGATGCAATCTTTGCTTCATTTCAGGTGAACTGCAGAAAAAGGCGCATGAATTGAATCACGGAACTCCAGGCAGATCTCATCCAAGTAGAGCTGGAGGTTGAGTTCAAGGAGGCCGCTATTAAAGCGAAATCATGCTCTCCTGTCTCCTTGTTTGTGCTGTGCAAACATGTTGTGCAAACATGAATACTCAACTACAGATGTTGTGACGGTCAAGAGCATTCGCCAAGTTCTTCGATTGTATGACATGGCTAGCCAAGATGGATTTAATCCCGATATTCACTTTATAAAAAGGCTCTAATGGGTTGGTTCTGAATCTTGCAAGCTGAGAATCAGTGAGATGTGTAGGCATCTTTGTTGTACTTATTATTTGAATCTTATTTGTTGGTTCTGAATCTTGCAAGCTGGGAATCAATGAGATGTGTAGGCATGTTTGTTGTAATTATTATTTGGATCTTATTTGTTGGTTCTGAATCTTGCAAGTTGGGAAACACGGCATGATGATGCAGAGGATAACAACCATAACAAACAGTTCAAACTTGGTAGTATTATCTTTGTGAAAGTGCGACAAATGTGCTGATCGTGTGCGTCCTGAGAATAATAATTCTAATTGTTGTGCATGTTGATCCTGTGGCACTGATAGAACGAGCGAATGCATTGCTTGTTTTAAGTATAAATTTCTATTAAAGCTAATTGAATTTAAGTAAAGTGACCACTAACTTCGGTTATTACAGTACCAATACAGACCCGCTCGTGAACCGACGTGTGGCCGAGGGTGCATCTTCTGCCGGGCGTGCAGCGGACGAGGGAGGGGTAGTAACTGTTGTCGCCTGTACACACTCACCTTACTGTTTAATCCAGTTCCCCAAGAGCTAAAAAACGAACTGCTACCGCCGCCTACACACTCGTTCACTCGAAAAGACTCCAATGGCGATCCGAGGGGTGAGCCTACTGGATATGGACTTCAGCAAGGATTTCCCCTTTGAGTTCGTCGTTCAGTCCTATGGCTACACCAAGTTGAATGTGATGTACACCAAGGATACGGACTCGGTGAAGCTCTGCCTCGCCTCAGTTCTATGGCTGCACCAGGTTCTTGACCATTCGCCAGTTTCATCGGCAGCGCCGACTGCACCTTCGCTACGGTGGAGAGAAGGAAGAACGCGAAGATTCGGCCATCTGGTGCAACAAGCTTATTGACATCCAGAAGAAATACAAGATCATCAGCAACGGGCAGGAGAAGGACTCCGTGGTTGACCTTGCTGAGACCATCATCGACCCCTGATACACCAACATGAAAGAAGACGACCTGAACACGTGGGAGGTGTTGGGGAACGTTGCAGAAAACAAAAAATTTCCTACGGTTTCACCAAGATCCATCTAGGAGTTCATCTAGCAACGAGTGATCGGATTGCATCTACATACCTTTGTAGATCACGCGCGGAAGCGTTCAAAGAACGGGGATGAGGAAGGCGTACTCGACGTGATCCAAATCACCGGAGATCCTAGCGCCGAACGGACGGCACCTCCGCGTTCAACACACGTACGGTCAGTGTAACGTCTCCTCCTTCTTGATCCAGCAAGGGGGAGAAGAGGTTGAGGAAGATGGCTCCAGCAGCAACACGATGGCGTGGTGGTGATGGAGCTGCAGTACTCCGGCAGGGCTTCGCCAAGCTCTATGGAGGAGGAGGATGTGTTGGAAAGGGAGAGGAAGGCACCAAAGGCGTGGTGTGAGAGGCCCTCCTTCCCCCACTATATATAGGGAGCCTAGGGGGGAGCGCCGGCCCTAGGAGATGCAATCTCCTAGGGGGGCGGCGGCCAAGGGAGGAATCCCTCCTCCCCAAGGCACCTTGGAGGTGCCTTCCCCCTTTAGGAATCTTCCTTTCTTGATCTCCTGGCGCATGGGCCTCTTGGGGCTGGTGCCCTTTGCCCATATAGGCCAAGGCGCACACCCCTACAGCCCATGTGGCCCCCCGGGGCAGGTGGCCCCACCCGATGGACCCCCGGGACCCTTTCGGTGGTCCCGGTACAATACCGGTGACCCCGAAACTTGTCCCGACGGCCGAAATAGCACTTCCTATATATAATTCTTTACCTCCGGACCATTCCGGAACTCCTCGTGACATCCGGGATCTCATCCAGGACTCCGAACAACATTCGGGTTACTGCATATACATATCCCTACAACCCTAGCGTCACCGAACCTTAAGTGTGTAGACCCTAGGGGTTCGGGAGACATGTAGACATGACCGAGATCGCTCTCCGGTCAATAACCAACAGCGGGATCTGGATACCCATGTTGGCTCCCACATGCTCCTTGATGATCTCATCGGATGAATCACAATGTCGAGGATTCAAGCAACCCCGTATACAATTCCCTTTGTCAATCGGTATGCTACTTGCCCGAGATTCGATCGTCGGTATCCCAATACCTTGTTCAGTCTCGTTACCGGCAAGTCACTTTACTCGTACCGTAATGCATGATCCCGTGACCAGACACTTGGTCACTTTGAGCTCATAATGATGATGTATTACCGAGTGGGCCTAGTGATACCTCTCCGTCATACGGAGTGACAAATCCCAGTCTTGATCCGTGTCAACCCAATAGACACTTTTGGAGATACCCGTAGTATACCTTTATAGTCACCCAGTTGCGTTGTGACGTTTGGTACACCCAACGCACTCCTACGATATCCGGGAGTTACACGATCTCATGGTCTAAGGAAAAGATACTTGACATTGGAAAAACTCTAGCAAACGAACTATACGATCTTATGCTATGTTTAGGATTGGGTCTTGTCCATCACATCATTCTCCTAATGATGTGATCTCGCTATCAATGACATCCAATGTCCATAGTCAGGAAACCATGACTATCTGTTGATCAACGAGCTAGTCAACTAGAGGCTTACTAGGGACATGTTGGTGTCTATTATTCACACATGTATTATGATTTCCGGATAACACACTTATAGCATGAATAAAGACAATTATCATGAACAAGGAAATATAATAATAATGCTTTTATTATTGCCTCTAGGGCATATTTCAACAGGAGGTACCTCTGAATCTAGCCTACGTAACCTACGCGGCCAAGGACGCATATGCATGCTACGACATGTACAGGTAGATCTTGGACATGAGGGCGTGTCTGCTTGCCGTAACCGACGAGTACACGGACAGCCGTAGCGTCGTGATCAAGCGTGCCAGGAAGGTCTAGATGTTGTACTTTATCTGTTTATAAGCACCTTTATCATCTGAGTGTTTCATGCATTAGCCTATGTGTCGTAATTATCTGTTTTGTCCGAAATATTTCTTTTAAGAACCCATTAACCTGATTGCTTTTTTTAGTGTCTATTTGCTTATGTATGTAAACTAGTTCACTTGTCCATAAAAAAACTAGTTCACTTGTCCGTAAAAAAACTAGTTCACTTGTCCGTAAAAAAAACTAGTTCACTCAGCTGCCATGCTTTGAATCTCCTTCCTCCCAACATATTCCCCTCCTCAGGTGGACCCAGCAGGTCTCTGAATTTTCTCCCACTTTCTTTTTCGATGTAAACTGAGTTTTCTCCCAGTACTTTCCCCTAGAACCAACTCAACTGTCCCACAGCTAGCCTAAAAAAGAATAATACCCCACATACTATTAATTCATCAAATTAAAATGATATTTTATTTCATAAGTTGAAAGTTCTTACAAAATAATAATAATTGTTTATATATAACTTGGCAAGTTAACTCCTAGTGATTGCATACATAAGCTTGCAAAGATTTTACTGCCGTGCAATCATGTGTTTATGTTTTTATAACATTTCTCCGTCTAGCCCAACATGATATTTTCACCCAGCCCAGCAAGTCCGCGGATTTCGAGAAAAATGCAAATGGGATTTAAACGGGTTGCATAGATGCCACATCATTGTTTCACCCAGCCCACCAAATGGACTAAAAATCAAATGGACTGGCTGACATGTGGGCCAGTAGGTCGAAGCCTAAGAAGGCGTCGGATTTACATCCAATGGCCGGCAGTCTTCTTCAATCTCTCGTCTTCTTCGCCCAGCGCTGCCGGAACCGCCATAGTGGGTGGCTGACTTGTGGGCCTACTAAGTTGACGAGGACGGAGGGCTTTGTCAACTTAGTTAATATGAACGATTCTAGCTCCAGTGACCGTACGATGTCCATCCAACGGCCATAGTGCTTCTTCAACCTCTGGTCTTCTTGCTCGAGCCGCCCAAAGCAGCGCCGGTCGTGTCATGTTCTCCTGCCTCTCATGGCTGGCTGTGATGCCGCGGAGGCCTCACCGCCCCTACTACTCCCACCGCTGGCCCAGGGTATCCCTCTACTCACCCACACCCCTGTTATTCTGCGGCGACGGCAGCTGTAACGCCCTCGATGCGGCTATATCTCCCACGTTTCGAAGCACGAGTTAGAGGCATAACCGCATTGAAAGCAATGTCGCAAGTGAGGTAATCTTCACACAACCCATGTAATACATAAGGGAAAGAGATACATAGTTGGCTTACAATCCCCACTTCACACAATACATTAATAAAGCATGACATCATCCAGATACACACAAGGTCCGACTATGGAACCAAAAATAAAAGAAGACTACCCCAAAAGCTACACAGATCCCTGATTGACCCCAACTGGGCTCCACTACTGATCAACTAGAACGAAGCAACATAAAGGACACGATCTTCATCGAGCTCCTCCTTGAGCTTGGTTGTGTCACCTGCTCGGTTTCATCGGCACCTGCAAACTGGTTTTGAAAGTATCTATGAGTCACGGGGACTCAGCAATCTCACACCCTCGCGATCAAGACTATTTAAGCTTATAGGAAGGGTAAAAGGTATGAGGTGGAGCTGCAGCAAGCGACTAGCATATTTGGTGGCTAACATACGCAAATGAGATCGAGAAGAGAAGGCAAAAGCACGGTCGAGAATCTATGATCAAGAAGTGATCCTAGAACAACCTACGTCAAGCATAACTCTAACACCGTGTTCACTTCCCGGACTCCGCCGAGAAAAGACCATCACGGTTACACACGCGGTTGATGCATTTTAATTAAGATAATCTTTAGGTTTTCTACAACCAGACATTAACAAATTCCCATCCGCCCATAACCGCGGGCACGACTTTCGAAAGTTCAAATCGCTGCAGGGGTGTCCCAACTTAGCCCATCACAAGCTCTCATGGTCAACGAAGGATATTCCTTCTCCCAGGACAATCCGATCAGAACAAAATATTCATGTTCCAACATGGAACAAACTCCAATCTTCACCCGCAACAAAATATTCATGTTCCAACATGGAACAAACTAAGAGATATTGTGATATCCCAACAAAATATTCATGTTCCAACATGGAACAAACTCCAATCTTCACTCGCAACTAACAACGCTATAAGAGGGGCTGAGCAAAGGGTAACATAGCCAAACAACGGTTTGCTAGGACAAGGTGGGTTAGAGGCTTGGCTTAACAATATCTGAGGCATGATAAGCAAGTGGTAGGTATCGCGGCATAGGCATACCAAAAGAGCGAGCAACTAGCAAGCAAAGATAGAAGTGATTTCGAGGGTATGGTCATCTTGCCTGAAATCCCGCAAGGAAGAAGAACGAGTCCATGAAGAAGACAAACGGACGTAGTCGAACGGGTCCTCACAAACGTGACATTATCGGAACCAACCCGAAGAAGCAACACCGGAAAGAAGCACACAACATAGTAAACAACCAACACATGAACATGGCATGATATGCGGGATGTGGTATGCGGCGCATATGCATGATTTGGAAAGGAATGATTGAACCTGGCCTCAACATGGAAATCCAAGAGTTCCACTATAAAGAGGAGTTGATTTCGGTTAAAATCGATATAAAGATCATTGGAATCGGATGCACGGTTTGGAAATGGCAAGCAAAACAAATATGGCACCGGTCTGCGATTAACAGCAAGTAGCCTTCTAAATGCATCAATATAAATATGCTATAGCACTGAAACATGGCAACAAAATACATGGCAGGGATCCACTCATGATGCTTGACAAAAGATGAACACTGAGCTATGTCTAATTCACTCATTAACAGGTTCAAACAAGCATGGCAAAAGTGCAAATGATAACAGGTTTCAGACTTGGTGAAATAATAACAAGTCAGGAATTTATCATCAGGAAGCAATCTTTAGAGCATGAAAACTACATGCTATAGGAACATAACATGGCAAAGCAAGGTATGGCATGAAGCAACTAAAAGCATATAACAAAAGTCCCTTAGTGACCATGAGCCAAAAGGGATCAAAGAATACAATTGCAAGCATGTGAACATAGCAAAAACATAAACAGATTCAGACTTAGTGAAAAATTGGAGCATGCAAAACAGATAATGAGTAGGCATGTTTTACGAGCTTGATGCACTCACTACAAAGCATGGCATGACATACTAAGCATACGCCCATCAAGAAGACATGGCATAGAAGATAGACATGGCAGGAACAACAACATAGCATGCACGGATCAATAGCAACAACCTCAGCAAAATCGCTAAACATGTTAACAATCTGCCAGGAACATTTTATAGCAAAAGTAGAGCTCGATTGACTCAATCTAGGGTGCTCCATAAATGCAAAAAAGACATGGATGGATAGAGCACCACAATATTAACAAAACCTCCTTACTGAACATCCTCAAAAGAGGCACGGATCACTAGGAAACAATATGAACATATGGCATAAAAACAATAACAGGACCTGGACTTAGTGAAATTCAAGTCCCTGAAATCAGAATCACTGTGTGAGCTACTTTGCATGCTTGTGCTAGTCATCACAAGGATCACAAAAATACATGTCATGCACCCCTGTAAATATGGCATGGCATTTAACAAAACACATCTAGAGCTCAGGATCATAGCATGCACACATTAATCATTGCAAAAATGACAAAAGGCCATTTGCTGAAACAGATCTGACATATTCCTCACATAGCCCTCTTCCAACAGCATTTCGGGCCTCAAGATGAGCTCAAATGAAAATGATGCAATGAGGTGAAATGATGTACTTGTTGAGATGAACATTTTGATATGCTACATGCATGAATCGGAGCAACGGATGCAGAGTTATGATGCGATGAAGATTGCAAAAAGTTAGGGTTCCGGGGTTGAAAGTCAACCGAGTTTTGGATCTGGATCTGGATCAGCCGGAATCACTGTAGCAGCATGGAAACCGATGATGGACGGAATGCTCGAGGTCGTGGAGTCTGACGTCGAGGCGGGCGAGGTTGACGAAGTCGCCGGAGAGGGTCGTCGCCGGCGAGAAGAGACAGCAAGGCGGCGCGGGCGCGGTCGCCGCGGGCGGAGAAGGGCGCGGCGGCGGGCGCGGAAGCCGGGGTGTCGGCGACGCTCGCTGGCACTGGAGAAGC
>NC_041380.1:119265009-119276631 GCF_002162155.2 Triticum dicoccoides
GGCGCGGCGATGGCGGCGACGGGCGCGCGACAAAGGGCGTAGGGGGCGACGCACGGCCCGGTCGCGCAGAGGCGAAGGCCGGCTTTGGGCCGAGCGGGCCTCAGCGGTGGGAGGAGGCGGCCGGCCATGTGGCGCACCCTGATTCGCCGCGGGCGGCGGCGTCGGCTTGTCCGGCGCGGCGGACAATGTCCGGCGGCGCGCGATGTGGAAATTAGGGTTAGGGGAAAGAGAAGACCCGGGATTTCAAATGGAGGGGTCTATTTATAGAGGTAGAGGGAGCTAGGAAGCTTCAAATGAGGTGCGGTTTGCGGCCACGCTATCGTGATCGAACGCTCTAGATGATGGGGCAGGTTTTGGTGGGTTTTGGGCCAGTTTGGAAGGGTGTTGGGCTGCAACACACACGAGGCCTTTTCGGTCCCTCGGTTAACCGTTGGAGTATCAAACGAAGTCCAAATGGCATGAAACTTGACAGGTGGTCTACAGGTAGTAAACCAAGGCTGCATGACAAGTCTCGGTCCAATCCAAAAATGTTTAACACCCGCTCACGAAAAGAGGTAGAAAAGGGACACCAGGTGACATAGGAGCGCCGGATCGCAAAACGGACAACGGGGAAAATGCTCAGATGCATGAGACGAAGATGTATGCAAATGAAATGCACATGATGACATGATATGCAATGCATGACACGCAAGCAAAGACAAGGCAACAACAGCGAATAACTGGAGGACACCTGGCACATCGGTCTCAGGGCGTTATAGCAGCCTCACGCCGCAGTCAAACCAGTGAACCTTCGTACTCCTCTCCGCGTGGGCATCCACTGTCGCATCTTCCCTGGCTCCGCGTCGTCCCCTTCCTAGGCCTCGCTGTCGTCCACCGCCTTGGTGCTCTCGGCACGGCGTGGTCAATGTGGTCAACGACCAACTTCCATCGGAAGAGTACTGTACGTGGAGAGGCTGACAGCAGGGTCCACGGCCACAGCCTAGTTTTTTTGTGATTTGCCAAGTAAGTCGCTTTGTCAGGCCTATTGGGCTGCAAATCTTTCAAGACGAGGAGAGCTTCATTCGGCTGGTCGAGAAAATGGCCTATCAGTAATGAGAAATGGGTTGTGTCAGATTTCAGGTTCCGGCAGACCCTTGAGGTTTGAACACTGGGGTACGCGCGGAGATATCGCTTCCTACCTGCCTGCACCCCTCCGCCTCGCTAAGATCTAAACTATGGAAAGAACAACACAAGAGACACAGGGTTTATACTGGTTCGGGCCACCGTTGTGGTGTAATACCCTACTCCAGTGTGTGGTGTGGTGGATTGCCTCTTGGGCTGATGATGATGAATGATACAAGGAAGAACAGCCTCGCGAGGGTCTGTTCTTGGCAGGGGCGATGAACTGCTGGGAGGAGTTCAGCCACCTTTCTCTCTCTCTCTCTCTGATTGAACCCCTCTCTAAAGGACCTCCTGTCCAGAACCCCTTCTCCAAAAAAAAACCCTTTGCTCTATGGGTGGCTGGTCCTATTTATAGAGGCCCTGGTCCTCTTCCCAAATATCGAGCGGGAGGGGAGCCAACAATGGCGGGCTAATTTGAAGGGGGACAGCTAGTACTAGCTATCCTGACAAAAGTAGTCTTCGCCTGCACAAAGCTCTGGTGGTGACGTAGTCTTGGGCTCCACGATGACCTCCGTCTTGCAGTCCTTCTGGTCTTGGTCTTGTTGCACCGAAATGGCAACCTTTGCCTGATGCCTCGGTACTCCGCGGCTGCGCTTGCCCCCTTTGCACCAAAGAGGAAAGGAGGACACTGCGCGGGCTGGCACCCGCCTGGCACCCTTGGTCGTGATGGCTTGCGTCACGGGCACCTCGTGAGGTACCCCGCCTTCATCTCTCCGCCTCCTCGTGAGCCAGCCTAATGAGGCCGTGCCTGAGGAAGCTCCGCGGCGTCCGCCCATCGAGGCTTGGCCCCTCGCGAGGGTCTTGGGTTTGTGTTGGTGAAGATGGGCCGCGTTGGGCCCCCCTTTGAGCCACGCCGCAGGCAGGCAAGTCTGGGGACCCCCGTTCCCAGAACGGCGACAGTAGCCCCGGGGCCCAAGGCGCGCCCGGACTTGGCTGTGCAGGGAGGCGGAAGGGCAAGAGCGAAGCGCCGCGGGCCCTAACAGCCTGCGTCCTTGGGCACCGCGTGGCGGTTGATTGGATGTGGGCGGCACTGTTGCCCCACGCCCTCCTTATTTTGCGCCATGCTAGGCGGACCCGTAGTCGTACACAGCCGTTCCCCTTTCTGTTGCTCGAGCGCCCTCTGTCCTTCCTCCGCTCGAACTCTGGTTTCTGTTTTCAACCCAATCTTGAACCTCCCCCCCCTTCCCATCGCCATGGCTCCGACAAAGAAGGGAAGAGGGGAGAAACCCGTGTCTCCGCCTTGCCCGCCACCGTTGGCGGACCCCGCCGAGGGCTTGGGCAAGGTCAGCTCGGCTCTGGCCACCATCTTCAACGAATGCGGGAGGACGACGTCCTGGCCCGCGTCCCACTTCTCCATCGACAGGATAGTCACCGAGGTCCCGTATTTTGCCGACGCCCTATGGGCGGGTCTGGTTCCTCCCTTTTCTGATTTCTTCAATGTCGTGCTTTCCCACTATCAGATCCACATGATGCATCTGGGTCCTGAATCCATCACTCTCCTTTCGGTCTTCGCCTTTGTTTATGAGGCTATGATGGGCATCCTTCCTTTGGTTGCCTTGCTGCGCCACTTTTTCTCGCTGCGCCTTGTTGACCCTACCCAATGCTGGGCGTGTGTGAGCTTCGTTGCCGCGTCTGAGACGACGGCCTCTAGGATTGACTTCAAGCTCCCTCCGCCCGCAGCTGGGTTCTGCGAGCGGTGGCTGTATGTGGATGCTGGGGTGCCCAGCCCCCTGCTGTCGGAGCCAACTTCGCCTGCTGTCCCCAATTCGGGCTGGGGCCAGGAGACGCTTGAGAGCCCCCGGCTCGTCTTCGTTTGGCACCGCTTCGCGTTCTTGAGGTCGCTTGGCGTGACAGCGCCCAAGGTGGTGAAGGAGTTCCTGCTACGCCGCGTTGCTCCTCTCCAACGCCACTCCCGCCGGATGTGGGCCTTCAGCGGGCGCGACGATCGTATGAGGCTCCAGGAAGAGGACCTGACGCCTGAAGTGCTGAGGACGGCGCTCTTGACCCTGACAGGGGACCCCAACCCTGGCAGCATGCACTAGGGAGGGGCCTTGTTGTACCTCTGCCAGAGCAGGGGCGATTTTGTGAGGCAGATGCCTATCTTTGATGAGTGGGGGCCGCGCCCCGCCGGCCTCCAGGGGCCTCGTGAGAACCCAGTGGTGGTGACTGCCCTTCCAGTCAGCCAAGGCGACTCTTCCTCAAGTGGCGGAGCAGGGAGGCATGAGGCGCCAGAGGCCGAGGGGGCTCCCGGCGGGGTGACAGCGCTGGACGATGCTCATGAGGAAGCAGTTATTGGGGCCCGTGCCGCTGAGGCTGAGGGTGACAAGCAGCTGCCCTCTGCGCCTACGACCGAGGCCCCTGAGGCTCCGGCGGCTTCTCTTGGCGAGGTGATTGGTGGCGCACATCAGGCAGGCGCCCCTGACGCAGATCGCCTTGACGCTCCATCTTCGTCGCAGGTTGATCCCTGCGCCCAACTCTTTGGCCGCTTCCGCATGGACTTTGAGGCCCTCCGGAAGAGAAGGGAGGCCCTGGGCGACGATTACCCTTGTCACCTACTGAAGCGTAGGAAGTACTTCGCCACTGATGAGTAAGCCTTCTCCTTTCCCAGCTCCCGATCCTTCTGTTGCTCTTACTGACCCTTGCTCTGCAGGCCCCTTCCAGCCGAGCTTGCGGAGACGGCTGAGGAGTCGTCCCCCTTGGCTTCGTCCCCTCCATCGTCCTCAAGCGCTCCGAGTAGCGGAGCCCTTGTGGTGAAGGCGATCGAAGAGGCGAATCATCCTGAGGCGTATCGTGGCCCTGCGCACCTTGCGATCCTCCTTCGCGGGCCTTCTCGTGGCATAGCCAGCCTGCCGTGGGCTTCTCGCTTGGTCGTGGACTGCGATTGGCTGAGGCGCTCCCTGCGCTCTTCGCCTGGGGGTGGACTGGCTCCAGGCCGGGCTTCTGACACGGCGTGCCCGGCCGTCGCGAGGGTGCCAGCCCCCAGCCCGGAGGGGGAGTGCTGACTCGTAGCCCCCGGCGCTTGCTTGGGGCAGATGATAGTGTGGAAGACGTGCTCGAGCGCGCTCGGGAGCGTCGCGCTCTCCGCCAAGGATTCCTTCGAAGGGTGGCTGACGCGATAAGCCTGCTTGGAGAGGAGCTTGCCGATGAAGACGCGCGCCTTGAGGCCGAGGGCCTACGCCTGGCTGTAGAGAGGCGCGAGCTGGAGGGCGCCATCGCCCTTGCGCGCCGTCAGCGTGATCTTGACGACGCAGAGGCCAAGGCGTCGCTGGTGGCCTCTCGGGAGGCCCGATCTTGGGCCGCTGAGGAGGCCCAGGAAGCCAACCAGCGGCGAAAGGCGGCGGAGGAGCGGGCTCGGGAGCTCCTGGTCTGGTGCCACTCATTGGAGGAGCAGGTGGAGCTGCGTGAGGCAGCCCTTGCGTTGATGAAGGTGGCCTCTGGCGACTCAGCAGAGCTCCAGAAGTGTGAGGAGGCGCTGACGCTGGAAGCCGCCGAACGTACCCGCGAGTACGAGCGCCTGGAGACGAGGGAGCGCTTCGTGACACAGGCAGAGGATGATGTTGCTGCACAGGAAGGCCGTGTCCTGGAGGAGGTCGGACGTCGAGTGGCGATGGCGCATTTGAAATTTGAGCACGAGTTCGAAGAGAAGCTGGGGTTGATTCGGGTCGAAGCTGAAGGCAGGACTGCCGCCTTGAGGGCCAAGCTGGAGGAGGCGATGCGGCGGGCCGATGCTTTCCGGGGCGCCCTTGAGGTGGCGCAAGGTGAGTTAACCACCTCCCAGGCTGAGGTGCTCCTTCTTCGCCAGCGGGTGGAGGAGGCTGAGGCAGTCGCGCGCCAGAATGTGGATGAGATACGTCAGCGGCGGATCCTGGAGCATGAGCACGGCCCCATGCTCACCACGCTCCGGGAGAGAGCCAACACAGCCTTGGGCAACGTCTGTGAGGCGGCTATTGGTGAACCGCACGCAGTCAACTATGCTGGCAATCTTCAATTCTTCACTGACGTGGTGACGCAGCTTGAGGCGCGGTCGGTCAGGGCTGACAGGTTGGTGGAGGAGAGGAGCCGCGCCCTGCTCGGGCGCACCTTTTCTCGTGTCTTCAGCCACCTCCGGAACATGGATCCCCACTTTGATTTTGACGCCGCCATCGCCCCAGTCCCCCAGGCCGTCCGAGGCGATCTGGCGCACTGGCTGGAAGACAATGTGGATGCTCTTATCAGGGCCTTCGCTTCAGACAACGACGACGTGATCGTGGTGGCCGACGAGGGTGGCGTGGTGAACGGCTCTGACGCCGCTGGCGGCGACGCAGACAGCGATGGCGAGTTCAGCGACGCCAGCAACGGCTTGGGTGGTGCTCCTGAGAATGCAGTAGGGGATCTATCCGACTGATTGTGCATCGTTCCTACTTCCTTACCCTGCATGAATAGAACTCAGGTTTTGGCCTGATGGCAGTGAGAGCATTTTGGAGGGGGAGCCCCTTATGTAAAACTTGTGTTCATCGTATTAGTAGACGCTACATTGCCCATGCGCCCGCGCTAAGTGGTTGGCCTAAGCGACGCGCTGGTCGGCTAGTTTACCTTTGTCCCGTGCTGGCCCTGAGGCAGCCTGTGGGAGGTTGTGGTGTCTCGAGTGTTCCCTGATTGGGTTCGTAGGATCTGCAGTAAAACACCCTCTTGAGAGGACACGTCGGCGGCAGTCTGGGCTGCGCGCAAGCTAGGCCTGACCCGGCTCGCGAAGGGCTCGTGAGGGGAGGGAGCTGAGGCGAAGTGGTAACCAAAACGCGAGAAATTGCTCGAACGAGACTAAGCACCCCTTCCCCGAACACACGCAAATCTCAAATTCGAATCCAACTTGAATCCAGCGGCGGAAAGCGACAACCAAAGGGAAAGCAAGGAAAGCAAACAAAAGGCCGCGTCCGGCACCTAGACTAGTCTTGGACATCTTCTCACCAGCGCGGAGCTAAGTGCTGCCACTGGGCGTGGGAGGGAGCCCCAAGGCCTGAGGCCGGCACCCCTGAGACTCCGGGGCGTGTACAGCCCCACTCATTATTACGTGAGAGTGTCATGGGTCGGCGAGCTTCACAGGCACTGGGCCTTCTTCACAGGTACTGGCCTTGCTTCATATAGCCAGACGAGCGCCCCGCCTTGCGCCACACTCTAGTGCCATCAACGACGACCGGAAACCAGGATGCCGCCGACGGGGTAGAGCGGTCGCCAGCGGTTCCCCCGACGACCACGGGTCCTCCGACGGGGGCAGGCCCTGAGGCACCTCCCCAGCGGAGGGCCTACCTCCTGAGAACACCTTGCTCCGAACGCCGCGGTGGTGATGTCGGATCCTGGCCCCTCTCCTGGAGCCCCCTGCGCCCTCCTCCCGAGGGGTAGGAGACTGTGGGAGCGGGGCAGCTGCTCGCTGTGGCGACCTGCACCTCCTGCGATACATGGTTAGCGTATGCCTGCTCCTGAAGAATTAGCGGTACCCGATAATCGTTGCCTCCAGCGTGGCTAGTGGGACCGTCCCGGGACTCCCGGAAAGGCTCAGCTTCTGGCGCCTCGTCCCCCCAGCTTGGGCTGAGGAGCGAGCCTTGTTCGCTCTCGTGAGGGTGTCCTTGGTCCATCATGAGGGGCACGTATTCCTCTGGCGCCGCCATCCCGAAGGCCACGCCGTAGTGTCCCGCATGCCACGCGGTCCTGCCTGACGCGCCCACCGTGTGGTGGCAGCGCGGCTGTCCGCTGGGGCCGCCGGTCATGTCGAGTCCTTTTTCTTCGCGGACCGGGAGCGGGGGCAGCGCCGCCACCGGTCCGATGCTGACAGCTTCGCTGGCGTTGGAGTAGCCTTGGAGCCCGCGGGCGCGTGTGGAGCCCCCGCGCGTGCCGCCCTGGGCTTGAGATGGGCGCTGGGTGCAGAAGGGGTGAGCCCCCGAGGCGGCGAAGCCCAGGAGCTCCGCCACCCGCTCCAACAGCACGTCGCGGCCGCCCTCCAGCAGCCTGCACTACAGCAGCTCTCGGGCCACCGTGAGCGCGGTCCTCGAGTTCGCCTGCTCCTGGCGGGTGTATGGTGTCGTGGTCGCGGCGTGATTGGAGGCCCTTGCTGCCGACCGCGCCTGCCGCGGTGTGGGAGCTGTCGAAGCCTGTCTGCGTCGCCCGCGGCACGCAGCGCCCTGTGGACCGCGAGCTGCCTGGGGCACGGGGTCGCCCGAGGCGAGCGGTTCTGCGCAAGCGGGCCACGCCGCCCATGGATCTGGGTTGCCCGCCTGGTCGCCAGACATGGTGATGACGACGGATGGGGCACGAAGCGATAGAAGGTGGATTCCGACGCACCTCTACCTGGCGCACCAAATGTCGGATTTCGGGTTCCGACAGACCCTTGAGGTTCGAACACTGGGGTGCGCATGGAGATCTCGCTTCCTACCTACCTGCACCCCTCCGCCTCGCTAAGATCTAAACTATGGAAAGAACAACACAAGAGACACATGGTTTATACTGGTTCGGGCCACCGTTGTGGTGTAATACTCTACTCCAGTGTGTGGTGTGGTGGATTGCCTCTTGGGCTGATGATGATGAGTGATACAAGGAAGAACAGCCTCGCGAGGGTCTGTTCTTGGCAGGGGCGATGAACTGCTGGGAGGAGTTCAGCCACCTTTCTCTCTCTCTCTCTCTCTCTCTCTCTGATCGAACCCCTCTCTAAAGGACCTCCTGTCTAGAACCCCTTCTCCAGAAAGAAAAAAACCCTTTGCTCTGTGGGTGGCTGGTCCTATTTATAGAGGCCCTGGTCCTCTTCCCAAATATCGAGCGGGAGGGGAGCCAACAATGGCGGGCTAATTTAAAGGGGGGCAGCTAGTACTAGCTACCCTGACAAAAGTAGTCTTCGCCTGCACAAAGCTCTGGTGGTGACGTCGTCTTGGGCTCCACGATGACCTCATCTTGCAGTCCTTCTGGTCTTGGTCTTGTTGCACCAAAATGGCAACCTTTGCTTGATGCCTCGGTACTCCCCGGCTGCTCTTGCCCCCTTTGCACCAAAGAGGAAAGGAGGACACTGCGCGGGCTGGCAACCGCCTGGCACCCTTGGTCGTCATGGCTTGCGTCACGGGCACCTCGTGAGGTACCCCGCCTTGATCTCTCCGCCTCCTGGTGAGCCAGCCTGATGAGGCCGTGCCTGAGGAAGCTCCGCATCATCCGCCCCGCGAGGCTTGGCCCCTCGCGAGGGTCTTGGGTTTGTGTTGGTGAAGATGGGCCGCGCTGGCCCCCCTTTGAGACACGCCGCAGGCAGGCAAGTCTGGGGACCCCCGTTCCCAGAACGCCGACAGTAGCCCCCGGGCCCAAGGCGCGCCCGGACTTGGCCATGCAGGGAGGCGGAAGGGCAAGAGCGAAGCGCCGCGGGCCCTAACAGCCTGCGGCCTTGGGCATCGTGTGGTGGTTGATTGGATGTGGGCGGCACTGTTCCCCCACACCCTCCTTATTTTGTGCCATGCTAGGCGGACCCGTAGTCGTACACAACCGTTCCCCTTTCTGTTGCTCGAGCGCCCTCTGTCCTTCCTCTGCTCAAACTCTGGTTTCTGTTTTCAACCCAATCTTGAACCTCCCCCCCCCTTCCCATTGTCTGGGGACCCCCGTTCCCAGAACGCCAACAGGTTGTACATTTTTAAAACACATCAAACCGGCAATTAGTTTCAAATATCTTTTTTTCATTTTGAGATTTTAAATTACATTAATTTTTATGCATGGAGAATTTGTTGGATTTTATATTGATATACATTTATTTTTAAAATTAGTTTGAATGTGAGTCAAAATTTCAGGATTAAAAACAGTTCGGACCGTGCCGAAATATGCAAAATTTCGGATAATTTTTTAACCGTGGCCACAATATGGGTTGTAATGCTAACCAAAAGAATATGGGCTCCAAAAAACCTTAAGAATTAGCAAATGGGCTGTAAATTATTAGAAATAATGGCAGATGGGTTGTGTGCTGTTTTCCATAGATTTGAGGCTTTCCTAAAAAAAGGTTGACACACAAGCAGTGACTGTTGGATGTCCATCGAACGGCCGTCGTGCATCTTCAATCTCTGCTCTTCCTGCTCCACCCGCTCGAACAAGCGCCGGTGGGACTGCCTGCTCCCTCCTTCCCACGGCCGGCTGTGCTGCCGCGCAGGCCTCACCGCCCCACCGTACTCCCATCGCTGGCCTAGCCATCCCTCTACTCACCCACACCTGCTGTTATTCTCCGGGGATGGCAGACGAACCAGTAAACCCTCATACAGTCGTACTCCCCTCCGCGTGGGAAACAACTGTCGAGTCTTCCCTGCCTCCGTGTCGTTCCCTTCCTAGGCCTCGTCGTTGTCCACCGCCCTGGTGCTCTTGGCGCGGCCTGGTCAACGTGGTCAACGACCGACATGCATCTGAAGTGGACTGTACGTGGAGAGGCCGACAGCTGGGTCCACGGCCGCACGCAAGGAAATGCCTCCTTATTACACGCAAAATAATGATTCCTCCACCTGACATCAGGGAACCACCAAAAGGGCCTCTGTATTTCGTGAAAGAAACGTTATCGCCGCTGACAACTCGGACCCACCAGCTATATCTTTGCACGCAAGGAAGTGCCTCCTTATTACGCACAAAAAAAATGAATACTCCCCCTGTTAGCTGGGACCCAGTATAGTGGCAGGCTGACTTGTGGGCCTACTAAGTTGACAGGGACGGAGGGCTTTGTCAACTTAGTCAATATGCATGATTCTAGCTCCAGTGACCATACGATGTCCATCCAACGGTCGTTGTGCTTCTTTAACCTCTGGTCTTCTTGCTCCAGCCGCCCAAACCAGTGACGGTCGTGCCTCGTGCTCCTGCCTCCCGTGGCCGGCTGTGATGCGGCGGAGGCCTCACCGCCCCTACTACTCCCACCGCTAGTCAGGCCATCCCTCTACTCACCCACACCCCCTGTTATTCTGCCGCGATGGCAGCCTCACACTGCGGCGAACCAGTGAACCCTCGTACTCCTCTACACGTGGGCATCCACTGCCGCGTCTTCCCCGGCTCTGCGTCGTCCCCTTCCTAGGCCTCGCCGTCGTCCACCGCCCTGGTGCTCTCGGCACGGCGTGGTCAACGTGGTCAAGGAACGGCTTCCATCGAACTTGGACTATATGTAGAGAGGCTGACAGCTGGGTCCACGGCCGCAGCAAGGAAGTGCCTCCTTATTACGTGCAAAATAAAAATTCCTCCACCTGACAGCGGGGACCCACCGAACGGGCCATCATATTTCATGAAAAAAAAACATTTGCCCCTGACTGCTGGGACCCACCAGCTACATCTTCGCACGCAAGGAAGTGCATCCGGGCAAAAAAACGATTCGCCCCCCTGACTGTTGGGACCCACCAGCTACATCTTCACAGGCAAGGAAGTGCATGACAGTCGGGACCCACCTGGTCGAAGCGTACGTAGCGTTGTCATTCTGGTCGCGAACGTGTACGTACATATATACTGGTGGATGTAGAGGCCCGCACGTGTCGTAGTAGATACACATACGTGTCGTAGTAGAGGCGCGCACGTAGCATGTACACGTACGTACAACGGCTAGGGTGCAAGAAAGAAAATACGGCCACGTATGTGTACATACGGGCGGGGTCTCGAACACCTACTCGCGCATACATACGGCCAGGGCTCGTGTACATGGCTGGGTCGGAACGGAGAAACAGCGTCGTTGTCGTGTTCATGGGGAGGCAACGGAATGCGTCGTGTTCATGGGGAGGCAACGGAATGCGTCGTGTTCGTCGAGAGGCAACGGAACGCGTGGGAGCCAACCGGCTGGGTCAGAACGGAATGCGTGGTCGTGTTCATCGGGAGGGCTTGGACAGAACAGGCGATGGAAACGAGGCCTGGCGTACAGCAAAATGAAGGAAACGGACCTCCTACGTTCGGAACGGGGTCCTGTTGATCGGGAGGGGTGTGGCGTACCGCAAAACAGAGGAAACGGGCCTCCTACGGTCGAAACGGGGGTCATGTTGATCGGGAGGGGTGTGGCGTACCGCAAAACGGACGAAACGGACCTCCTACGGTCAAAACGGGGGTCCTGTTGATCAGGAGGGGTGTGGTGTACCGCAAAATGGACGAAACGGACCTCCTACGGTCGAAACGGGGGTCATGTTCATTGGGAGGGGTGTGGCGTACCGCAAAACGGGACTCCACGAGATATTGTTCATCTCCACCATCGACCTCCTCCAGCCTCCACGGGATACCGTCGACCTCCTCCAGCCTCCACGGGCTCCTGTTCATCCAGCCTCCACCGCGCGCTACTCCACCAGCTACTGTTCAACCACCCCTCCATGGGCACCCCTCCACCGTCTACTATTCATCCAACCCTCCACACCACAGGGTCTTGTTCAACCACCCCTCCACCGTCTACTGTTCATCCAACCCTCCACCACACCACGGGGTCCTGTTCATCCAGAGGCAACGCCACCGCTCACTGTTCATCCAACC